>NW_023270323.1:1812813-2065024 GCF_011800145.1 Mirounga leonina
ATCTATCTATCTATCTATCTATCTATCTATCTATCTATCTATCTATCCATCCAGTGGAATATTACTCAGCTATAAGAGATAACGGAGACATAAGTTTTCAACTCCTTCGAGTAAATACCAAAGAGTTCAATTGCTGGATTATATGATAAGAGTGTGTTAAATTTTGTGAAAAACTTCTAAACTGTCTTTAAAAATGGCTGTACCATTTTGCATTCCCACCAGCACTGAATGAGTGTTCCTATTATTCCACATTTTTGCCAGCATTTGGGACATCTCTGTACCTTCCACTCAATTTTGCTGTGAACATAAAACTGCTCTTAAAAAATAAAATAAAATAAAATAATGGAATTTTGCAATTTATGACAACACTAATGGACCTAGAGGGTATTATGCTAAATGAAATAAGTAAAATAAGTCAGACAGGGAAAGACAATACCATCACATTTCACTTATATGTGGAATCTAAAAAATACAAACAAATGAACAAACAAACAAAAGGAGAAACAGACCTATAAATGCAGAGAACAAACTAGTGGTTGCCAGAAGAGAGCAGGGTGGGAGAATAGGCAAAATGGGTGAAGGAGAGTAGAAGGGGCGAGTTTCCAGTTATGGGGTGAATAAATCATGGGGATGAAAGGTATGGCGTGGGGAATATAGTCAATGGCATTCTAATAGTGTTGTATGGTGATCTATGGTAGCTACACTGTGGTGAGCATAGCATAAGGTATAGAGTTGCTGAATCACCATGTAGTCTACCTGAAACTAATGTAACATGATGTGTCAACTATACTTCAGTAGAAAGAAAGAAAGAAAGAAAGAAGGAAGGAAGGAAGGAAGGAAGGAAGGAAGGAAGGAAGGAAGGAAAGAGAGAGAGAGAGAAAGAAAGAAAGAAAGAAAGAAAGAAAGAAAGAAAGAAAGAAAGAAAGAAAGAAAGAAAGAAAAGAAAGAAAAGCGTTTACTCTAAACACTGCTTTGTCTGATTACTATACATTTTGATATGTCACTATTTTTAATTTTCTTCATTTAAAAATAATTTTTAATTTACCCTAAGACTTCTATTTTTAATCCATAGATTTTTAAAATCATTTAAAAATATCCAATAGATTTTTTTTTTGCAGCATTTCTCTCCCTCTCTTTGAAACTCTCTATTTTCTGAGATAAAACAATATCAATATTAGGGCAATTAATAATGCTACAATGTTCTCTACTAAGTGTTCAAGTGAAAGGAAGAGTCACATATCTCCCACTTTAAAAAAAAGCTGGAAATGATTAAGCTGAGAAAAGCATGTTGAAAGCCAAGATAGGCTGGAAGCTAGGTCTCTTGCACCAAATAGCCAACTTGTAAATGCAAAAGACAAGTTCTTGGAGGAAATTAAAAGTGCTACTCCAGTGAACACAATAATGATAGGAATGATAAGTCTTAGTGCTATTATTACCCACAGTAAAACTTCATTCAGAATTGGAGTCAATCCTCTCATAGACTGCTGCTGCTTTATCAAATAAATTTGGTAATATTATAATATTCTAAATCCTTTGCTGTCATTTCAACAATCTTCACAGCATCTTCACCAGGAGTAGTTTCCATCTTGAGAAACCATTTTCTTTGCTCATTCATAAGAAGCAACTTCTCATCTGTTAAAGTTTTACTATGAGATTGCAGCAATTCAGTCATATCCTCAGGCTCCATCTGATTCCAGTTCTCTTGCTATTTCCACTACCTGTGCAATTACTTCCTCCACTGAAGTCTTGGACCCCTCCAAGTCATCCATGAAGGTTGAAATCAACTTCTTCCAAACTTCTGTTAATACTGATATTTTGACCTCTTCCCATGAATCACTAATGTCCTTAATAGCATCTAGAATTATGAATACTTTCCAGAAGGTTTTCAATAGACTGTGCAGATCCATCAGAGGGAACACTATCTTTGGCAGCTATAGTCTTATGAAATATATTTCTTAAATAATTAAGACTTGAAAGTCAAAATAACTCCTTGATCCATAAGTGCAGAATGAATGTTGTTTTAGCAGGCATTAAAAACAAATTGAATCTCATTGATCTCATCGTACATATCCATCAAATCTCTTGGGTGACCAGGTGCATTGTCAATGAGAAGTGATATTTTGAAATGAATATTTTTTTAAAAAAATTTCTGAAAGGCAGGTCTCAATTGTGGGCTTAAAAATTTCAGTAAATCATGATGTAAACAGACGTGCTGTCATGCAGGCTTTGAGCACAGGCAGAGTAGATTTAGCACAATTCTTAAGGGCCCTAGGATTTTTGAAATGGTAAATTCGTATTGGTTTCAACTTAAAGTCACCCGCTGTATTAGCCCTTAACAAGAGAATCAGCCTATCCTTTAAAGCTCTGAAGCAGGACATTGACTTTCCTCTATGGCTATGAAAGTCCATGTAGATGGCATCATTTGCATTAGAAGTCTGTTTCACCTACATTGAAAATCTGTTGTTTAATGTAGCCATCTTCATGAATGATCTTAGCTAGATCTCCTGGATAATTTGCTCCATCTTCTACATCAATCAGTATTTGCTGCCTCACCCTGCACTTTGATATCACAGAGATGACTTCTTTCCCTAAACTTCATGAACCAACCTCTGCTAGCTTCAAATTCTTCTGCAGCTTCTTCACCAATCTCAGACTTCACGGAATTGAAGGGCCTTGCCCTGAATTAGATTTTAGCTTATGCGAATGTTGGGGCTGGTTTGATCTATCCAGATCATTCAAACTTTCTGCATAATAGCAATAAAGTTGTTTCACTTTCTTTTTATTCATGTGTTCACTGATGTAGCATTTCTAATTTCCTTCAAGAACTTGTCTTTTGTATTTACAACTTTGGCTAGCTATTTAGTGCAAGAGACCTAACTTTTGGCCTATCTTGGCTTTTGATATATACCTTCCTCTTTAAGTTAATCATTTCTGACTTTTGATTTAAAGTGGGAGAGACGTGACTCTTCCTTTCACTAGAACACTTAAAGGCCATTTTAGGGTTATTAATTGGCCCAAATTCAATATTACTGTGTCTCAGGGAATAGGGAAGACTTGAGGAGAGGGAGAGAGATGGTAACATGGTTGGTTGGTGAAGGCACAACACACATTTATGGATTAAGTTTGCTGTCTTATATGGGCACTGTTCATGGGGTTCCAAAACAATTATAACAGTAACATCAAAGGTAATTGATCATAGATCACCATAATAAATATAATAATAATGAAAACATCTGAAATATTGCAAGAATTACCAAAATATGACACAGAGACATGAAGTGAGGACATGCTATTGGAAAATGATGCCAATAGACTTACTTGACACAGGGTTGCCATAAACCTTCAATTTGTAAATATTGTAGTATCTGTGAAGTGCAATAAAGTGAAACACAATAAAACAAAGCACACTAACATGAGGTATGCCTCATGGTACATTATATGGGTTTTGACAGATATGTGATAACATGTGTTCTCCATTACAGTATCATACAGAATAGTTTCACTGCCCTAAAAATCCCCTCTGTTCTATGTATTCATTTTTTCCTCTCTCCCCTCAAATATCTGACAACTTCTGATTTTTATGATCTCCATAGTTTTGCCTTTTCCAGATTGTCATATAGTTGTAATCATACAATAGGTAGCCTTTTTTTTTTTTTTAAGATTTATTTATTTGAGAGAGAGAAACAGAGCACAAGTGCAGGGTAGAGGGGCAAAGGGAGAGGGAGAGAAAGTCTCAAGCAGACACCATGCAGAGCACAGGGCCTGACATGGGGCTCCATCTTATGACCCTGAAATGATGACCTGAGCCAAAACCAACTGCACTACCCAAGCCCCCCAGTAGCCTTTAAATATTGGTTTCTTCCAGTTATTAATACACATTCAAGTTTCCTCCATGTCTTTGTGTGGCTTGATAAGTCATTTATTTTTGTTGCTGAATAATACTCTTTTGTATGGATGCACCACAGTTTATTCACCCATTGAAGGATCTCTTGGTTACTTCAAAGTTTTAGCAACTATCAGTAAAGCTGCTATTCACATTCATTTGTAGATTTTTGTGTGGACATAAGTTTTCAACTCATTTGTGTAAACTCCAAGGAGTATGACTGTTGGATCACAAGATAAGAGTATGTTTAGTTTTTTAAGAGCAGCCAAACTCTCTTCCAAAGTGGCTGTATGATTTTGCTTTCCTACCATCAATTAATCAGAGTTCTGCTGCTCTACAACCTTGACATTATTTGGTGTTATCAATGTTTTGGATTTTCCTCATTTGAATAAGTGTGTAGTGGTTATCTTTTTGCTGTTTTAATTTGCAATTCCCTAATGACATATAATGCTGAACTTTTTTCATATGCTTCTTTGCCATCTGTCTATCTTTTTTGGTGAGATGTCTGTTCAAGTCTTTTATCCACATTTTAATTGTTTGTTTTCTTATTATTGAATTTTAAGAGTTCTTTGTGTATTCTGGCTACCAGTTCTTTATAAGATATGTATTTTGTGAACATTTTCTTCCAGTCTATGGCTTATTTCATTCTTAACAGTGTGCTTTGCAGAAAAGAAGTTTATGATTTTAATGAAGTCTAAAAGTCTTCATCTAATAATTTCAACATACATGTCATCTCAGTGTTGGTAACAGTCTTTCCCCATTCAAGGAGAAATTTTCTCGGTTCTTCATATACTGAGTAATTTTGGATTATGGTCTACACATTTTGATGTTATAAGACTCTAAGTCTTGTTTATCACCTGTAGAGAATGTTGATATTTTTGTTTTGCAAACAACCAATAAAAAAGGGAAATAAAAGAAGGGGCTTTTATGATACAAACAATTGTCCCAGTTGGATTCAGGCTGTAAGTTCAGACTAGCATCCCATGAGTTGCTATTCTAATATTGGTTTAGTTTTCAAACTATCATAGTACTATTCTAATCTGTTCCACACATTCAACACCAAGTCTGAAATTTGAGTGATGTTTTAGGTTGTACTCAGTGTTCAAATACTATGTATGCTGCTTAGATGCAGATCCATTCATGTTCAGCTCAGAGGTGAATTTATAAATAATTTCAGGTCAGTGTCCTGAGTTCAACCCTTAGCACCACTGCCCAGGCATATTCCAGTTTTCTGGGTCTCCCTTTTTCTTGTTCTTGAGACAAAAGTTGAGTCTCAATTAATGTCAATCTGCTGCACACTTCCTGCAACATTACCCACATTTGAGACTAAGAAGTGGGGAATGGAAAGGGGGGAAAAAGTAAATCAGCATTTTCCTTATACTTTAAGGAGCCCAGCTCCATGGACAGTGAGGAAGACCCCCTTTCCAGAGATGTATGTTCTTGCTCACCATTGTAGTTAATGTTGTTACTGCTTCCTGGGACTACTTGGGTCCTAGAATACAAAGAACAGTGACAAGGAAAAGAAGGAGAAAAAACAAAACAAAACAAAACTGGTGACTTTCTTTACTCTCTGAGCATTAGGACATCTATTTGTTGCTCTACAAGCTAGACTAGTGGATTTTTCCCAGCTCTCTCTATGTACTGACTATTTCTTCCAGATTTCAGGCTGTATCAAATTGAGGCTGGGGATACCAGCAGGAACAATAATGGTAGATTCACTGATGGTTATATAATACTTTGATCAGTGCTCCTATTCCTCAAGCCTCATATCATTATTTGCTTTTTAAAGTCTTCAAATACCTTTCCCTTGCATTCTTTCCAGGTTCAACAGCTGCATTCAATGGATTATAATGGGCGGACTGTGTTCACTCCATCCTAAAAGTAGAATCTTTAGTCTTATTTTAAAGTACATATTACTGCATCTTAGTGGGTATTTTGTCAAATCACAGATTTTTACAATAGTTGAATGAGCTTTCCACCTCCTTTATCTTTAACATATTGTATTGTAGAGAAGAGAAACAGAGAAGAACCTAATTTCTTTTGGTAAAGGACAGATGATTTTATAAATTTCTGCACATCTTTGTAAACTAAAGTTTAGATATTTAGCAGGATCCCTCTACATATATTGAGGTGAGTTTGAATGTGATTGGCAACTTCTGCCAAAATCATAGCCATTTTGGCTAGTTTTCTGAGAAAGCTGATGATTTCGTACGTGTACTATACGCTCAAGGGCTGGGATAGGCATTTTCACATATTATCACTCACTCAATTTAATATAATCCTGCAATGAATTTTGAATGTACTTACTATTTTCATTTATACAAACAGGAAAAAAAGGATCTGAAAATTAAGAAATTTGTCTTGAGTTACAGTCTGAAAATGACAGCTTCGGCTTTTTTTAGATCTTTCTCACTCAGACTCCAAAAGCATGTGATATAGCAAATATTATTTGATTATTTGAAAATTCTATTCAAACAAGGAGGAAAATTATGAAAACACAAATAAGAAAGGATTAAAAAGAAAATAAACTGAATTGGAGTTTAACATAAAAAAAGGACCAAAATAATAGGTAATTACTACCTTTGTCAAGATTTACTATCTGTCAAGAGTCATTTAGTATTTTCTAAGTATTTCTCTAGAAGGTAGTTAACGTTATACAACACCGGAGTTTTAACATATTACTCACAAGATTTACAAATAATAATTATAGAAATAACCACTCAGAAGTTCTTAAATTTGAAAATATATTAAAATATATATACTTTAAAAATGTTAAAATTATATACATTCATTATTTAGCATAGGTAAAGAGACAGATCCTGGACTCACAGACAGATGGGTATACAGAAAGATAAACTATTTAGATAACCCAAACCTACCCCATTCAAATATATTTATTCAGTACATAAATTGAGGTGATATAGCCGAGGAAAAACAGTCTTTTTCCTATCTTAGGGTCTTTCACTGAGGTCCTGCAAATTAGACTAACAAAAGACAGATTAATAAGAGAAAAACAGAGGTTTATTAACACATCCATCACAAATATACATGGGAGCAGTTAATAATGAGTAATTCAAAGCAGTGGTTAGAGCTTGGGTTTATATAACATTTTAACAAAAGAATAAGACAAAGGAAATGGACTTTGAACTTATAGGGGCAGCAAATTGTGGGAAGCCAAATATATGGAAAACTAAGTAGATAGTGCCTAGTTTTAGCAAGATTTGCTATAGATTCCTCCGGTGACTTCTCTTGGCTGATAAGGGTCTATAGGCTTCTCTAGTGACTAACTTCTGTCCCTCTTGGTGGAGAGGGCAGGGAAGACACTGTAATAAAATTGGGCCATGTTTTTAGAAAATTAGGGGGAACAGAGGTGCCTGGCTGGCTCAGTCAGGGTTGTGCGTTCGAGCCCCATGTGTGGCATAGAGCTTACTTAAAATTATGGGGCACCTGGGTGGCTCAGTCATAAAGCGACTGCCTTTGGCTCACGTCATGATCCCAGGGTCCTGGGATCCATCCCCACATCGGGATCCAGCCCCGCATCGGGCTCCCTGCTCGGCGGGAAGCCTGCTTCTCCCTCTCCCACTCCCCCCGCTTGTGTTCCCTCTCTCGCTGTGTCTCTGTCAAATAAATAAAATCTTTAAAATAATTAGGGGGAACATAGCTTTTCTTGTATCTCCTCCTTCTTAGTTGCCTTTAGCTCAAAATAATCCTTTTGCTAAAGTAACATATTTTAGGGTGACATCTTCTGCTAAAATTCTGAGTTTAGGAGTAGATTTTTCCTTTAGGCCAGGGTACTGTTAAGAAAAATTCCTTCTTTTGGGGCACCTGGGTGGCTCAGCTGGTTAAGCGTCTGCCTTCAGCTCAGGTCATGATCCCAGGATCCTTTGATCGAGCCCCACATCAGGCTCCCTGCTCTGCGGGAAGCCTGTTTCTCCCTTTCCCACTCCCTCTGCTTGTGCTCCCTCTCTCGCTGTGTCTCTCTCTGTCAAATAAATAAATAAAAAAAAGAAAAATTAAAAAAAAAAAAGAAAAATTCCTTCTTTGCTTCCTTGTGAGACATTAACCTTTGAAACTTTATTACCGTCACATCTATGCACTTGTATTCACAGCTCTAAATTATTTTTATGTATTTGCAAAAATACTCTATCTTAAATGGTCCTTTCAGCAACTTATCCAAGAACCCTTATAGATTAGTGGCTATAACTCAACATTTCAAATGACTTTCTGTGCTACTTGCTAGATTCTGTATACTCAGTTATGTCTATTTGCTGGAATTCAATGAAATGAGTGTGTAGAGGTAACATGCCCAGTGCTTTGTAGAGTAAGAGGAGTTGTCCCTCCTCTGAAGGCAACTGCAATCTGATAATTTACATATCGCATCAGAAGACTGTGACTGAGAATAATCAGTGCCCTAGGAAAGGAATAAAGACAGCTTAGGAGCTGTTCAGATGAGGCTCTGATTTCAAGAAGATTAATGAGAATGTTAGACTCAGGATTTCATTCATTTATTTTCTTATCAAATAATTATTGAATACCTGCTATGCATTTAGGCACTGAAGTAGTGGACGAGATAGAAATGTCCTTGTTCATGGAGTTTACATTCTACTAGGCAAGAGAAGACAATAAACATTAAAACCATGGCACAGTGATTTCAGGTTGTGATGAACGCTGTAGAAAACTAAGACTAGAATATCATAGCGAGAGGCATGGGTGGGAACAGTGTTTTTATGAGAGGAAGAGATCTTTATATTAAGTAACTCTAAATAAAAAGTGTCTGGGTGCCTGGCTGGCTCAGTGAGAAGAACATGTGACTCCTGATCTCATGGTTGTGAGTTCAAGCCCCACGTTGGGTATAGGCATTACTTAAACTTAAAAAAAATTTTTTTAAGTGTCTTTTAAGGTCATATTTGAATCATAAGAAGGAAGCCACTTAGATTGGAAGAAGGGAGAAAAAGGAGTTAGTATTAAAAGCCAAATGTGGAAGATGCTTAACTTTCTCAAAGAAAGAGGGCTACCATTGATGAGGGAAAGGATAGTAGGAAATGGAATAAAAAAAAAAATGGACCTGGGATCACCGAGGGCATAGGAACCATGGTGAGGTGCTTGGACTTCATTCTGTGTGCTGTTGCCCTTGGATGCTTTCATAAAATTTATGTGTCCACAGAGATACATATGGGCACATGTATCGCAGTCACTATCATCCTAGCCCTGCCCACTTCTTTTTTTCAGGCATTTGGTATACCTGTCTACCTTATTACTTTTGCTCTCATTATCTCTCCCTAGAGGGGGTCAAATATAGCGAAGTAATTTAGAACTCAGGCTTTGGATTCAGATATATCTGGGTTCAAACTTTCACTCTGTTGGCATTAAGATAATTTGGGCTTTGGTCAAGGACCTTAACTCTTTAGCCTTCTCATCTGTAATATGAGAAAAGCAACATTTAACTTGTCCAATTTTTACCAGAAACAAGAGTAACAATATTTATAGAGTCCATAAAAATAATATGTACACAATAAATGGTACCTACTATTATTGTAAAATATCCTTCCCTTCATTACATATCCAAGATTGTTCTCTATCATGTAGTTTCCAATTGAAATTAATCTCCTCTCTAATATGCTTCCAATTTTTATCTTCATTTAAAATGACTACATTAAATTATAGAATATGATATTGTGTGAATAGTTACTTGTTCCACTGCAACTTAAGCTACTTAATGGTGACCACATACCACATCATCATTAGAATCTGCATAACACCTGCACCAAACATGAAACAGGTACATTTAGCAAAGAAAGAAAGAAATGAAAGAATGAATAAATGAACAAATAAATAATTTATACTTATATTTTTGATGAACAAGGGATCAATGCAGATATACAGTTATTATTTCTTTTTATTCTACCTATTTAAACTTGTGTAGAAAGCAATGGATGAAAATATAGACCGTGTTTATTACCAAAATTGCCACTCATTTAGCTGCTTTATTATTTTTTTAAAGATTGATTGATTGATTGATTTATTCATTTATTTGAGAGAGAGAGAGAGAATGCAAGCAGGGGGAGGGACAGGAGAGGGAGAGAGAGAATCTCAAGCAGATTCCCCACTGCCTACGTGGGGCTCCATCTCACAACTTTGAGATCATGACCTGAGCAGAAACCCAGAGTTGGACGCTCAACTGACTGAGGCACTCAGGTGCCCCCTCATTTAGCTGTTTTATTCTTAACAAATACATTCACTACAAGATCCCTTTAAGCAGTGAGCTCATCATGACATACATACTTTTGTTATGATCACAAAATTCTTTTATACCACCCTTGATATGATCAGAAATACTCTCCTGTAATCACCTTGCAAGTATGCTGATACAATGAGGAGTGTTGAGGCAAGTCTCAGTGATATAATGATCTATTTACAAAAAGATACTTTTGTCTAGAAATGCTTGTGTGTATGGAAGCCTTTGGAAATATTAGATTGCAAATGTCAACCTACCTCTGAGGAGATAAAATAAATAATGAACTGTTTAGGTACTGAAGAAAGAAGCTGGCTTGGTGAATCTTTCTGAGATAATGATAAAATCTATGTGATTACTTTATTTGTTTTTATTTAAGCTACTTTAAATGTCAAAAATCTCTTTGAGGGCATTATTTCAAAAGGCTACAGAAGCAATCCTGTCTTTAAAAATGAAGATCCCTTTCAGGAAGAGAAGATTCAATAATAAGTCTTTATACCACTAAGTGCCCAGAATAGTAGTTTAAGTTCTAGAAAACCTGGTAATTTTATTAAACTTAAGCTTATAAAATCAAAAGGTACATTTTATGTAATCTATACTTCAAAGAAACATAAACTTAAAATTGATAATTGCATGGCTTTATATCACATATAGGAAATTTTTACAAGACACAGGACAGAATATAGCCTAGATGCAGAAATACAAATGATGAAAGAGGTGGTGAGTTTACAGCTTCTTAGTTCAGAGGAATGGATTCTAGTTAACATCAATCTTAACTGCAAAAACAAGCCTGTAAGCCTAAAATGAACTGAGTTAATTATTGACTGTATCTTCACTCATATTTAGTCTTTTGTTACTTTTTCAAAGCTTAAATATCAGCATTTCAACAACTGATTTATGAAGGCTATATTTACTTCTACACAGAATGCAGAAGCCCTCTGTCTTTCTGGAATCTCTATCTGTGTTTTCTTTGTCAATTCATTCTCTCTGCAGACATTAGCATGTTTATTATCACTTTGTGTTGATAGAGGGAGACATTTTGAACTGGCTTTCTACTTGGAAATCTTGCTTAATACAGAGTGAACTAAGTTGCCTCATCATGGCATTTATCGATGTGTAGGAATGTCAAACATGACCCAAGGAGTAACAGCACTTTTCCTCAAACCATATCCAGTATCTCTTGAGTTAGAAAAGCAATTTGACTTGGTGTAGGGCAAAGCTAGATGGAACTTAGATTGACTGTGGGTGAATAAACCAGTCTGAGGGGGTCTGAAATCTGAGATTAGATGATTATTGTAGAGAAAGACATTAAACTGTAGATGCTGAGGAAAAAGCCACACCCAGCACCAAAAAGCTGTGTTTCAGTCAAGCAGTGAGTGCCAGGCCCTGGATTAGTCCAAGGCAGCAATAGGTGGATGGAGGATCCAAAGGTTAAGACCTGGAGGAAGAGTAGACTGCTGGTCTTTAGGAATTATGTCAGAGAGAAATATGCCCCCAGCCAAAGGGTTGGGTTCATTAATTCACTATTTGTATACTACTGAATACCAGCTATGTGCCAGGCCCTATGCTACTGACTCAAAATAAGAGTCGTGAACAGGTAGACATATTTGCCTTCACAGAGCCAACAGTTAAGTGAAGGAGATAACCAAATATTAATTATACACACATAATTATATAAATATTATTGGTAAAGAACATTTTGAATAAATACCATTCTATGCTATAAGACCATATGGCAAAAATATATATAACCTATTTAATAGAATTATAGAAAATTTCCCTGAGATGATATTTAAGCAGCTCTGATCATTAGGAAAGAGACTGTCAAGAATAAGGCAAGGGCAATTCCACAGGGACTAAGACACTACGTCATTGCTAATGCACAGATTCAAAAATGGGATAGACAGAAGCCAAGTGTTTAAAAATTGAAGCTGAAAGGAAAAGTTAGTACAGCTGGAAGTATAATTTGATGGGAAACCAGAAAATAGTTAGTACAATTAGATTCTTTTGTCCTTGCACTCCTGCCTTTCTATAATCACCCTACAGCTCCATCTCTAACCAGTTTAAGCTGAGGATTGATCTTAGACAGTGGAGGAAAGACTGCATTAAATGGCTTCAGTTATAGGAAGAGGAATACAAGGATTTTTGGATCTCCTGGGATCTAAGGAAAATGGAAAAAAATTTAAAAGATATTATCTCTCTATAACCCATGGTATGAGGACAGAGAAATATTGAAGGTATCCCACATTTCAATCAATTTTTAAAAAATCAATAAGTGTTTATTGAGTAGCCATTACATGTCTGACACTGCTATTCTTGGAAATGCAAAAGTGAACATGATTTTTATACCGAGATGCTCACAGTTTAGTACGGCAGACAATAATTACAGTAGACTCCAATAAATGATATTACAAGGTTGAGTTCTAAAACATCACACAAAAGGGCAGATAATCTAGACTTAAAGAGTTGAGAAGAATTTCCTGGAACAAGTAATGTTTAAACTGAAATGATTAGGGGCGCCTGAGTGGCTCAGTTGGTTAAGTGTCTGCCTTTAGCTCAGGTCATGATCTCAGGGTCCTGGGATAGAGCCCTGGATCGAGCTCTCTGCTCAGGAGGGAGTCTGCTTCTCCCTCTCCTTCCACCCCTCCCACTTGTGCTTGCACTCGTGCTCTCTCTCTCTCAAATAAAAATAAAATCTTTAAACTGAGATGATTAATGAATAAAAAAACCCCAGATGATTGGAAACATAGGATCACCCAGGAAAACATGTGGAGTGAAAAGGAAACAGCGCTAAGGAGCATATGCATAAGGAAGGAAGAATAGTTTTTTAATGAAATGGGTATAGGAAGGAAAGCCCCAAAAGGAGCCTATGAAGGATTGTCCATACACAATCACAGAATGAAAGGAGAGAGAACATTTCAAGAAGAAAGGAACTTTACACCATGTGAAAAAGTGGCAAGTCAAAGAATCCTTTAATGATAAATGTCCTTTGGTTTTAGCAACAGAGAGCTTGTTGGCGATCTTAGCTAAAGAGGGTGAAGCCAGGAGCCAAGCTGCAGTTTACTGAGGATCGTTTGGGAGGGAAGAATATAATGATAAAAAGTATGGACAGGGGCGCCTGGGTGGCTTAGTCGTTAAGCGTCTGCCTTCGGCTCAGGTCATGATCCCAGGGTCCTGGGATCGAGTCCCGCATCGGGCTCGCTGCTCCGTGGGAAGCCTGCTTCTCCCTCTCCTACTCCCCCTGCTTGTGTTCCCTCTCTCGCTGTGTCTCTCTCTGTCAAATAAATAAATAAATAAAACATGTAAAAAAAAGTATGGACAAATGAACAATGTTTCTTAGGTTCCTATGGGTTGCAGAACATTTGGGGAAGGGTCCTCTGGTTTTCAGTCTACTCTGGTCATAGTTGATGTGCTCTGTGTCTAAACTGACTTAAGTCTTAATAATGCAGATGCCAACCTCAAGCACTGTTGACTTGCAAGGTGGTGATATTTGGTTTCCCGTGTCCAGCCTCCTTAAGTGTATCACGGAGCCATTCTCCACTGAGATTCTGCCATTTGCAAGATGTTATGGGACTTATAAAAACCCTATTGCTTTTATAGTTTTGGAAGGGAGTTTCTCCCAACCTTTCCTCATTTAGTAAGCTTTGCTTTCTACATTCTTTCCCTTTTGAGAAATTCCATGGAATTCTATAATTTTTACAAACAAAACCTAGGACAGCACTTATATCCTTGTGCCTAGAAATACCTCCTTTGGAACTGACCACGCTGCAGCCTCCACATATAACATTGATCATCATCTTGAAATCAGAAAGGGCAAGTGTTTATAGCAACCTAAGCAAAATCCAAGTTAATGTTTCAATAAATCATCCTGCCACATCAGGCATCTTTTGTGCAAATTTCATCCCTTCTCCATAGTTTACACTGTTGGTCTTTTGTTTTTCTGTGGAATTTAGAGACAATTTGTTATTTTCGTTAAACTTCCTTAAAGATATATTAAAGAATATTTGAACATTCATTATATTTTCAAAGTCCAGTCCCTTTAAGGTTTACATTTCTTTAGTAACTTATGTGTTATTGTGTAAAAGATCTTAATATTTTTCTCTTAAAAATAGATATCCATAGTTCTTATGCACTAAATTAACAAGCTTAAAGAATTAATGCATGGATTCAGCACAGTTTTATCCTCACCTAAATTAGTTAACTATGTAGACATTTCGAATAAAAAGAACATAGACACTTGATATTTTTTAACTATAACGGAAGGAGCAGCTGCCACCACCATAGGAAATTCATTTAAATGCAATCTCTGAGGGAGTTAGATACACTCATTATCATATGGAAGATTTGTCTTGTGTGTACAAAAGTCTTTAAAGATCAGTCATCTTTCATGAATGTTCTTATCCTTTAGTTTATTTGCTTGTGATACCCTTACCACCAATTCCTATGTTTGTGGAAAATAGTAGTATTTCTGAGGTGGATAATTTCCTTTCTTTTTTGGGGTCCCAGAATATGACTAGAGGTTATATAAATTCACTGGGATTTCTGTTTACCTGCAATAGCCTCTTCAATTTGTTCTGGTTTATAGTAAGATAATAGTAATGCAAATCCATTCTATGTAACTTATTTGCTACAAAAAGTTCTGAAAAAACACACCTCAGTAATTTGAAAAATAATTTACAGCAACTAGAAGGTGGTCACATACTACTCATAAGTAAGTTTAGTTTGACCTCTAGATAGATAGATAGACTATATACATACACACATATGTATATTCACATATATGTAATTTGAATCATTTGTCAGTATTAACACCCAGAAGATTTCCCATGAATAAAATCTGAAACTGTAAGCTATAACTGAAAAATGAGATTTGGCACAGCGTTTTGGTAAATGTGGAGTTGGGTATGACAAGAGTGAGCTCCACTCAGACAGAGCATTTCCACCATCTGGTTCAGAAAGTGACTGGCCTGACTATTGTGAGCATTTGGATTTGCAACACTGATCTACGTAGGTGATTTCTGATAAAAAGGTTTTTATTTCCAAGCCAGTTTTAACAGTAGACCAATGCCTTAAAAAAAAAAAAAAAAAGATTTTATTTATTTATTTGAGAGACAGCATGAGCAGAGGGAGGGGCAGAGGGAGAAGCAGACTCCCCACTGGGCAGGGAGCCAAATGCAGGGCTCGATCCCAGGACCCTGGGATCATGATCTGAGCCAAAGGCAGACACTTAAATGACTGAGCCACCCAGATGCCCTGATCAATGCCTTTTTAAAAAAATGTAAAGAACAACAACAATATGTCACTTGGTCTGAAGTGGGGTTTGAGTGTCGGTAAGCCCACCTTTTCATCTCTTCATAACAATCGTCCCTAAGCCTCTGAGATATCTTCCATGATATCTTGGCATGTCAAAGAGTATAATGTGAAAACCTCCCTATTGGTAGATATGCAGATAAAAATAAAACACTAATCAAAAAGATACATGCATCCCTATGTTTATTGCAGCATTATTTATGACAGCCAAGATATAGAAGTGGCCCAAATGTCCACTGATAGATGAATGGATAAAGATATGGTACACATACACACACACACACACAATGAAATACTCCTCAGCCATAAAAATGAATGAGATCATGCCATTTACGACAACATAGGTGAACCTAGAGGGTATTATGTTAAATAAGATAAGTCAGACAGGTAAAGACAAATATCATATAATTCACTTACATATAGAATCTAAAAAACAAAACAAATGAACAATAACAACAACAACAAAAAACTAAACAGATTCACGGATACAGAGAACAATTTGGTGATTGCCAGAGGAGATGGGGTTGGGGGAATGGCAAAATAGATGAAGGGGCTTAAAAGGTAGGAATTTCCACTTAAAAATAAATAAGTCCCAGGGATGTAAAGTACAGCATAGGGAATATCATCAATAATATTGTAATAACATTATATGGTAACAGATGGCAAGTATACTTATTGTGAGCATTGAGTATGTACAGAATTATCAAATCACTATGTTGTACACCTAAAACTAATACAACATGATCTATCCACTCTACTTCAATAAGAATTTTAAAATAAAATAAAACAAAATCACCAGTTTGCATTTTAAAAGTCATTTGGAAAAATATACATGGATCCTTAAGGAAAATCTTTATGCTGAGTTATATGCAGAATAGTATTCTTATAACATCCTGTAGGTCTTTAGCACAACTATAGTGACTTTCTTTATGACACAGTAGTAGGTCAGAGCTATTTTTGCTCTTTCTCATTTTATCTGGTTTATAGTTTAACACTTGTAATTTTGAGTTTTGTGTCAAATATTGAGCCAAGATACATCCAAAAAGAATTAAGACACCTTCTTATTTGTCCTTTGTTGGGTCATTTGTTTCCTACCATCCAAAATGGATTTTGCTCTTCCAGCTCAATGAGAACATCATTCCATAATTCAAGATACCAGCTTGGTCTAGTATGTGCAAGACAAATATATTCCGTCCAAGGTCACTATAATGAGTTTATATTGAAAATGTGGATACATGAGAAATGGAAAACAACTTACTGAGTCTTTTAATGTCCTGTGTTTTACTTCATTCATGTTTCATAGTAATTGAAATTATATATCAGTGTAACAGTATTATAACCCACAAACACATAACTTTCATATTTTTCTCCATTTTTGTCTTTTAAAATTCTTTTCATTTACTTTTAATTGATATAATCCAGGACAGCTTTGTTTTCTATATTTGTACTCTGTGACTTTTGGAAAGAAAGAGTTATGAAGAATCTAACAATTTCATAAGTATATCACGTAAGGATGTGCAGTTACCAGGTTTTGGCCTTTTTGTAACCCTGCAATACTAAAATCCCTTTTTCTCCCTGCCTTTGGCCAAGAGAGCAGATGGATAATTATACTCCTCAAAAGATAAATTAAAGAAAGAATTTGGACCAACTGGGCTATTGAAATATAGTGCTAATGGAGGGTTGTGGAGAAATGGCCAAATAAGAGTCTCCAATGACCTTATTTTCCTCCTGGTGTCAGTGCTTTCCAGATTAAAAGCTGTTTTCTTTTATTGAAATAGAATAGTGCCAAACATTGAACCTGCTTTGTAAGACATACATCAAGAGAGAAAATATTTCACCACAATGACATGACCTGACATTTTAAAGCAGATAACAAATGACATCTTGTCAATGGCACCAATTTATTATTCCTTCTCTTGCACCTTGGTGCCACAGCAGGATACACATTCCTTTTAATCATGAGACTGTGTTAAACAAATTTTTACCAGCAGAGACTATAAAATGTCCCTCATCGTTTCCAAGTATCCTGACCTCTCAGCTGTCCCCTCTATAGCATATAAAGACAAAGGCTATGCTACATTTTTCATCATTTTATTCCATTTCAGATCCAATTATGTGAGGGTCTTCCATCACTTACATGGGAGTATATGCTATAACATGAAGTACAACACATTAATCACACTCTTTTTATCCAGCAGACACCAGTGCTAAACCGCATTACTCTAAAAAAAGGAACATGAAATAGATGCAAATGTCCAAGGAGGGTGATCTCCTTTGTGCAGTTACAATAGGAGTGGACTTGCATGTGTGGCCTTCCCATTAGGTCCAGGAGACTCTCAAAGTACATTTTGTTTTTCATGTTTTCTACCACATTCCTCCCCAAAAAGACCCTCTACTGCTACTTGCTTTAATGTCCCTCGGCCAGTTTATATCATAGAATCTATCACTTTGAACACTGCCCTGGGCAATGACTCTCTAGTTGAACTGTTATAACTAATCAGCCTGTAAGTTGAGAAATGGGCAGCTGAACTCTCGCTCAGGCCTCTTCCCCAGCAATGAAAAATCTCCCTTTATTACTACAGTCTCCTATAAGTGTACGGGAATGAGAGTGTACATGCTGAATATTTCTGACTAAGGACATTAAAATTGTAGATCTGAGAGAAGCAGAACAATGCATGTTACTATGTAATCTTAACAATATTTGGAATTAATAGCATTTCCTTAATAACATTTTAAAGTATATTTAGGTTGTAGTTTCGGACACCGTCATGAAGATGAGTAGCTTATGATTAGAGAAGACATATATAAAAAAAAAAGTACAGTATAAAGTTAAGTAAATTTCATTTGAAAAAACTGAAGGAGAAGATAATGATCTTCTCTCACACAAGATGGGATAAGGTTTATAGTTTAAGATAGACACAGGCTTAAGTACCATTTGGATGGCTTTCTAATTATGTGCATATGGGCAAGTTATAGAACTTTTTGAACTCTTGATTTGTTCCTTTATGAAATAGGGATGGTACTCTTAGTTATTTCATAGAGTTTGGGAAGGTTACATGAGCTAATATCTATAAAGCTTCAGGCACAATGGATGACAAATCTAACCACTCAGTAAATATCAGTTTTCATTATTACCATAATGAAATTCGAAGGCATGCCTAGAATAAAACAAAACAAAATGTAATTGTTTCTTTGACTTCATCCAAGGACTGATTGAGCGGAATAATCTCAATTGCTTTATATTTGAACTGTGGATTAGAAGATTTACTGCAGAAAATATAATTTTCCTTAAGAAAGACTTCCATAAGAAAGTCTTAACAGGTAGCCTAAGAAACACATTAAGATCAAAGTTCTTAAAAATGTAATGACAAAATAGTGATTGTATTAGGATAATTCCACAGTATCAATGAAGGGCACGATCACTCCACTTAACAACAAAAAATATTTTAAACGATTTTAGAATTCTATGCATTTCTAGGAGTATGGGGCCAATCTTCTAGCTTCCACTCTAAATATAAATAAGAAATGCACAGATCACAACTCAAAACACTTTAGGCTCTAGGAGTAGTCAGATCTGATGGTTTCATTCATTCCAGATTTATGTAATGATTTGAAATAATTCTAATTTCTTGATTTTCAATTAAAATTATTTTGTTGTACAATGAAGAGATTTTGGGGGAATACATACAAAACAAAATAAGCAAATGTTCAGGGAGTTCTGTGAAGTAGTCATTTTCTAAATTAGCTTGATATAGTTATAGTCTAAAAGAAATGAAGGAGATGTTTCACATTATTTTGTGAATATAACACACACTCTTATCCTTTTACTTCTGGTTTTCAGAAAAAGGAAAATCCTTAATTCAAATGACTCGGTGGTTGTGAACTAAAATAATTTCTTACTTTAAATTATATAATTCAGAGTCAAGTGGTCATACATTAGTTAAATTTTTTAGAAGTTTCATTCTAACTTGTTGCTTAGGCTATTAATATACTGGGAATTTTAAAATGTATTTTAAATTACCCATGGGCACCATGAGCATATTTTGGATTCAAGTGATTCTCACACTAGGAATGTTTACATGGGTAGAATGTATATGGAATATTTTAGGGTATTTTGTTTGTTTTTATCAACTGTTGGTTTGGGATGGTGAGCATCAGTTACAATAAGAGTTCATAGATAATGAGGCAAAATAGAGAAAGGATTAAGGAATAAAGGATATATTGCATTTTAATCAAGGTACAGTTTTTGTATTGCATCATCTTGCACATCATCCTGAATATAGAAAAAAGAAAGCCACATTCTCTGTTTTTTTTTTTCCTATAATAAATTTTAGCATCCTCTCAGTGATGTGATCATTTTTTTCTTATTAATTGGACCTTATAACTTAGATTCATTTTTTATTCATCCTTATTCTTTATTTACCTAAAGTAATTCTATTTCCCTTCTTTCCTTTTTCTTTCCTTTTCTTCCTTCTCATTCCCAATGACATACAGAGAGTTCAGTTCCACAAAACCTCACATGTATATATGTTACAACAACTTCTTAGCATGCTCCACTGATTTGCTAGGTTTTCCCTTCAGTCCAACATGACTTATTCTGGCTCTCTTAGTTTTATTTTTATTTTTTTTAAATCATTAACAGCTTTATATTAAATGTAAGTTTCTATCTTGGACTGTGGAACTCTAAGAAATGTAAGATTCAGGCTCACTTCATGCCATTTAGACCATAGTCAACAAAAAGAATAATAATAGTATGTGAGAGTTAATGACAAATGCACATTACATATTATCACAAGAGCTGTTTCAGGGAGAAGAGAGTGAGATGAGGTGGCACTACGGCCAACCTGGGGACTTTGATCGTTAGAGTTGGGAGTCCAGTTTGGGGAAGACGGTGAGAAAAGGGCATGGGCAAAATAAGGGAGCAAATTAATACACACTGTGCAGCAAGAACACAGCAAGCTGACTTGACTGACTGGCACAGGAAATTTGGGGTGACTATAGCCTTAGTCCTCAAGTCAGGAGACCCAGACTTCACCATATGAGTGATTGAAGTGTTTTTGGTCACGGAAGTTGCATCTACACAAAAACTTGGGTTCAGCTGAATTTAAGGGAGACTGAAAAGGGGACAGTAGATGAGGAAAAAAAGAAGTAGCATTTATTCAGCAACTTCTGTGGTTTCATTCAGTTCACTGAGCAATATTAAGTTAGGGAATGACGGTACAAATGCTCTTTCCTGATGGTCCTCTCTCGGAAATTACAGATTAATGGGACAACAGATGCACCCTTTTAATGTATAGAGATTCCTGTAATAGTGTCATATATATGTTCCTGAAAAATACTTTTGTGCTGAAAAACTTCCATTAAAAGTAACAGGGCTTAAAGGAAAAAAAAATAAGATTGGGCAGACCACTCAAAGCCTATGTAACTTTTAAAAGCAAAGTACTAACAAAAGCAATGACAATCTTAACAAAAACAGATGTACAGCTATATCTCCATTGACATTTGCATCCATTAACAAAACAGTTGATTCTTTGCTGATATTTAACTCTTGCGCTTGCGTTTCCTTCTAAAGACTTTGAAAATATTCACCCATAACAGACCAGATATATCAAAATTTAAAAATCTTTCCCAAAGTATTTAACATATGAGAAATGTCTTCATAGTTATGTCATCTTCATTTTCAAATTCCCTAGATTAATGAATGTTGTGGAAAGTATAGCAAGTTTTGAAGCAACTAACCTATTGCCTAGAGTAAGGAACTTAGATTTTCAGTTTTGTCCTTAAGGTTTTGATGTATTACTAACATGTTTTCTGTAACTAACATGTGAGAAAGTTTGCTTTAAATCTCTTCAAAATAAAAGCAGGCTTGGAAAAGTTATGAATGAACCAGAATTATATTGACACCTGCATTATATTACACCATTCCCCTATTTAACAATCATAAATAAGCTAATTTTCACTAAATAAATGCATATTGCAGCAGAATAGATTGAAATATAATAAACTTTAAGTAGGGGTTACAAAGGATATCAAGATATTATAGAGAAGGGATTTTTTGATTTAACTCGATGTGTCTGGGAAGGGATCCTTAAACAGGTGATGTCTTAACTGAGCCTTGAGGAATAAATAAGTAACAGTTGACCAGGTAAAGATGCTACATTCTCCCTGATGGAGAGAGAATGAAGGACAGTGAGGCTGTATGTATTCCTAAGATTGCAGAACTAGTAAATTTTTGGAGTTAGTATTTGAACACAAACAAAACAGTTCCTAGTGTTCACTCTATGCCACTATATTAGTTTTTCATATGCTTACTACTTAGAATATATTCTTTAGGTCAGGTGAGAAATGTTAAGGGCTTGAATAATATCATTGGTGCTGGGAATGGAGAAAGCGTTATGAACTGGAGAGTCATTTAGTAACTTAGTAATATTGGATTCAGTCACTGATTTGATGTAGGGGTGAAAAGAGAAAAACTAGTTTCTGATGAGGGCAACTGATTATTGCAATGACAGTATCAGTAACTGAACTTGGAAATGAAAGAGGAGGTACAGGTCTTGTAAAAAGATGCTAAGTTTTCTTGGATATGTTGAAGCTGATGTGCCTGTGGAAGAGTTAAGTGAAGATGTGTAGCTGAGTAATTGAGTCAAGAATTGTATATGTAGGGCTGGAGCTCAAAGAAGAGCTCAAGACTGAAAACAAAAATATATAATTGGTAATCCTTCGCATAAAAGTGATTGTTCAAAGTATGAAAACACATGAGATTTCATTTGAGAGTAGCGCAGATAAACACTTAAGCACCAGACTGAGCTCACAAGAAAGACTATAAAGGGACAGTTCTGGAAGTAGGAAAGAGCAGGGTCATGGAAGCCAAAAGAAGAGAGAATTCAAGAAGGGATGAGTGGCAAATGTAAATTCAGTAGAGAGGCCTACTTTAAAATAGACAGGTCACTGAACACCTAGATATGATCTAAGTTAGACGATGGGTAAAGAGGCAAGTCTGATTCAAGTAGACTAAGAAATACAGAATTGAGTAAGTATATAGTGTGAATAAAGAATATTCTGTAAAGAAATTCTTCCTGGAATGGCAAAAGAGGACTAGCATGGTGGCTCAAGTTTAAGTCTTAACGACCAAGGAGGGACATTTTAGGGAGAGAAGATTCAAATGTGTTTAAAGATTAAGGAAAAGAGTAAGTGGACATGGATACTCAGGATGTAGCAGAGAAAAGGCATTATTAATAGAACAAATTCCTAAACTTCATAGGATGGGAAGTAATCAAAAGAGAAGGGGAAGGGTTGACATTGAACAAAGGGAGGGACAATTCTGTTTCTAAAACTGGAAGCAAGGGAGTAAGAAAGGGGGCATAGCTAGATAAAGTTATTGGTGTGAAAGCAGGGAGATGAGATACCAGACAGACTCAATTGTGTATGCAAGGTTGAAGGCAAAAGACATGCTTGAGATTACATGGAATGAGAACAGGAAAATAGCTGATGGAGAATGGTGAAGGTCTAGTATTGTTCTGAAAGTAAAAGGGGAAGAAGAGGCTGGTTAAAAAAAAACAGTGAATCACAGGGACGCCTGGGTGACTCAGTCGGTGTCTTTGGCTCAGGTCATGATCCCAGGGCCCTGGAATGAGTTCTGCATCAGGCTCCCTGCTCAGTGGGGAGTCTGCTTCTCTTGCTGCCCCTCTCTCTCTCAAATAAATAAAATCTATTTAAAAAATAATGAATTATTGTTGGGAGCCTAGCTACTCTTTGTGACTCCGAATTTACAGAATTGTATGATTTTCTGCAGTAATCCCCAGCAGCCTGTGGTGAAAGAAAGGAGCAATTGTGGGAATAACTGAGATGGTTGGTTTTCCTAAGTGGGTACCCTAGACTTGCGCTAAGTCTTCAGATAAACGATTTCAAGTTATGCTCACATCAAACTTGTAAGGCAGCTATTTTGATCTCTATTTTACAGATGATGAAACTAAGTTTTAAGTAATTTATTTAAATTTGACAAGGTAGTCTAACCCAGGTTCATATGAACACCAAAATCTCTGTTCTATGCTCCACAGCCAGTTATGGAGATGGAGTAACGGGGGCTAAAGTATACTGGGGAAATGACAGTGGAACTGGAGTGAAGAGATTCGGATGTAAGGCTGAAGGCTAGAAAGTCTTTGACTTGCTTATAGGGTAGGTGAGAGAGAAAAACAGACAATGCTTATATTTTTGTTCAGGAGCTTGAAGGAATGGTAGTAACATGATATCAGTCAGAAGCATGGCAATGGAATTAGGCTTTAGGGAAAGTGGATAATTTGTTTCAATATGTCCTGTTTGAGGCTATAAATAGGACATATGACTAGAAGTATCCGGGTAACAATTTAGGGTTTAGAATATGAATTTGAAAGAGATATGGTTGCAAATAAAGATTTGTATCTCATTTTGCCTGAGAGGGAACTGAGAGAGTGAATGAAATCTTCACTGTAGGAGGTGTAAAAGGAGGAGGAGAAAGGCCAGAATAGAATATACATTTTTTAAAAGATTTTATTTATTTATTTGAGAGAAAGATAGCAAGAGAGAGCACAAGCAGGGGGGAGGGGTAGAGACAGAGGGAGAAGCAGACTCCCCACTGAGCAGGGAACCCAATGCGGGACTCAGTGTGGGACTCGATCATGACCTGGGATCATGACTTGAGCCAAAGGCAGACGCTTAACTGACTGAACCAACCAGGCGCCCCGGAATATAATATACATTTAAAGTTGAATGGCATACATACAAAATTTATGACAGTAAAAACATAGGAAAGGAATAACCAGAACGGTAGGAGGAAGACTATGAGAAGGCTGTGCCATATGAACCAAAAGAAGTCTGGTGTTCAGGAACTGCTCCTCAGAGCCTAAGAACAGAAAATGGAAATAGGAATTTAGATATATCCATATTATACTATATGATTGCTGACTTCAGAAAGAACATTTTTTTAAGAGAGGGAAAGGCTGGCAGAGGGGCAAAGGAAGAGGGAGAATCTTAAGTAGGCCCCATTCTCTGTGTGGAGCCTGTCGCAGGGCTCGATCTCATGACCCTGAGATCATGACCTGAGCTGAAATCAAGAGTCAGACACTTAACTGACTGAGTCACCCAGGCGATCCCAGAAAGAACAATCTCTAAAAAAGAGAGATAGGCAGAGAATCTAGATTACAGTTATCTATACATTCAAATATGAATATTATTTACTTAACAGACCCATATTTTGGTCACAAATTGAAAAGTGTAACTTTCAAATATTACCCTTCATAATTTCCTTACACTGAGGTACCAACCTGCCTGACGGCAGATTAACTTAAGTTCTGGGTGGGTTTTCCTTCATCAGCACAAGTACCTGTCATTCATTTTAAATTTAACCCAGTCTCATTTTCATTCCCTGTTCTTGGGCTTCTCTTGCTCTTTCTCATCCTGCTTCTGTTTCTAAACTCCAAGAGACCTACCCGCCATCAGCAAAATAGCTGGAGAGGAGCAATCCTGCCTCACTGTCATCCAAAGTCCACGTTGGTCTTTGTCTCAGGAGGTAGATTGTCCCGGTATAGCTCTCAGTGTTGGCACATCTGTGGCCTTTGTTCTGCTAGCTCTCTTGCACTAACCCCAGCCACACCACCATCCTTCGATGGCCAGCCTCTGAAGCTCTAAAGATATCTTCCTGGGTCTGGCTGCCAAAGAACTGTTTTATCTCTGCCTGACGACCACAAGCATCAGGTGTCAGTGGTTACCCCTACTCCTCTATAAGGTCCTTTTTTTTAAAGATTTTATTTATTCAAGAAAGAGAGGGTGAGCGAGAGAGAGAGCGTGAGCAGGGTGGAGGGACAGAGGGAGAGGGAGAAGCAGACTCCCCGCTGAGCAGGGAGCCGCTCACGGGGCTTGATTCCAGGACCCTGGGATCGTGACCTGAGCCAAAGGCAGACGCCGAACAGACTGAGGCAACCAGACATCCCTGTAAGCTCCTCTTGATCACTTCTGTGAGGCTGCTGACTGCCAGAGCTCCAGCCAGGATAGGACAGGTGCTAGTCCCTGTGAGCTGTGAGCAGAGACAGGCTACGACATTGCTTCTTACTCTAATTTCTTTTCTTTTCTCTTCTGCTCCTCTTAGCTCTTAGAATTCTTTATGTGGTCTTGCAACTGGAAGGAAAAATATTCATTTCACAGTCTCAATCTTTTTTTTTTTTTTTTTTTTCTTCAAATCCAATGAGTCCTTTTACAATTAGAAACTAAGAATAAGGGTTTTGTTTGTTTGTTTGTTTTAGTTCCTGGGGCAAAAGCTGGATTCTTGTCTCAGTCAAAAAATAAGACTGAAATGGGAAAATGGAAAATGTATGCTGTTTGTATCTCGTGTCATTAATCTTCCTTATTTATCACATCATCTTCCAGAAAAGAATTTAGGGCAGCTTTTATATATTTAGATAAATTGAAGTAAAAAAATAAATAGATAATGGGGGAGATGAGAAAGAAGGAAACAGGAGATGAATTCAAGAGTGCCCTAAGGGCTTCTAAATTTGCTTGAGGCAGACCATACACTTGACTCTGGAGTTTCAAAGCAGTCAAAGAAAAGAGGGCAACGTTAGGGGAAACAAGTTGCCCAGTGCCCATAAAAAGGAAACCCATCTGTTGCTCAGAAGAAGCCCAGTTATTCCTGGCACAGAGTCCAAAGAAAAATTCCTCCTTTGAGTCCTAATAAAAAGGACACTGTGACATACTGAACAGTGTCCTCAAGAAACTGTTGCAGCAACTACATCAAGGTGTTTTATGAAACTGTTACAGTCCTTCAATGTAAGCCCAGGGCACAATGCCAAGGTGAAAGCACAACTTACTAGAGGTGTTTCTGTGGGGGATAACATTTGGCTGTCTTAGGTATGCATTTCTCTGTTCATCAGCCATAATCCATGGGTGGGTTTTAATGGTTCCTCTATGTGGATTGAATTACATTTCAGGAAACCTTCCACAGATATTACTCTCTTAGCTAAAGTTTTGATGGGTACCGAGCGGCTATAATTTGTAGTTAGGCTCCCTAACAAGTGCTGAGAGTGTAACTACTTTGCCTTATTGATGAAGAACAGAGCCACACATTTTATTGTTATGTGGCCTGGGAGCAGACCAGCATTTCTAAGGAAGGAGGAGGGGCCTTAGAAGGAGCTGGGGTGATAGCTACTCTATTTCTACTCAGAAATATCCATTGGGAAAAGTTGGTCCCAAAGTTCCTCATCAGGCAGTTTGCAGTCTGCTTTAACTCAGAGATAAAAAAGGCCTCTTGATTCTGGCCACAATAATTCCAGCCTGAAAAAAAAAGTATATCGTGTATATTTAAATACTCAGAGCAATTACAAAACCCAGCATGGCCTCTATAGACCATTTAACCTTGAGCACTGGAATTTCCAGGCATGTCCTGCAGGGTAAGTTGGGTGGCAAGTCATATGTAGAAGTAAATAAATGACTCAAAATTGTGTCTGAAATTAAGTTATAAGTCAAAAAAGTGTTGCTCTTTATCTAACAAAAACAATGAGGTTGCTTTTTAGTGAGGTTGATTAGCACTCCTTTTTTGGCAGTAATTAAATAGTAGACCAACTTGCAATTTTAGAATCATAAAAGTGAAATTCACTCTTAACCAATAAATTTTGCTTTTTTTAAAATATAATTCTTAAAGAAATGGATTTCAATACGTTAAACCATTTTATTTCTTTAGCATGGCAATAGATTTAATATTGCAGACCAGTTGTGGTAAAGAATGGCTGCCCTCTGGGTGCCTGGGTGGCTCAGTCGGTTAAGCATCTACCTTTGGCTCAGGTCATGATCCCGGGGTCCTGAGATTGAGCCCCACATCGGCCTCCCTGCTCAGCAGGGAGTCTGCTTCTCCTTCCCTACTCTTCCCGCCTGCTCATGATCTCTCTCTCATGCTCTCTGTCTCTCAAATAAATAAAATATTAAAAAAAAAAAAAAAGAACGGCTGCCCTCTGTCATTGTATACAGTTTTCTTAAATGAATGGTTAGACCTCAAACTTTGCCAAAGCAGAAAAATACTTTCTTTTTGAATGTTTTATTCCTGACCCTCAGCACCTCCTGGTACACAGTCACTATTAATAGCTAAAATAGTTGCTGTTATTACATTGAACATTGTTCTCTGGTATGATTAAGAAAAGATAAAAATCTTCAAGAGATGTAATAGTTTTTTGTAAATATAATCCTGTATTTGTATTAAAATACTATCTACTTTTAATCAGTAATATTTGATTCCTTTTTTGCATTGGTTTTTTTATTATTATGTTATGTTAATCACCATACATTACATCATTAGTTTTTGATGTAGTGTTCCATGATTCATTGTTTGCGTATAACACCCAGTGCTCTGTGCAGTACGTTGAATGATTCCTTCTTTAATTAAAAGCTATCACATTTTAATCAATAGCTATGATAGTATGTGGAGGCATGATATAACCAATATGACATTTTTACAAGGCACTTTTGCTTGCTTTTTTGAAATCGGATGTCTTAAATATATGGTCTGAATAAAAATATATAGCCCAATTATGATACAACTTAGAAACCAAAAAAATACAGAAGAGTTTATTGTAACATATTGGAGGGCTTAATATGTTGAAACAAAAGCAGCTCCCCAAATTTTGGGGACTGATGTTTCTACATTTGCAGGTCATTATGGTAATTAAAGTATAGTAAATGCCACTGTTTATTATGGTCTTAGATTATCCATTCATGTTACTATGATGCTTTTGTGAAATCGATTAAGTGCTGAGTATTAGACTAAGTGTCTTAGCAGGCTCAAAGGACAAAAATCAGACCTTGAATTTAAGTTTGAATTAATCCAGGTTTCCATTTGCTTAGGTTTTGATAATAGTCCACTTAAATAGCATGACTAATAGAGATTTTTATCTCTGAATGATATTCCTGCCATCATCACCAACTGTTGAATGTTAAATATGAGATTTGGCATGTGCAGAGATTTTTAGTCACCTTCAAAAAGCAGTATGTAGACACCCAAGCCAAACAGCTTATACACTAACAAAATCAACATCTAAACCATCTGCCAATGGAACAAACACGTCAGTCATCTTTCCATTTGATTGGCAGTATTTCTTGAAATGGATGATTTTAAACATTATCTCTGATCCTAAAAACACATACGTGCGTGCATGTGTGTGCGTGCACACACACACACATTTCCCATTTCATTTACCTGGCAGTTGAGGTGATTCTAGACAAAATTATGAGGTTAATAAATGTCCTCTGCTTCTTTCCATTGCTCTTGTATTGCCTGCCCCCCTATTACCACTTCATACCCTGCACACTCGTCCTACACCTGTTATTAACCTATTAACTCTTGCGTGCTTCTGTACCCGTGACCAGCATGAGTTAATGCTTGCACCTATTTCCCTCCTCTTAGCAAACATGCTTTTTAGGACTCTGCTTATAGGTGATTCTTATGTAGTAATTAAACCAGGTAAACCCATTCTTGATAATTAACTACTCAGCAATTTATAATTCCTACTTTAAAAATTAGTTACCTCTATAAAATATGACTTTCCCCTCCCTAAAAGCCTTTAAAGACTAAGCATAAATTTTCTATATGCTTGTTTCTCTCTAGTTTGCTTGGGAAATGTTTAGGAAATTGTTAGCCTATTCAGTGCTCTTGAAATTACAGGTTCTAAGCAGCAGTATAATGCCTACTCATCTCTTTGGCTACCCCTGTTTGGAAAACTGCTGAAAAATGGCTCTGCTACGATTTGGCAGTTGTAGCAGAAGGTCAGAGTCTCTGAGGTTTGGCAGACTCTGAAATTTCAGGAGGACCTAATTCCTCACTCAACAGACTGAAATTCTCATTCATTCACTAAGATGCTAGACTGAACTTAACAATAGCATCAACAAAAAGTCAGCTGCTAGTCTGAATGTTTAAATTAGGGGCTACTTGAATCAGAGGAAGAAAAAACAAAATGGATGTTGACTTGTATCATTTCATATTTTATTTTCCACTTTCATGTAAGCTGATACAACCTATTTCTACTTTTAAAAGGAGGGAAATCAGATATGCAGAATTCTGTAGTATTTATCCTGTCTTCCTTTCAGGGTAGAGTATCCAATTATATCTTTTACATAATGCAAAAATCCTCACCACCACAGAGAACACATTTTAAATTTACGGCTCAGAGGGATTTCAATCATCTTTGGCATTCAGCACTCAAAGCGTTTCAGATATTTATTCAGAGCAGTATAACAGAAAGTACACAACAGATTGTAATTTAAATGCTGTACTTTTTGCAACATATATTTGCAGTAAAAGCTTGGAGAATATGTAAAAATAAGAATGTATTATGAGTACTGCACATTTTGACTACACACATACTTCTATTCATAAGGGAATTCTCACATAATTCTATTTAACAGACGTTTTCTCTTCATGGCTTTGTGCCAAGTGCGTAGAAGGACAAACACCTGATATTCTGTTCTTATAGTCATGTGTGTTGTTTCCTGTCCACTTTAGAATATGTGCACCTCCATTTGGAAACAGTCCAGTTGGATTTGGAAGTCAGGATTTCTTCTGAGATTTGTGTCATTTTATTAGAATTGTAAAGATTAAGGTCCAATTGTAGTTGACTTTAGTGATGGTGAGTTGAGGAAATTGGGAAATCAAGGGTGGGCAATTTCTTTTAAATAATTTGGTGACTAAGAGAAAGAGAGAGATGATCTCAACTTGAAAGATATGAGAGTTCAGAAAAAGGGCATGTGTTCATTTTAAAAAAACAAATATGGAAGGAGGATAACTGAGTATGTTTCTATGGTGAAGGGTAAGAGAGAGGTGGAGCTAAAATATCTAGAATATCCAGAAAAGACAGAGAAAATTGATGAGGCAATTCAAGAGGGGGGAAAGTGTCCAGGCAAAAGTGTAAACTTCAGGAGTTGGAAGCACGGGTGCTCTCAGCAACAGACAAGAACTCGAAGAGGAAACGGCTAGGCAGCTCTCATTGATGGCTTCTATTTTATTTATGAAGTAATACAAGATATGCTGATGTAAAGACAAAAAGAAATCCTTTAGGGAACTTGAGGAGAGAGAATACTGGAATTGGAATACCAGACACTTTGAACACAGTAAGCACCTACTTAAGAATAAATACTCTAGTCACTAATATCTGAGAATAGTGGCTATTTTTAATACTGTTCTCAGTGGTACTTACCACCACACTCTTTATGAGTTCCACAAATATTTATTGAGCTCAGCCTCTGTGTTGGGAGCTATATTAAGGCTGAGTAGGTTTTACAGGACAAGGAGAAGAGATGGCTCTTCAAGCAGCTTGTGTTTCTGTTCTGTCAGGTAGCATTAGGCCAAGGAAAATTGTTTATTTCAGCCCATTCTCTTCTTGTATTGAACAATATTTCATTGTTATAATATTCCATTTGTTATTCATGTGACTGCTTCTTGGTTTCCTTAGACTTTCTTGGGCATGTTATTTGTATTTTGTGAATGGATAAAGGATCCATAATGAGAGCATTCTGTTCTTTCTCCTCATGCTTTAAAGAGTGTTAGGCTGCTTGTTTGTTAGTGCTGCCTGCTGTGAGTAGCTCTGTCCCAATTTAGCATTAGCAGTAATGATTATATTAAGATGATTGTCTCTGTGCAAGATCAGTAACCAGGGTACTAACCACAAAGTTCATTCCACTACCTTTATTTTTAGTTTATCAGGTAATTTTCAAATGGCTTTTCCAAGCATGCATTGCCAAAACATTTCCTACATTTATAATGTTTACAATCTTCACTATTTTTTCACTCCACTAATTTGGAAAGTCTGCCTCCTTAAAATTTTAAGAAACTAAACTGTAATCATTTAACCTTTGCTATTATGCAAAGGTTATTTGTTTGCTTGTTTATGGCACATGAATACTTAATAATACAAATAGATTTAACAAAAATAAAAAGTTTTTACTAAAATAAAAAGTTATCTGACAGAAAGTTTTAAAAATAAATCTTTTTTTTTTCTATTTAATTCACTCCACATTTACTAGAAATTGTAGTGGAAATTAGTAGTTTCCTTCCATGAAAAGCATCCAATCCCCTCCTTTGCCACTAGGAAGTAGTTATTTAGTTCCAGTGGGTTGATCCCACCTCTGGCAGCAGGAAAGAAACTCTAGATGACTTTAGTCATTTAGCATAACTCACACATCCCCATCTTGGTGACTGTCCAGTACACTTCAAATGAGTTGGTCCAACCAGAATGAAATGTAGGCTTTCATTCTCTGATTTTTTTTTTTTTTTCCTCTGATGATATGGTGCCTGGATGTGACACTTAACCCTATTGCAGCCCAGTGGAGTGGAAGTATGGGAAGAGGAAAGGCAGAGTTGACCCACAAAACTGCTGAGTTCAACCATCCACTGCAGTGAGCCAAAGCCTGCCTTATCTCTGGTCCTTTCAAGCATGTAAGCCAATAAAAAAAAACCCTTTATAGTTTATACAATATTTTCCTAATTATTACAAAACCCAGTTATAAAAAGGAGCATAGTAGGCTTGCTGGATAGAGTATTCTTGGCTGCAGATTTCTCCCATTCAGCACTTTGAATATATCATGCCACTCCCTTCTGGCTTGCCAAGATTTTGTTGAGAAATCTCCAGCTAGTCTATGGGTTTTCCTTTGTAAGTTAAGGACTTCTTTTGTTTTGCTGCTTTTAAGATTTTTCTTTATCACTATATTTTGCAAATTTAATTACAATATGTCTTGGTGTTAGCTTACTTGTGTTGATTTTGATGGGAGTTCTCTGCCTCCTGGATCTGGATGTCTATTTCTTTCCCTACATTAGGGAAGTGTTCTGATATTATTTCTTGAAATAAATTTTCTGCTCCCTTTACACTCTCTTATTCTTCTGAAACTTCTATAATATGAATGTTATTATATTTGATGGAGTCATGAGTTCCCTAAGTCCCATAATTCTTTCTCTTTTTTGTTCAGCTTCATTATTTTCCATTATTTTGTCTTCTAGGTCACTAATTTGTCCCTCTGCTTCTTCCAGCCTGCTGTTAATTGCATCAAAACTGCTTCCAATCTTGTTTATTATATTGTCATCTCTGATTGGCTCTTAAAATTTTAACTCTTTTATCTCTGTGGTAAGAGTCTCATTGATATTTTCTATTCTTTTCTCAAGCCCAGTGAGAATCAAAATGATTGTTGCTTTAAATTCTCCATCAGGCATGTTACTTGTATCTGTTTTGCTTAGATCTCTGGCCATGGCCTTATCTTATTCCTTGATTTGGAATAAATTCCTCTGCCTTGGCATTTTTGTCTAAGTTTCTGTTTTCTTCTCTGTGTTAGAAAAGCCAGTTATGTCTCTTGCTCCTGAAAGTAATGGCCTTGTGAAGAAGAGTCATGAAGTGCCCAGGGCCTAGCACTTCAGGGAGGGTCTCAGAATAGGAAGAGAAATAAAGAGCTTCCCAGACAAATAAAACTCAAAGAAATTTGTGATCACTAAACCAGCCCTGCAAGAAATATTAAAGGGACTCTTGGAGTGCAAAGGAGAGACCAAAAATGACAAAGATAAGAGAGGATCAGAGAAAATCTCCAGAGCAATGACAAAACAAGTAATAAAAAATAAAAATAAAAAAAATAAAAACACATATCTATCAGTAATTACTTTGAATATAAATGTACTAAACACTCCAAACAAAAGACATAGGGCATCAGAATGGATAAAAACACAAGACCCTATAGGCTGCCTCCAAGAGACTCATTTTAGACCTAAAGACACCTGCAGATTGAAAGTGAGGGGTAGAGGCACATTTATCATGCGAATAGATATCAAAAGAAAGCTAGGCTAACAATACTTATATGGGATGAACTAGACTTTAAAACAAACACTGTAGGTCAGACAAAGAAGGGCATTATATAATCATAAAGGGGATGACTGAACAAGAAGAAATAATAATTGTAAATATTTATGCACCCAACATGGGAGCACCAAAATATATAAAACAATTAATAACAAAAATAAAGGGACTAATTGAAAATAATACAATAATAGTAGGGCGCCTTAACAACTGACTGACATCAGTAGACAGATCATCTAAACACAGCATCAACAAAGACACAATGGCTTTGAATGACACACTGGATCAGATGGACTTAACAGATACATTCAGAAATTCTATCCTAAAACAGCAGAATACACAATTTTTTCAACTGCACATGGTACATTCTCCAGAATAGAGCACATATTAGGTCAAAAACAGGCCTCAACAAATAAAAAATGATTGAAATCATACCATGCGCCTTTTCTGACCACAACACTGTGAACAAGAAGTCAACCACAACCAAAAATTTGGAAAGAACACAAATACATGGAGGTTAAACAACATGCTACCAAACATTGAATGGGTCAACCAAGAAATCAAAGAAAAAAAAAAAAATACATGGAAACAAATGAAAATGGAAACACAATGGTCCAAAACCTTTGGGATGCAGCAAAAGTGGTTCTTAAGAGTGAAATATACAGCAATACAGGTTTTCCTCAAGAAGCAAGAAAAATCTCAAATATACAACCTAACCTTACACCTAATTGGAGCTAAAAAAAGAACAAATGAAACTTAAGCCAACATAAGGAAGGAAATAATAAAGATCAGAGCAGAAATAAATGATATAGAAATGAAAAAAAAAAAAAAAACAGCAATAGAACAGATCAATGAAACCAGGAGCTAGTTCTTTGGAAAAATTAATAAAATTGATAAACCTCTAGCCAGACTTATCAAGAAAAAAAGAGAGGTCTCAAATAAATAAAATCACAAATGAGAGAGGAGAAGTAACAACAGACACCACAGAAACACAAACAATTGAAAATAACTACATGCCAACAAATTGGACAATCTGGAAGAAATGGAGAAATTCCTGGAAACATATAAACTATCAAAACTGAAACAGAACTAGAAAACTTGAAAAGACTGATAACCAGCAAAGAAATGGAATCAGTAATCAAAAAAAGTCTCAACAAAAAATAATTCAGGGCCAGATGGCTTCACAGGCAAATTCTACCAAATATTTAAAGAAGAGTTTATTAACTCTATTCTTTTCAAACTATTCCAAAAAATAGAAAAGGAAAGAAAACTTCCAAATTCATTCTATGAGGCCATCATTACCCCGATACCAAAATCAGTTAAAGCCACCACTGAAAAAGAGAACTATAAGCCAATATCCCTGATGATGAGCATGGATGCAAAAATTCTCAAAAAAAAAAACAAAAAAAACCTAGCAAACTGAATTCAACAATACATTAAAGAAATCATTCACCACAATTGAGTGGGATTTATTCCTGGGTTGCAAGGGTGGTTCAATATTTGCAAACCAATCAATGTGATACATCATATTAATAAAAGAAAGGAAAAGAACCATGTGGTCATTTCAACAGATGCAGAAAAAGCATCTATTTTTGACAAAGTACAACATCCATTCATGATAAAAAAAACCTCAACAAATAGGTTTAGAGAGAACATACCTCAACATAATAAAGGCCATCTATGAAAAACCCACAGCTAACATCATCCTTAATGGGGAAAAGCTCTCAGCTTAGAGCTCTCGGTTCTCAGGTCAAGAACAAGAAAAGGATTTCTACTCTCACCACTTTTTTGTCAACGTAGTTCTGAGTCCTAGCCACAACAATCAGATAACAAAAATAAAAGGCATCCAAATCAGTAAGGAAGAAGTACAACTTTCACTATTTGCAGATGACATGATACTATATATAGAAAATCCTAAAGACTACACCCAAAAAACTGCTATAACTGATAAACAAATTCAGTAAAGTTTCAGGATACAAATCAATGTGCAGAAATAAATTTCATTTCTATACACCAAGAATGAAACAGAAAAAATAGAAATTAAGAAAACAATCCCATTTACAATTGTACCCAAAACAATAAGATACTTGGGAATAAACCTAACCAAAGAGGTGAAAGATTTGTACTCTGAAAATTATAAAACACTGATGAAAGATACTAAAAGTGACACAAAGAAATGGAAAGACATTCTATGCTCAGGGATTGGAAGAGCAAATATTGTTAAAATGTCTATACTACCTAAAGCAATCTAAACATTTAATGCAATCCCCATCAAAATACTAACAGCATTTTTCACAGTTAGAACAATCCTGAAATTTGTGTGGAACCACAAAAGACCCAGAATTTCCAAAGCAACCTTGAAAAAGAAAAACAAAGTTGGAAACATCACAATTTCAGACTTCAAGTTGTATTACAAAGCTGTAATAATCAAAACAGTATGGTACTGACACAAAAATAGACGCATATATGAATAGAATGGAACAGAAAACCCACAACTGAACCCCACAAGTATATGGTCAATTAATCTTCAACAAAGCAGGATAGGATATCCAATGGGAAAAAGATAGTCTTTTCATCAAATGGTATTGGGAAAGCTGGAGAGCTACATGCAAAAGATAAAACTGGATCACTTTTTTATGCCAAACTCAAAAATAAATTCAAAATGGATTAAAGACACAAATGTGAGACCTAAAAACCATAAAAATCCTATAAGAGAACACAGGCAGTAAGTAACCTCTTTGACATTAGCCATTGCTACATATCTTTCTAGATATGTCTCCTGAGGCATGGGAAACCAAAGCAAAAATAAACTATCTGGACTTCATCAAAATAGAAAGCATTTGCACAGTGAAGAAAACAATAGAACTATAAGGCAACCTACAAAATGGAAGAAGATATTTGTAAATGACATATCTGATAAAAGGCCAGTATCCAAAATATATAAAGAACTTATAGAGTCAACACCCCCCCAAAAATAATCCATTTAAAAATGGGAAGGGGGACCTGGGTGGCACAGTCAGTTGAGCATCTGACTCTTGATTTCAGTTCAGATTGTGATCTCATGATAGTGGGATTGAGCCCCATGTCAGGCTCCATACTCAGCATGGAGTCTGCTTGAGATTCTCTCTCCTCTCCCTCTGCCACTCCTCCTAGTTTTTTTTTTTTTCTCTCTCTCTCGCAAATAAATAAATCTTTAAAAAAATGGGCAGAAGACATGAACATTTTTCCAAAGACGATGTACAGATGACCGATAGACCATGAAAAGATGCTCATCATCAGGGAAATACAAATCACAACTACAGTGAGATATCACCTCACATCTGTCAGAATGGCTGAAATCAACAACACAAGAAACAACAGGTGTTGGCGAGGACGTGGAGAAAGAGGAACCCTTGTGTGCTGTTGGTGGGAATGCAAACTGGTTGCTGCGGCCACTCTGAAAAATGGTATGGTGTTTCCTTGAAAAGTTAAAAATAGAATTACCCTATGATCCAGCAATTGTGCTACTATTTACCCAAAGAATACAAAACTACTAATTCAAAGGGATTCATGCACCCTTATGTTTATAGCAGCATTATTTACAATAGCCAAATTATGCAAATAGCCTGAGGGTCCACTGATGGACGAATGGATAAAGAAATTACACACACACACACACACACTGGAATATTTCCCAGCCATAAAAAAGAATAAAATCTTCCGATTTGCAAAGACAGGGATAGGGCTAGAGAGTATAATGCTAAGTGAAATAAGTGAGTCAGAGAAAGACAAATACCATATGATTTTATTCATATGTGAAATTTAATAAATGAAACAAATGAGCAAAGGGGACAAAAGAGAGAGAGAGAGGCAAATCAGGACTTAGGGGTGCCTGGGTGGCTCAGTCAGTTAAGCATCTGCCTTTGGCTCAGGTCATGATCCCGGGGTCCTGGGATCCAGCCCCACATTGGGCTCCCTGCTTGGTGGGGAGCCTGCTTCTCCTCCCTCTGCCCCTCTACCCCGGCTCATGTTCTCTCTCTCTGCTCTCTTTCTCTCTCTCAAATAAATAAAATCTTAAAAAAAAAAAAAGAAAAAGACTCTTAACTATAGAGAGCAAACTGATGGGTTACCAGAGGGGAGGTGGATGGGGGATGAATTAAATATGTGATGGGGATTAGGAGTGCACTTTTGATGAGCACTGGGCAATGTATGGAAGTGTAGCATCAGTATATTGTACACCTGAAACTAAAATTACATTTTATGTTAACTGGAATTTAATAAAAACTTTAAAAAAGCAGTGTGATAGAAACCCTTTGGAGCTAAACAGACTGATGAGTAATCCCAGGTCAATGAGATACTGATGCCTAAACATCTCTGAATCTCAGTTTTCTTATGTAAATTGGGGATAATTATACTACTGCAGAGTTATCATAAAAATTAAAACAATTTATGTTGACTACTACATAGCAGTAAATTTATTGTCACAATGTACTATTAAAAATGCAACATCAAATAAGAGAGTTTTGGACACAATTGCCTCAGTGAAATACTCTTTAGGCTGATTTTTTGAAGTCTCAACTCACTTAAAGTAAGAAGCAAATCTCTGCAGATAAGCAGAAAACATTTTGGTTGTGTACCCATCAGCACTGAAAATAGTTTTATGATGTTCATACTTGTAATTTCTGTGACCCCTGAATGAAAGTCTTCTTCCTGCCTCCTGTCACAATGCATTTTAATAGTTTCTCTGAAGAGTATCTATCTCAATATTCTCATTATATTCTAGGTTTTCTGCAAAAGAAATGAAGACTTCTCTAGCCTAAATTTTTGCTTGGCATACTAACTCTTAACTATCCCTAGTGACCAAGTGCTGGATGTGGCCCTCTAAACTCTTAGCTAGAGCTGTCGTTCTTCTACAGAGTAAATGGAGAGCCTATGATCACCCTACCGCCTCCCCTTTATGGGGCCGTAAAACCATCTGGAGACTCCTGCAGAGTCTATTCAACTTCTCTCCCACCAGATTCTCAGTACTGGCCTGGGGTAAACTTGAATTTGCCATTCTCCTTCACACATTGCAACAGAACCTGGAGACCACTTCCTCAACCCTTCCCCAGGAGCTATCGTCACAGCACAGATTTTCAAGGCCAAGCACTACTATTTGCCTCTTCTTTCCTGTAGGCATGCCATTGAGAGAACTTGGTGAACCTCATGGTTGAGTTTTTTCAGATTCAGAAAAAAAGTTAAACTTAGATAATTACGAATGTTTTCAGAAAGCTTCAAAGTCTTAAACAGATTGGAGTATATTCCAATATTTTCATTCATTTGACCTTTTTTTTTTTTTTTACTTTCAACAACTTTGGCTAACATTGAGCTTTAATTATGTGCCAGTGATTAGACTAAGAATTTTATATGCATTTTCTTATTCCAAAGAAGGCATGCTTTGAAGACCCCTGTTTTCTTATATTTGGGAAGGTGAGACCCCCCCATATGGAATTTTACTAAATTAAATAGCAGACAATATTAATAAGAAAACGTTTAGAATTCTTATATTGCTCTTTACTTTGTAGGTGGTCAAAACCAGAAAAAGAATAAAAAGTAGTGACTTTAAATCTAGGGGTTATAATATCTTTGCATTGTGAGAAATCCTGTAACAGATAAATAGAAAAACTAAAGGCAAAATATCCCACAGTTTTAAATATAGCAGTCTATAAATTTTTCATACTGATTATATTTCATTTTAACTTAGAGACTTATACAAAATCACCTTATGTCCTATAAACTGAATTGATGAAATTAATCAGAATTATTTTCTTCTTGGGTCATAAATCATAAAGTATCCTTCTTTCATCCAGTAATCAGCAAATTCTTGTAAGTACAAAGTTGATGGCTGTCTTTGAGTTTTCATATCATTTTTATAACTGCATTTTCCTTAAATGACTCAAGTGTGTTCTTTCTGTAGTAAGTCACTCAGAATGACTCTGATGATGCAATTAAAGTTAGGGTTTCTCTTTCCAGTTACTCTAGGAATTCAACTGAAACAGTCATCTGTGTGAATAATTCTTCTTTCTTTTTTAAGGCCTTGACGCTGGGTGATACTTAGGAACTTAGGAAAATAGAATCCAACGAGAATTGCCTGTGTAATAATGAAAGCTTCATAATATTCTGTGCTGAGAAAACCAAGAAATTCCATTTCCTGACCTATGTACTCATGGGATGTTCTGAAGATTAATGTGTCTCTTTCAGGGCACTAAGGTACATTTAGAGCACTAAAGAAGTCATTTACTAAATGGCGCCCTTGGGACTTGAAAGAGTTAATGTACCTCTCACAAGGTGAGCAATGTACTTTCAAATGTATGCAAGGATCAGTACCAAGCTTATAAAGAATTGTGAGAATGTTTGTTAAAAGCAGCTGCTAATCCATAGCTCTATTATTTATTACTCTAATCTTTAGTCAATATATTTGCTGCTGTTCGTGAGTGCCTTATAAACAACGCAGACAGATGAGAAACTTCTTACTTTTATAAGTGAAAACATGAGGTGCTATAAACACTGGCCAAGAGAAAATATTGTAAATGTGTAAATGTTATCCAAATTGCTTGGATTTCAAGAATGAGACAAATCATGGAAAACTTGACATTCGCTTAAAAAGTGATTTTTTTTCTCAAATTAAAATCAGGATGGTATTGAATCCTTTGCAGATTTTCTTCTGGAAAAAAAAAAGTATTAAAGATAATTCTGAGAAATTTCACAATATATAATGCTAAATGATAAAAATATAAAGCTGAATACAGAATATGATCACACTTTTATTAAATATGTAAGACATAAGAGCCTAAAGAAATATGGCAAAGTATTAAAATCTTTTACTCTTGGTGATGGGATTGCAAGTTATAGCTTTATTTTCTTATAATTTTTTTTTGTTTTCTCTAACCTTCTGTAATGAATATGCCATTTAAGACTTTTCCTGAGAGAGTTAAATGTTGTTGAGAAAATGAGGTAACAGGTTACTGGCAACTTAAACATGTTAAATAGTGTTGCTATTTTGCATTCTTTCGTCCTGAAGAAGGAATTTGAGCATTACTCAAATGCATGGTCCTTGCCCAAAAGGAAAGCTATGTTCTTAGCAACTCTTATAATGAACTCAATTACTTTTGATGGCCTGGTCCATGTTTCTCAGTTTGGAAGTTGTACACCAATAAGAAAGGAAACTATGTATTCTCAGTGATGATGGACGTCAGAATTCTTTCCCCACCTTTCTTCTCAACCTTCTTCCTCTTACTGAGTGATCAAATCTATATTCATGGTAATGTCAATTTACATGCTAAAAACTCTCAAATACTTACCTTTAGAATATCTTTAGAATAGAACTCTCTAGTTTTTCTTATTCAAGTATACAGGCACCTGTAAATATGGATGTACTTACGACTCAGACTCAATACAAGATGAAAAAATTTCAACTAAACTCAGAAGCTTCCCTAAAGCTCCTCCTCTTTTTGTTTCCTTAGAGAATGACATCACTGTCCTACCAAATTTCCAAAGCAGAAACACTGAAGCCACGCTTGACTCATTCTATAAATATTATTTGATCACTGATTCTATAAATATTACTTTCCATGTATTTCTTATATCTTTTATTTCTCTTGAACTCACTCTTACAACACCTACCAAGGTTCTCAGTTTATCTCACATGAATTAAAGCAATAACTTCTGAAATTATCTCCCTTTGTTTGGCCTCCTTTTTCCTTATCTGTCATCCACCTTAAAGATGGAGTCACATGAAGTTATATTTCAGGCCCATATTTATCTCTGATTCTAAAGCCTGAGCTCTTTCTATTATGACTTTTGTTCCCTATAACAAGGAATTTGGGGAAAGCTTCAACCATCTGTCTAGACAAAAATGAAAATCACATGCTTCCTTTTAAACATTGTGGGTTGAACTCAGACATTAACTTTCATTCTTTCCTCAAACCCCGCACAAATGATATAATAGATTTTTATCTTTTGGTCATAAACTCAAACATCCAAATAAAATTTCCAGTATATATCTTGGAAGTTGAAAAATGATAACTGATTAAATAGAAATGAGAAAGTTGAATTCCATGACAGCAAGATTTTGAGAAGTAAATACCCACAGAATCCCTGAAAGGGTTAGAATAAACATCACTGGGTACTTCTGGAAGTAAGCGTCAAGACAGAACTATAATCTAGAGAATTTGGGGAAAATTTATTTAAGAAACAGTTAAATGAGTTTTTCAATGACTCTGTCTCCCCCCGCCCATCTCCCATGCAGGAATTGTCCTTTAGGAAACACTAGATGTTTATCAGTTTGCCCAACAACAAAAGGATGCACTTCTTGGTGTGGGTCCTCCATGCAAAGCAATATATTTAGCTCTTAAAAAAACAACAGATTTAGATATGTAAAAATAAATTATTTCCCCTCACCATGCACAATATTCAAACAGTAGAAATTACTAACCATAATACAATGTGACAAAGACTGTTATATACTTATGAATTAAATGCAATCAATCTGTATGTTAAGGATCACAGGAAAAGGGTTTTAGATTAGGGCCCAAACTAATGGCTTTATTTTAACTTGATTACCTCTGCAAAAATCCTGTATCTCCAAATAAGGTCACATTCTGAGGGTGTTAGGAATTCAACATATGGGACACCTGAGTGGCTCAGTCGGTTAAGCATCTGCCTTCAACTCAGTTCATGATCTCAGGGTCCTGGGATCAAGTCCCACATCGGGCTCCTTGATCAGCGGGGAGTCTGCTTCTCCTCTCCCTCTCCCCCATGCTCGTGATCTCTCTCTCTCTCTCTCTCTCTCATGCTCTCTCTCAAATAAATAAGTAAAATCGTTTTTTTAAAAAGGGAATTCAACATACAAATTTTGAGGGGACACAATTCAACCTGTAACAATGTTCATTGTCTAAAGAAGATTATACTGAAAGTCTCTGGCCTGGGGGCATCCTAGGTACAGCTGAGACTGGGATTTTCATTCTGAAATTTTGGAATAAAGTAAGTGCTATATTATATGTCTGTGACCCCTTACACATTCATCTCCACCAGACTCCAGGAATTTTGTGGTTACAGATAGGATTAGGCCTTTTTATCATGAATTTAGAAGTGCTTTCTCTAGAAAATGAGACAAGCTCAAGGGAAAATACACTAACATCAGGGACTCTCTAAAGGAAATGACCAAGATTCACTCTACTCTGCAGCCACCCACAGTTCACTGACAGCACACAGTATCACATAGACAGAGCTTCTAGTCAGCATTCGGTTCTCCAACTCTTAAATGTGAAGAGATAGCCAAATGTGATCACACTTTGTAAAATCCTTTAATATCAAAGACAGAAACTAAAACAAACAGAAAGAAACACCAAACAAAAAATAAAACCTTGAAAGAAAATATATATAGGGGAAATAAAACTTCAAAAAGTTGTTAGTGGTAGGAGGTGAGGGGACCTACAAAAAGACATTAGGGGCAAATTGGCCATTGATGGAACTGTTTAGTATTACGACTATGGTGGTGGATACATGACTTCAGGCATTTGTCAAAACCCACACAACTGTACATCACAAAGAATAAGAATAAGAATTGTACATAAACTTAAAAAAATCACCAGAATGTAAGTGGACTCAAAAAGGTGCGGTCTTTACAGATGCAGTCTTTACAGAGATAATCAGATTAAAATGAGGTCATTAGGATGGGGCCTAATCCAATGACTAGTGTTCTCATTAAAGGGGGGGATTTGGACACACAGACACACAGAAGATAATTTGAAGATGCACTGTGAGATGGCCATAAAACCAGATTAATGTATCTACCAGCCAAGGAACACTGAGGATTGCTGGCAAATGACATAAGCTAGATGAAGCAGAGAATTTCCCCCCTAGAGCCACCACAGAGAGCATGACACCTCAGCCACCTTGATTTCAGACTTCTAAGCTCCAAAACTGTGGGAAAATAAATTTCTGTTGTTTTAAGCCATTCAGTTTTTGGCACTTTTTTATGGCAGCCTTAGGAAGCTAATACAGTACATTACTTTAGAAAATAGCATTTTGCTTGGATTCTATAAGACTAATAACAAAAAAAAAAAAATAGTGCACAAATGTTGCACTCTAGTTAACCAGCTTGATTATCACAGGACTATAGGTCAGAATTTTGGAGCTATTTTACATGCAGAGTAGGGCTGAATAAATAAATGAATATATTGTAAATAATGTACAGTGAGAGACATTTTTCTGTTTTGGACAAAGATGTTATAGATACAGAAAAAGGAAAGGCTAGGTGAACTCTGCGGTTAGAATTGAAGCTATCAATATAAATTAATGCATATATATACACACATATGCATATGTATACACACATGCACCTAAACAGACATGAGAATATAGATGCATGTTTGTGTGTGCATGTATGTGCATACTTTATTGTTTATACATGTATTTTCAAGGTCTATCCACTGAGAGGTTCTAGAAGCAATGGTAAACTTGGGGCCAAGATTTAGTTTCTAAATGTCATTATTTAATAAATAGAACCAGGGCTCCTCAGAGAAGTGGTGGATTCCGGGGTTGAGAAAGGGTAACCACAAGATGAGACAAGAGCAACTTGTTGTATTTTTTGTGTACTTTGTGCCATTTCTGAAGTAAGGAAGTGCTCAAAAATAGGTAGATGTGCACTGAAAGGTCACCAGAGCCAATCTGAAATGACTGTAAGGACCAAAGCTAGAACTATTAGAGCAAGAAGATAAATAATGATAGTACTGGACTAAACTGAAAGAATAAAATAAACATCCTTGAGTGTATACTTACATAAATAAATAATTGAACAAATAAGTAGAAAAGAAGACACAACTCTTCCTTACAAAATAACTTCAATTAATAGATGCAGAAGGCACGCAAAAATAGAAAGCAGATTTAGACACAACAACAATAATTATTATAAGCAATATCTACCAATGGTGATGGACACTAAGATGAAGGTACAAATGACATTTCAGGATATTACAGTCTCAGGAACCTCGCCTAAAATAATTATTAACTGCAAAGGTTAAAAAAAGGAAAATTACTTTTATATTGGATAAAACACAGACATTACACTATTTAAGTGATCAAGGTAAACATCATCAGTAATAAGACATATCAACATCACATATCTCTGATACAATAAACAGAGAAGGGCACATTACCTTGACAGTTTTATCCAAAATCCACAACCTCAATCTAATCATGGAAGAACATCACATAAACCCATATTGAAGGATCCGTTACAAAACAATTGATCAATACTCTTTATAAGTAAGGTCAGGAAAGACAAGGAAAGACTGAGTAGCTGTCACAGACTGAAAGAAACTAAGCAGACATGATAATCAAGTTCAGTGGAGAATCCTGGGCGAGACAAGGGCATTAGAGAAAAAAATTGGTAAAATCTGGATGAAGTCTTATAGTTTATAGTATTTTATCAAGGTTAATTTTTTCTCTCTCTCTCTCTTTTTTTTTGGGTCATTGTGCAATGGTTATACAAGATGTTAGCGTTAGAAGGGAGTAAGTGTGGGTATATGACAACACTACTAATTTTGAAACTTTATTGTAAGTTTACAAAATAAAAACTTAGAAAAGAAATGCTAATGATACAGAGATAAGAAAATATATTGATTCATGAAACAAGGGCCTAACGTTATAAAAATAGCATTTATGGAACAAAAAATGCCTGTTGAAAATTAAAATGATGCAAATAGAAAGACTCCATAAATGCATTTATAGATTAAGTTGAAGAAATCTCCTAGATGGTAGAAAGTTAATCAAAGAGAAAATAGTAGAGAGAGGATAAGAAAATTGAAAGAGGACCTCAAAAGATCAGGCTATCCAAGAGGGAAGACAGAGAAATATTATCAATTTATTAACAAAATAATTTGAGAAAATTTCCTAATTAAAAGACCCACAGATACTTTTACTTGTTCATGCCAGTATGGTTTCATAGATACTTATTTTATTCATTGAATTATAATCCAATGCTACCACATCGGATGGAAATAGAGTCAAAAAGACACATATAAAATTTCAGAACAAAGACAAGAAAAGGTTTTTAGAGAGAAAGAGAAAAAAAGATCTTACTCTAAAGGTCAAAAATATAGGGACTTTTTGGGGCACCTGGGTGGCTCAGTCATTAGGCATCTGCCTTCGGCTCAGGTCCTGATCCCAGGGTCCTGGGATCGAGCCCCACATGAGCCCGCACTGGGCTCCCTGCTAGGTGGGGAGCCTGCTTCTCCTTCTCCCTCTCCCTCTGCCTACTGCCCCCCCCATTTGTACTCTCTCTCTCTCTCTCTGTCAAATAAATAAATAAAATCTTTAAAAAAATAGGGACTTTTTATTCTTACTGAACTTTTTTTGTATCAGCATTGAAAGCTAAAAACAATATATTTTTAGCATAAAATATGTTTCAAATTGGAATCTAAACAAGCTAAACTATCATTCAAATGTGAAAGAAAAATATAGACATTTTTATAAAAGCAATGTCTCAAATATGTACTCCAATGCACTTGTTTCAGGAAGCCATGAGAGGATGCATGTCTTCAAGGGAGTAAACTTGGAAGTGGAGGTCATAAGTTTAAGCACAAAGCAGTGGTAAAGGAAACCTTAGGATGCAAAGTGTATTCCTTTCTTACTGTCCAAAAAGGAGGCTCTGGAAGAGAGCCTCAAGAATATGAAAATTCATAGAATACTGAATGCATTTAGTATATTAACAAGAGAATTGTACAAATGGAAAAGAATAGGAGGATAAATTAGTGATAAGTATATGGAAAACAAAGCAAAAAAATTAGAGGTAATCATTAACTCCAAGGAAAACAAAAGTTCTGCAGTAAAGGAAGAGTTATTCATAGGTTATTAGCACTGGGTCACATACAGTTGAATACAAAATAGACCAAAAATTGCTCTGTATATATTGGGATAACAGGGAAATTAGAAGCATGAATATGTGATGTAGAGGTAGCTGTATGACAGAGAGTTAAATCCTAATCTTCCATTATGACAGTCCAATGACAATTCTTACAATGTTAAAATACAGAAATAAAAATAAATTGCAAGGTATTTAAAAATATGGAAGAAAATACCAAAAGAATAAATTCTAAAAGTCAAAGTGAGCAGTCTTTAAGATTTGATAAGAAAACACAATTGTAGAGTTTCATGAATCTTTAGACAATGTTTATGAATAATCATAAATATTAAAAAGTCAATATAAAAAAGAAAAAAGAAGAAGAAATAACTAATTGATCCCCCCCCCCACTCCCAAAAGTCTAAAGCCACTAAAATTGTTCTGGATAATAGTAAGACAGCATTTATTATGGGCTAGGTACTGCTCTAAGTATTTCACATTTATTAACTAAATCCTTTTAAAGGTTATTCCCATTTAATGAATATGACACTATGTTCAAAGAAATTAAGCTATGTTCCCAAAGCTACACACATTGAAATGGAAATGACAGAATCTGAGCCCAGTCAGTCTCTGGAGCACACATTCCTAATAGCAATGCCCTGAGATCTTTCACATGATAAAATCTATGAGGGGGAATATACAATCATGAGGACAGATCCCTGGAGATGATGCAAGAACATCTGGGTCTATATTTTGACTCTACCACTTACCAACTATGAACTTTTCGACAAGTCAATTAATTTCTATGGATTTTAGCTTTCTCATCTGTACTGAGAATAACTTCTGAGTGTTGATATTAGAATTAAATAAGGTGATGTAGGGCCAAGCATAGGAAACAGCTGATATAAAGCCTACATTGGGAATTGCATATAGTAGGCACTCAATAAATATTAACTGACTTGAATTAAACAGATTACTGAAGTGGATATGAAGAACAATGTTATGTTAGTGCACCTGTAATTCTTAATCTACCTATAGCAAGGATATCTAAGGAAAAGCCATGGATACTCTAAGGATAGCTAAACCATACAGATCTTTTGATGATTTTAAGTAGAACATCTAAATTTCTTTATACATATGTTATTTTTTCCAGAATCAAAGTAGGATAATTATTAGTTAAACCACCATGATATCCTTGACATTTTTTTCAAAATGCTCCTTTTCCAAAAATAGTTTGTTATTTGAAATTAATTCATGCGTCTGACTTAATTGCACTTGTTAAAATTATTCTCTTGAGTTGTTCTGCATGAATAATAAGTGCAGTCAATACTTTTACACTCCAGGGATGAAATTTTGACAACTTTAAAATGAATTTGCTTCTAAATAATCAGAATCTATGAAACTTTCTTGTAAAAGAGCAGGTCTTAAGCATCTAGGCTAAGACATTTTCATTGTTTCTGAACATTTCCCAAGCGTCCAGAGAAACATTTGGCCTCAGGATATTAATAGCTGTTATGAGAAAAAGGTGTTCTGTGATGATAAAATATTGGAAAACAATGAGTTAAAGTAAGACAGCTTTTTTTTCTGAGAAACTTTTCAGAGTCTTTAATGTGGTAGCTTATGCTTGAATCTCTAATGAGGAATAAAATGTGCACTGTTTTTCAAAATAAATTCAACCACAGCATTTAAAGAATTTTTTTCTTTTGGTCTTTCTTTGTTGTTTGTTTCTGAAGCTTCCTTGAGAAACAATTTGGTCTCGGAAAAAACTTCAGAAAATGAAGGCCTAACTAATAGAAGCAGGAGGGTGCCTAGTGGCTTATTTTTCGATGTTATGTTTTATTTTCGGTCCTTTCTTACCTACTTCTTATTCCATAAAGTTGACATTTCTCTCTACAAGTCAAATGAGTAAGGTTTTTTCCCCCTAATTACTCTTTATAACTTATTTTTAGTATTTTATACCAAGAGTAAGAAAAAAATAAATTCAGAAACCTAATGTGTAAATGACCTGACACGTAGTTATATCTAAAACTCAATTAATATGAAATAGCAATTTTCTTTTACCAAGAAAATTATTCCTACTCTTGAAATTACAAATATAAGCCAAGTTAGTATTGAATAATGATTTAAACTGTAGGTACTTAAGTTTAGGTTGGAATCAGATCTGGGCACACAGCTCTCCAAGGTTTAGTTTTCCAAGTGTTATAAAATGGAGATGCAGGTCTGGCATGTTTTCTGATTTGGGTGGAGAAAGTTTTGGGGATTTCTCCTAAGAATATTTTATTCTTAGAGAATAAAGTAGATAGTAGCCATATAATTAGTTTCTAGAAAAGTGAATTTGTACAAAACTATTTTATTTCATATATTAATTTTAAAAAGTTCAATATGAGAAACTAGATTAAAGAATTTAGTGGCGAATTCTTAACTTTGCACAATTGAACTACTCACTTTGTCTTCTGAAGTATGGAGAGCAAGAAAAAATAATCAAGTGTGTTTTTCATATCAACTGCAATAACAAATTATTATTATATTTAGAAATATATTTGATTCTAAACATAAATAAGAGGATAATCTGGGTCATTTATGGTAAGAAAGATATTTTAAAGGGACTATCCAGGTAAGTTAATTAGTACATTTCATATTATGTATAAAATGCACATTAACCCTGCTCAAAACATACAGCAGCTTCTAAGACATCCTGAAGACAATTGCTAAAGAGCCACCCCACATGTCTAGCTTAGTCTCTGTTCCTTCTTAAATCCCTTTTTATAGCACCAAAGGTTAATATGGGGGGGAAATTGGAGGGGGAGATGAACCATGAGAGACTATGGACTCTGAGAAACAAACTGAGGGTTCTAGAGGGGAGGGGGTGGGGGGATGGTTACCCTGGTGATGGGTATTAAAGAGGGCATGTACTGCATAGAGCACTGGGTGTTATACGCAAACAATGAATCATGGAACACTACATCAAAAACTAATATATATATATATATATATATAAGTTATTGAGAGCAATGTTTTCCTTTGTCTTAGTGACACCATAACCTACACCACAGACTCTCCACCTTTTTTTCTCTATGAGTGAGGTTGAAATAAGCTTTACCACTAAAGTTTGCAGAGAAGCCCATCTCTCTCATGCCAAGAGTAGCCGCAGATGTATCCTCTCTTACAGTAAAGCTAGAACGGAAATCCCTAGGGGAGGTGCTAGGTTTCAAGAACCTGGAAGACATATTGGTTGTTGGGCCTCTCTTATGTATGTGACAACAATATTTACACTTCACATTTTCTTCATTTTCTTTATAGCAAAAAAGAGAACATTTTATAATTCTGATTTAATTCTTTCTAATGTATAATATTCTTGGAAATAAATGTTTCAGTGGTTCTCTCATTTTATTTAACCCCATGCATATAAACATCTTGACAATTTTTCCTCTATGAAGAAAATATATCCTTCAACAAGTGCCACACATGCATCTCATTTCTTCACAATTAAAGTTTAACTAAAAGCAAAAAGCTACTAATGCATGGCTAATTTTACAATGCAAGCAGATGTTGTTAGAAGAACATCTTCCATTGTTAGCCTCTGGCTCCAGTGACTGCCATCCAAAGAATGAGTGGGAAGAAACAATTAGGAGAGCAAGAGCTGCTGTTTGCTAGGGGCACAGAATATGATAGTCAGTTAGAAGTCATTAAATTATAAGTGCCCATAAGTGTGACTCATTATCTTTTCAATGTATTTCAATTACAGATTACCTTTTATAAACATCATTTCTCATCATGACATTACTTCAAATATTTAATAAACTTTTTAAAAATATGATAATCTTAACTGATAGAATTTAGTCTGCATGTGTAGTTTATTTAAAGTCTTTAGTTGGGATTCTTTCCATTTAACTGGAAAGCAGAAAGACTAGTATATGCGGTCATAAATGCAAAATAATGAACAACAGTCTTGGGATCTGTTTTAATTTGTATATGTGAGAACAGAAAAGACTTAAATATATGTCCCCCCAAATATACAAAAGACCAAAAAATCAGTCCTATGACTGGGTATTATTCAGGATTCATACCTTATTGAATTTAAATTTCTATTTAATTATCCATATAATAAGAATAATATCTGATTTATACATATCTGTCATCTGTTGCAAAAGATAGCCATAGATAATTCCTGTATCTGTACACGTTTCCTTGAAATGTGACCAGCATTTTCCCATCAAGTGGTAGAGTCTTTTATCACCTCTCTTGAATCTGAGCTGGCCCTGAGATATTCTTTGACCAATAGAATGTGGTAGAATTGATACTATGCAACTTCTGGATCCAGGCCTTGAGATTACTTGCGGCTGCTCTACCCCTTTTCAAACAACCTGTAACCTCTGTAAAGAAGCTTGAAATAGGCTCCTTGAGAACAGACCACTGGAAAGAGAAACCCAACCAACAATGTACCAGATGTCCAATGCGGGTTTAGGCTTTGGACTGTGTGGCCTCCCTGGAGGCACCAGATAACTGCAGCTAAATATATGACTCAGGTGAGACTAGCAGAAGAACCACCCATTTAACCCAACCCAACTGCCAACTCACAGAATCATGAATGAATAAGGAGTTGTCACTTTAAGCCATTACAGTTCTGGGATGGTTTGTTTTGTAACAATAGATTACTGGGACAACAACTATTTTTTTTTTTTTACCAAGGAATTAATATATAGAATCTTGTACAATCACTTGAAGATATTATCTTTACTACTCTTTACATAATTTATAAACTGTATATTTATGAAACTCTAATTTAAAATCCATTAAAGATATTGCATCAGCTAATATCATGTATTGGATATCATTCTAAAATCATTTTCTGAATGGTTCTCATTACTAACTCTTTTTCTGGTTTCCTTTTCCACAACAAAGTTTCCTTCATATTGAATTTGTGCAGTTTGATTTTCTTCTGGCTAAGTATATTGTTCTGAGCTCTACTTAATGAATTTCATATTTTTGTGAAATATGTTTTAGGGTCTTTTAGACACTCTTGTCTTCTTTGGATGTGCTGTTCAAACTTTAATATCATTGACATTCTGTCATCAACTTCATTGTTTAAAATGTGAAATCTCATTGAGTACAGGATCAACCACAGAAGAACACTTCTTGGTCCTCTCCCTTCATCAGACACAGCTACATTTCTGACAAGAGTTCTTGCCCACCCCTGCTCTGTCTCCATGAAGAATAATTTCTTCCTGTGGGGCCCAGATATGATACAAAGGTATGTTCTATACCCATTGTGCCAGGGGGTAAACAGAGCTTCACATCAATATGGATATTTGGTACACCCTACCTAATCCCTTTTAGTGCTCTTCAAATTATCTTGGATGGACCTTTTGATCTACAACATGGATATCTTTTACTCTAATAAAAGTTCTGTCTCCTAGAAAATGCACAACTGAGCCAAGTCTAAGACTCCATGAATAACACCTCTTGGCTATGGATGCTGACTACAATCAGATTCAAGTATGTATGACTCTGGCATTGGTGATTTAATATTGCTAGATCCTTCCCAGAATTCTTTTGCACTGTCCAGAATTTCTATTTGTTCTTTCTTTACAGCAATAATGGTATAATTGTTTTTTCTTATACCAGCTAAAACAAATAACCACACCCTGGGAAGAAGCTCCCTGATTTACTCTCAAGGATTATATGTTAATTGGGATCCCAGAAGAGAAGAGTTTACACACCCAGAGGGATAACTGAGAAGAATTTAATAAAGGATGCTTTTCAGAGCTGGGGAGAAGATATAGCCATTATTGTCCCTAGGTCTGAAGTGACAAGTGGAGGGTGTGGCCGTACACAACTGGGCAAGGGCTGCAGTCATAGAAAGTGAGGTACTGCCAAAACAGGAGTCTTTCATGAAGAAGGAATGGTTTTGAATAAATATCGCAGATACTCTTTCCTCCAGAGTTCTCATCTCTAGCTGATTCCCCCATTTGCCAAACCCAGCTAGAAGCCAGAGGGAAAGGCAGCCCTGGACTCTTGGAACACAGGGCAGCTAAGGCTAGAATGGATATGGGGGAACAGGGAGGAGGGGCACTCAAGTGCTTCTGGAGAACAAGATGTTCTTTCTGTATACCAAGTATGGGGTGTTAGCAGGGAATTTAACTTTATTGTATACACACATTAAATATACCAAAATAAAACCCTTGCTAGGCTTGCTTTTCTTTAACCAGAGAAAAGTGTGGGGATGAAGCACAGGCTCTGAATGTCAGACCAATTTGCTTTAAATCCTGGATTCACCACTTCTTAGCTGTATGACCTTGAGAAAAAAATTTACCTTTTTGTTGCTTCGTTTCTCTACCTACAAAATGGAGCTATCTATACCTACTCTACAGAATTATTGTAAAGACTGCACAAAAGGATGGTTGTAAACAATTTAGAACATGCTCAGAATTTAGTAAACTCTAAATAAACTTGAGCTATTTTTTTCACTGAAAATTATCAGAGTTGGTAATCTTAATTATTGATACTTTTTTCTTATATAATGACCAGGATTGTTCCTGAATGTGTGGGTCTCTGGACTCCTGCATCTATTGATAATGTTCTTTTAAAAACTGACTTCATTTTTAAAAACTAACAAATAATTGATAATAGAGTTAATAGCAATTAAAAAACAAAATTAGTTTTAAGCTATTATTAATTTCTTAATACTAAGACTTGGATCATAATTATCTATCAATAATAAGATGGGATATCAGGAACATTGATTGCCAGCTTATAGAAAAGCTTATGACTTGGGTGCTAGGTCAATATAGATTAGATTCTTCACTCATGAGAATTACTCTGTGTGTTTTAATTAAAATTCTTATTGCTGAGTCCATAAGCTGAGGTGACTGGAACAATCCACATATTAGTGAGAAGATAAATGGCAACTGGAGATGTAGTAGAGATACTACCAAGAAGTCGATATAAAGCATTTATTGCACTGAAAGTTTTTACATTTGAAATTTTAGTAAAATGAATTCACATTAGTATGGACAGCATTTCTACAATCACTACTTCAATCAGATATTCCTTTTTTTTTTCTCTTTTGAAGATTTTGGGATGAGATACAGTTTTGAAAATCTTCCCTATCACATTCACATGCTCCGTTTTATGATAAGCTCTCAGGGGTGTTATTTAATAAGGAATAAATGATGTATAAGATACAAACTGTTAGACGAGTTTGGGATTAGAACAAAAGAAGTGATGGTCCAAAATGTTAACTTCAGAAAGTCACTAGAGTGTTAAATGATGATTTATAAATACAGCCAAACTTCCAACCTCTAAGAAAACCTGGGAAACATTTATCAAAACCAATAAATAGTAATTTCTTCAGGATACTTTTCAAATGACATTTCATCACTAGTTTTATTTTGATGTATTTTTTAAAACTCCAATTCCTCATGAAAACAAGTTTTATAGCTTATGGTATTACTCTAGCAAAATGATTTCCATAAATAAAGAAAGACACAATGAAAAAGAACATATATAATAATTAATGCATCAGAATTTTCGGCTTATGGTGACTAACTATAATTCCTAAGCCTGAAGTTATTGGAAAGAAAACCTCTCTTATGGAAACAGGCAACAAATCCCAAACTATCTGGGCAGCACAAGCAATTTACTTCCCCTTGACTTAAAGAATTGTTGTTTTATGGCCATTTTCCTAGAGTTTATTGATTTCATATGCAGTTTTGTACAATGACATAATGCATCTGGGCTTTATACACAGAGACAGAAAGGATAACTAACATTTGTGTCATTTGTCAACCCAGAGTAATCAATGGGACCTGATCTCCACTTAGAATTGTAAAGCAACAAGGGGCAAAGTCTCTTCAATCAAAGTGCCTCGGGGACAAGAAAAGTAAGGATATTGCAGAAGAGAAGAAAAAAATTAAGAAAAAATCCTAATGTTAAATGTTTGTTAGAAAATAAAATCATGTGTAAGTTTGTTGGCATCTTTCATCAAATGTCACTTTAGTGACATTGTAGATGCTTAGTCATTTGTGTGTGAATGTTTGCTCTATCCATTAAGAAAAAGTGTGGGTTCCTTAATAATTTTCAAAGGTTATTAACTGTGCATACTCAAAGAATGTGGATGCACTTTAACAGAACATAATTAGGAAAGAAAATCTGCTGTCACATCAAATAGTCCTATAATACTTTATAAATTAAAATACAAAAACTTGAATAGTATTTTATGTTTAATTTACCTATATCCATGTGCCCTTTCATTACTGTCAGCAAAAAAAAAAAAAAAAAAAGAAGAAGAAATATTCAGTAGAAAAGATAATATTCAGAGGCAGAGCTAAGCAAAATTCTAAAGTTGCTGAAACCATTCTTTCTTCCTTCTAATCTTTCTCTGCCTGTATTTTCTTCCACAACCCCAACAATTATGCCCAGTAACCAGTGGTCTCATGTTATTCCATTGTTGCCCTCTAGTCATGGACTGAAAGTCTGTGTCATCCCCAAATTCCCTTGTTGAAATCCTCACCCCCAATGTGATAGTATTAGGAGTTGGGGCCTTTGGAGGTGATCAGGTCATGAGGGTGGAGCCCTCATGAGTGGGATTAGTGCCCTTATAAAAGAGACCCCAGACAGCCATCTATAAACCAGGAAGCTGGTCTTCATCAGACTCCAAATCTGCCCGCAACTTAATCTTAGACTTCTTAGTCTCTAGAGCTATGAGAAATAAATACTTATTGTTTAAGCCACCTCATCTATGATACTTTTGTTATAGCAGCCCAGAAAGACTAAGACACCCCTCACAAATTGACCTAGCAAAGGATTTTCTCTGCATTGCAAACTGCTTGCTCTACCCTAACCTGTTCTCAAAGAATTTGCTTCTCTTTATAGCTGCCACAAGGAGGCAGGGAACACCCTGACCACGTTGCTCCAGTCATAGATAATGGGAACACTGAGGAACTCTCATTTAATCAGACCTAATGGGCACAGAGTGACTGATAACTCCTGATTTATGTGACCTTCTTCATCATGAAGAGCAGGTTCAGTCAGATCTCTATCTCAGAAATTTGAAGCAATAGGTAGAGAAAAGAGAGTTACAGTGAAAGGTGTATGCTTGAGTTAAAAAAAAAAAAAGAAGGAAAATAAGGTAGAGTTAGAACTGCAATGGCAAATATGAGTCATTGTGCATGAGAGGTTATAAGGGAGAAAAACCTCAGAGGAAAACAGTTAAGAGAGAGATGAATGGGATAGACTCACAGAAAGCAGAGCACTAAGAGAAATCCTATGACCCCAGACAAATGAGAAAAGAGCTTTAATCCTTCACGTTTCCATTTCTAGTTTCTATTCACATGTGGCCTGGCTCTGATTATTGCCTGGCCTTTGAGATCCATGGACTTGCTGTATTCAGAAAATGTCATTCCATTTTTCTGAAGCTAGTTTGATTGAATCTTTGTTCCTTGTTACCAAACTACTCAATACATTATTCACCAAATTAATTTGGAAAAAGTAATTCTTGCAATTGTAAAGCATTTTCTAATTCATCAAGGTTTTCATAAGCATTATCCTGTTTTATCCTCATAACGAGAATGTGAGATAAGCAGGACAGGTATTGATATCTTCAATTAAAATGAGAAAATGGAATTTCCAAAAGCTGCAGTAATTATACAGACTCCCAAGACTTACAGGAGGAAAAATAGGACTGGCACCTTGAATTTGCTGTTGGTTTTGTCACTGAATTATACCTGAATACACACACACACACACACACAGAAGCATGCCAGGATTTCTAGATTTCATCCTTTACTTTTTTTTTTTTAAAGATTTTTATTTATTTATTTGAGAGAGAGAATGAGATAGAGAGCATGAGAGGGGGGAGGGTCAGAGAGAGGCAGACTCCCTGCTGAGTAGGGAGCCCGACGCGAGACTCGATCCCGGGACTCCAGGATCATGACCTGAGCCGAAGGCAGTCACTCAACCAACTGAGCCACCCAGGCGCCCCTCATCCTTTACTTTTAAAATAAAAAATTTGGGGGCGCCTGAGTGGCTCAGTCGTTAAGCATCTGCCTTCGGCTCAGGTCATGATCCCAGGGTCCTGGGATCGAGCCCCACATCAGGCTCCCTGCTCAACGGGAAGCCTGCTTCTCCCTCTCCCACTCCCTCTGCTTGTGTTCCCTCTTTCGCTGTGTCTCTCTCTGTCAAATAAATAAAATCTTTAAAAAATAAAAAAATAAAATAAATAAAATAAAATAAAAAACTTGATCACAATTATAAGCATAAAACATAAAACCACTTTCTAGCTCTTTTGTCACCTTCTCTGAAAAAACCCCTCAGATTCCTCTTTGAAACCTCTGATCCTCTTCACATCCCGTTCCTCTAGTGTTCCACATAATGTCTCTGTCTCCTCTCTTCCTCTCTGACTTGCCTTGCAGGCACATTCTGTGGCCACCTCTAATGAGGGCAGCACCTATACTGACCATGGTCACGGAGGGTGCTGCTGTGATGTGGAAAGCAGCATTTACAGCTGTCCCCACACCGTGGATGCCCGGCAGAAATGCCGACATCCACATTCTGGAGACAACTTCATGGCAGCTGAATGTGCCAGAGTTTCAAGGAGCAAACATCTGCCGAAGTCAAAGAGCTCTGAAGGGACCACTGCCGGTGACCAAACACTGCTGTCAGGGCCAGTTTCTGTTTCTGTTGGAGACTCTTTCACAGCAAGGCTGCTGGCTCTTCTTTAGCGTCTTTTAGTGAAATGACACATGAAGAGCACTTCCCAGGCTCAAGCAAAGAACACTGTGACAAAGTGGACACCTTCACCTCTGTAGCAAGTCTGATACCATTCAGGTGCAGTTTGAGCAAATCATAAATTATTGTCGTTCATCCATACCTTCATTCAACAAATATTGATCAAGTACTTATTATATGTTGCCCTTGAGGTGGTGAAGCAACAAACCAGACAGACCCATTCCTTGAATCTGTTGCATTTAAATTCTAGAACAACAAATTCTGATAGCTCACTATTCCTTTTGTCAGAACATAATTGCTTCTATCAGACATCTAAACTTATAACCTGGGGAAGCCAGAAATCTATAGAAACATCTATGCAGATCTGGGTGATCCTGGGAGCAGAAGGGCTTTTTCCTTTCCTTTTCGGACTCTGAAAGCAAAATATGGCACAGAAACTTCTCACACAAATCATATAAGCAGTAAATTCAGTGGTACATCTTATTGGGCAGATGCTTCCATCTACTCTTTGGAGTAGACACAGCTCAGAAGATGCCTCATAGTGTATTAAGTGTGTTAGTGAATAGAGGTCTTGACTGGAGGTCAAGAGTCAAGACTGGAGGTCTTGACTTAGGAGTTTGCCACAGAAGAGGCAATGTGAACTGATGTCATGGGCTCCACAGCAGACAGCCTTAGTCAGACACACATGGAGGTCAAAGCTTGATCTCAGGTGGTCCACAGCTCAGGGGGATCACAGCCCAGGACCTGCTCTACTGACAGAGATACACATCCTGGAGATTATACCAGCGAACCCTCACAGAATGCCAAAGGGCAGAGCAGCACCCTTCGTTTGTCACTAGTCTGGTTTTCAGCATAGACCAGTGACACTTAACTGGACACCAGTCAGGAACCTGAGAACCTGCCTAGACCAACGGACTTCCGGAGAGCTATCCACCTCCTTCCTATCACATACGGTGCTACTAGTCCTTCACATCCAGACACCATCCTAGAAAAAAAACAGTAAGAACTTGGAGGTAAGGGGAGAGTGGAAAATTTGTAAAGCTTTGCAGTTCATCTAAATGAGAATGAGTCAACTAAAGATACTATTTAAGTTATAAGGTAAGCAACATATATTATACTAAGTAAGCTTAGTTCGGTTTTGCTCATGTAGGGGATGGGGAGAGGAGACTGTGAGGAATATCAGGTAATTTAATAGAAAAATTAAGAAGCCATGTATTTTGTACATAACTTAGTGTAGTGGAAACAAATTTGCAAACCTGTATATTATCTTCAACTCATAAGAAAAGAAATATATTTGTGAAATATGATCACCAATTTTTATCAAAGTTATGTGTGACTTTTATTTCAGGTACAATTGAAAAAATCATTATTGGTTCATTAAGATAAAATTTAGGTCTAAATCATATTATTAGCTAAACCACATAGTAAATAAAACTTCCAACCAAAACCATTTTGATGTTTGCCTGTTTATGAACTGTGATCCTTATTACATAGTGTCTATAATATATATAGAGATTGCTTACGATTCCAGGTTATAGGTGATTTTCATGGGAGGATAAAACTCTGAAATATTATTTGAAGTTTTCCTTATTGGTGTCCAGTGGGCCCACCTGCCACTCAGCTAGCTGGGCCACTCCAATGGCCTGTCTCAGGTAATGGATGCTACAGCAGAATCTGAGACCAAGGAGAAAAATTCTTGGGTGTTTTTATTTTCCAAATGTTGGCACTGGAGTTAAGATTTTGGATTTGCAAGAGTTGTTCTGGGTGAGGCCCAAAGGTCTGAGCCCTAAAATCTCTAGGGATGAGTTTAAACCATAAGATAAGAGTGAAAAAGATGAGCAGATGAGCCAGACTTACTCCTCCCTCATGCCCACAAGAAATAAAAATTCCAAAACTAAGGGAAGATATCAAGGGATAGAGCTATGTGGGCTTCTGCAGGAGAGAGAAGAAGAATGGCCATGTGGACATGGTTGAAGTCTGCAGTGAGGGGCTGTCCATTCTTCATCCAGGTCATAACTGCCCATTTTCTGGTTTCCAGGGAGCCATGTGGGAGACAAGCTAGTGTCCCAGACCATCGCAGGAGTATCTAAACCACATCACTATGCTAAGGAAGTCCATCAGCAGTTATTTTCAGTATTACTCAAAAAAGTCTTCCCTTTCACAGCAGTCAGAATATCTCTCATTTTTTACACAGTAGCCCTGACATCTGCCTGAGCCCTGAAATTTGGCTCAACCCTATCTGCCCTGACCTTCCAGAGCAAACAGCCTACCTAGTCAATAGCCCAAGGATCCTCTTCAACTCCAAAGGTAGGGGATAGAAGCCCTGGACACCTGCACTCATGTATGCTGGTGTAAATCACTTCAAACCTCCCCCGAGCCTGAAGTCATATATCTTTACAAAATGAACTGCCTTTGAAAATAGAGTTTGACAGCTTGACAATGGTATTTAGTGAACAACAAACATCATGCCTCTAAATATATATAGTAAAGAGGAAAGTCTTAAAGAAGGTTTTCTCTTGAGGGAGGAGTTCTTACCCATCAAAATGGTAAATAGATAAAGATAATGACATTGGGGGAAATGAGAGTTTGTAACCCTCTTTTATCGCTACTGCTGAGTGCTCTCTCAATTTTTAAAAATACCATCTATCTAGACAGTGGTCTCCTTTGTACTGCTCTCCCTTACATTAGGATTTTCCATATGCGTTATAGCTGATCCTGTGGGAACTCCTCTTATATTCCCCAGCTCACCTCTGAAGTCAGGTTCTATTCTGGAAGACAGGTTTTATTCATACCTATAGCTTTCTGCTCCCCTTTTCCTGGGACCAATCTTTGCCTCTGGACTGTGCTTGGCAGGGAGTTAATGCCACCAGGAGTGCCGCTCAACAAATAAATAGCAGTGGGTACACAGCTCTGGTCTTTTCTTCCCTTGGTGAAATAATTCTACAAAGTCTCTTAGAGGGTCCAGGGCAGGATTGAGCTTCAGTTTCCCACAGCAGTAATCCACTCACTAATAAAACTTTATTGGCTTCCCTCCCTTTTATGTCTCACCTGTTCACCCCTTCACTGTGTTCCCTAAGTTCATCTTCCAGATACTCTACTTGTGTTCGAGTATTTGCTTTAGCACCTACTTTTGAAGGACCCGAATTAAGAAACGCACATTGTGGAGTTGATATATCCATGTACTGCAGTCCCAAATAACTTTAGTTGTAAGAAATATGATGTGTTGATATAAATTATCCCTAAAACAAAACAGTTTTTATTTATTTATTTATTTATTTGAGAGAGAGAGAGAGAGAGAGAAACAGCATGAGAGGGGATAGGGTCAGAGGGAGAAGCAGGCTCTCCGACGAGCCGGGAGCCCGATGTGGGACTCGATCCCAGGACTCCAGGATCATGACCTGAGCCGAAGGCATACGCTTAATGACTGAGCCACCCAGGCGCCCCCAAAACACTGTTTTTATATCTTCATCTTCATAGATTTGATTATGAGAGTCTTTTTTTTTTTTTTACTTAGTAAGGAAATCACAATAAATGGCAACTATAGGAACTGTGGAAAGCATGAAACCTCAAAAACTAAGATTAAGTGCAAACCATTTACCTCAGTATACTATTCTTTTGTGCTTATACTGTCCATACCATTTCCTCTAAACATATTTGTTTTAGGTTCAGGTTTATCTCGAAGCTAGATGTCTATCATTTTCTATAAATAGCTATCATACTTGTCCTCTAAGTCCCTTTACAGCATTCCAAAGTTATGAAGTTCCCATCAAGGTAAAGCACAAGGGAATGTGAGTTTGATTTTGTTGAGTTAGAGAGATCTGTCCTTGGGAAATGTTTGTTATGTTTAATTATGTACCAGTGTGTCTTCATGAAGCATTTTCTCTGTTAAAGCAATATTGATCTACTTCCCTTTCTATCTAGGCATTCTATTTCACAGACCACTGTAGACATGTCAGGCAGTCCAGAAATGTTAAGTCTACAGGAAAATATATAGGGCCAAAAGAAAAAAAAAAAAAAAAAAAAGAACACCAGTTTCTGTTCTTCTATTGTTGTGTTAGCCAGTTGAAAAAATATGAAGGAACAAGGGTGAGTTCTTACATTGCACACTATAAAGCTCTGAGAGGCTGTGAGGTGAAAATGAAAAAAAAAATAATCAAATGAGAGCAGAGAATGAATTTTGAGATCAATTTACATAGCTCTACTCCTGGGGCTAGCTTGCCCTGGTTATGATGGACAGGTGTCTGTTGGCTCCTTCTTGAATTCACCTTCGCTTGTGGAGCTGAAAAGACACTTGTCATTCCAACCACATTTAATGTCATTTAGAGACTATAACAGAGAATAAAAGAAGAACAAATACTGAAATAGGATGGCAGCTGGCATAATTCAAGGTGAATCTCACACTTGGGGATAGTCTGTCTTTATAAGAAGGTAGTGTAAACAATAGCTATAATTTGTGTCAGGGCACATTCTTGAGATCTTTCAAATTGTCTGATGATAAAAATGGGAATGCTGCTAATAAAAATGATTAAGGGAAAAAAACTGAGGGTAACTGACTAGCGAAGACATTTAGTAATGGAATATGACACTCTTTGCTTCTAGGTCACTGGTTCCAATTCAGCCTAAATCAAAAGCAGCTGAAGGCTGTGATGATGTAATGTGTGCTTAGTGGGCTATTTGAAAGAGTGTGATGGTCTTAGTTCAGGGAAGACATGTCCATTGCAGCAATAAATATATCACAGTATCACTCATAGCCTTTCAACGTTTTTAATTGTTTTGCAATTATTATAAAACTAGATATTTCTTATTACTAGATTCTGTTCTGCTATTTCTTACTAAGATTTCAACATTGTCAAAAGGGGCCCCTCAAAAACTGAGTAACAATCTTTTCCCCCTGAGATTTTGGGGATTGATTGGTGGGTGACTTTAATTTTGTTCTCTATGGCAACTACTAGCTTCATAAAGTTTTTACAGAGTATGAGAGTGAGAGAGAGAGCACAAGGAGCGGGGAGGGACAGAAGGAGAAGCAGACTCCCTACCGAGCAGGGAGCCCAATGCGGGACTCAATCCCAGGACTCTGGGATCATGACCTGAGCAGAAGGCAAATGCTCAACGGACTGATCCACCCAGGCACCCCAAGGTTTTACTTTAAAGTAAAAAAAAAAAATTCTAAAAAGCCATCTAGATTCCCTCTATGCCTAGCTCAAAGATCAATTGCTCCAGAGAAGTATCAGACTTGAAATGTATTGACTGGTAGTTACATGAGTGGGCAGTAATACTACAGGAAGTCAGGTGCCTTCTATATAATACATGCACACAATAACAATGTAGTGTTTACTTTACCAAACCTTGGGGCAACAGCACTTTTTAAAAGTAAATAGTTATTTATTCCAGCCCAATAGGAGGAAGTTAAACTTAAAAGGCAGTAAACAACTCTAATGACAATTATTTTTCAGCTATGAATGAAAGTCTCCCAGATAGTTATAAACCCTAAATATACTCAACATAATGATGTTCCAGACGAGTTTTGCATTTTGAAGGTTTTGGCAGTTAATGTCACTGTAAATAAAGTATTAAAAAGAAATGGTAGATAAAATGAACCCCAGATCACTGAGGTAATGTTGCATAATCTTTGGTGTCCACAAAGCTTGGAATATTGGCTCCATCATTTACTACTGTATGCTCTAGCAAAAGAGTAATCTCTCTAGCCTCAATTTTTTAATCCTTAATTTCTAATGTATAATCTACAAAACTGGCCATAACAGTATCAAATTTATTTGGCTCTTGTGGTTATATAGAGAATATGGACATGATATGGATATGATTAATATTAGCTTGTTTCCCTTTGAGGTCTGAATTTAAATTTTTATGCATTTTATATATAATATATTTTGGTGAGGATGTGGAGAAAGGGAAACCCTCTTACACTGGGTGGGAATGCAAGCTAGTACAGCTTCTATGGAAAAGAGTATGGAGGTTCCTGAAAAAGTTAAAAAACAGAGCTACCCTATGACCCAGCAATTGCACTACTAGGTATTTACCCAAAGGATACAAATGTAGTGATCCAAAGGGGCACCTGTACCCCAATGTTTATTGCAGCAATATCCACAATAACCAAACTATGGAAAGAGCCCAGATGTCCATCCACAGATGAATGGATAAAGAGGATGTGGGGATGTGGTATACACACACACACAATGGAATATCACACAGCCATCAAAAAACAATGAAATCTTACTATTAGCAACAACATGTATGGAACTAAAGGGTATTACGCTAAGTGAAATAAGTCAATCAGAGAAAGACAATTATCATATGATTTCACTCATATGTGGAATTTAAGAAATAAAATAGAGAGCGGTGCCTGGGTGGCTCAGTCAGTTAAGCGTCTGCCTTCGGCTCAGGTCATGATCCCAGGGTCCTGGGATTGAGCCCCACGTCGGGCTCCCTGCTCGGCGGGGAGCTTGTTTCTCCCTCTCCCACTCCCCCTGCTTGTGCTCTCTCTCTCTTTGTCAAATAAAATATTTTTTTAAAAAAGAAGAAGAAACAAAATAAAGGATCATAGGGGATAGGAGGGAAAAATAAGGTAAGACAAAATGAGAGAGGGAGAGAAACCATAAGAGACTCTTAACTACCAGAAACAAACTGAGGGTTGCTGGAGGGGAAGGAGGTGGGAGAATGGGATAACTGGGTGATGGGCATTAAAGACGGCACATGATGTGATAAGCACCAAGAGTTATATGCAACTGAGGAATAACTGAACTCTACATCTGAAACTAATGATACATTATATGTTAATTAAGTGAATTTAAATAAAACTTAAAAGAAATAAATTAGATTTTACACAAACTGCAAATTCTCTTTAGTATGCAAAACCTAAACTCAAGATACTAATCTCTCCTGATTGTTCTGGATAGTATATAGAAATTTACAGTATATCATGAATTAAATAAACACTGCTTAATTAAACAAAAACCCAATAAGCCAACAAAGAAAAATAAGACCTAGAGAGAATGGGACTCTACCTACTACAATGATATTAATAGTCATTTTATATTCAATGCACAAATGTACATGATTTGTAATTTTCTCTGCATGTTATGGCATATATGTGTATCTATGTATATGTGTGTGTTTAAGATAAGTCTAAATAAACTGTTTCTACCCCATTAGGTTCATCCTTCTCATCTAATTTGTTGGTAACTAGAGGGCCCTCTCAAACACCCCTCCTCTAGGATCTTTCAAACAAAGGGAGAGATACAAGGTGCCAAATGAGGATTTCAATATTGGTTTTATTCTTGTTACAGTGGTAACTCCCAGTAATGCTATATTGTAGAAGGTGGCTGCAACCAAAGGCAAAATAGAGACATTTCCTTCCTCCTTAAATCTCCTCTTGGTACAGCTAGGGCTACAAAGTAGTTTACAAGCACATCTATCAGCAAGCTTTTGGGCACTGCACAAAACAAGTCACTTGACAAGTGGAGAAAGATGGAGTCCCTGACCCAGATGTAGTTTCTGCCTTCACTATCTACTAACTATGAGACTGTGTAAAAGTTACTTAACATCTCTATGTCTCAGTTTCCTCCCCTATAAAGACCTATTCCACAGGGCTGTTGGAAAAACTAAACGAATTAACACATGTATAAACCCTAAGAAGGCATTGCCTTCTTACTTGCATGTGAGAACTATGCAGATGGAACATGTGGCTCTGCTTTAGGCCTCAGACACTAGCACAGTGCTTGCACCAACACAAATTAGTAACTTGAGCTACAGTGTTAAAGATTAAGTAAATTGCCGGGAGAGAAGCTACAAGTGTTCACTCCCAGTTTTCCTGGACTAAAGCAGAACCCCTGCCCTCTTTGAAAGAGGAGGAATCAGAGACATTGCTGTCCTCCAACCTCAAATAATCATTTCAGTAGCTTTCTGAAGCTCCACAGTAAAAGCATCTCTTCAGTGTCATGAAATACAGCATCCTGAAATGTGCATTTGTCTTACTCATCTCTCTCTGTCCTGGAAAGCACAGGTAAGTGTGGACTTCACATAAAGCAGATCAGAGTCTAAAAAGGAACTGCTCCTGTCCTATTTCATGCTTTGCTAAAACAAACAAACAAACAAGAACAACAACAACAAAACACCTCCATATGAGCTCCTACATTGAGAATTTCACTTCCCAGGATTATGATGTAAAAAGTTTTTTTAAAATATTAAAATCCATGAACTCAGCGAGGGACCCTGATGAAGTGCTACATAACTGTGTGTTATTTTAAAATACATGCTTTTAAAATTCACAAGATTAAATGGATTAACTTAACAAGTATTTGAATCATTTCCTCTAAGACTTATGGGGAAAAATTAAATTCAAACAGGTTTACTATAGGCAAAGGCAAAATTCTTCTTTTGGTAGTGAAAGTTAACAGCAGTGACTGAGTTCAATTTTTTTTTTTTTTCATGCGTTGTCTTACTTGATCATTCCAACAGCTTTAAGAGCTAGGATGCTCTTAGTGTTTTTTGTTGTTGTTGTTGTGTGCATGAGAAATTTTAGCCTCAGAGAGTTTGTTGTGGTCGCTCTGGTCACACAGCTAGAAAGTCAAAGAGGCTGGAATCAAGCCCTAGGGCTCCACATCTTTCTGTCTCACCATGCTGCCATTAAGCAGTTACGATTTCATTGTTCTTTTTATTGGGCATTGGGTTAGATGTTTTATTCTGTAAATATCTCTCAGAAATTATAGTGGGAACGAATAGAGGGTCATTCTATTCAACACATATTTATGGTATACCTATTATGCTATTTGGCAATACACTCGCTTTTTATAGTTCTCAGGTACACAAAATGGGATGAGCCTACATTACATACCAGCCTCTGTGAAGAACTGTTTGCTTAGCATTTTTCCTGCCACTGCTCTTGTAGCAGGGATCTGGGTCTAAATGTCTTCTAAACAGAAAACTGAACCCATAAGGTTGTACTAGAACATTAGTGAACCAAGTAATAGATCTTCTTAACATAGCTGCAGGTTATTCCAACAATATCTCAGCCCCTTCGAGTTTAGAAAGATAGGTCACCATTTTAAAGGTATTTCTATTTTGTCACAGATTTGAGAGACTGAATAGTAGACTCAAACCTTGGGGCGCTTAGCACAGATCTTTTACTGACTGGTATGCTGTTGTAGGATGCTCTCATGGAAATCTGGCTTATTGCATCCCTCTACATTCCCCACAGTTATGAAACTGAAAGAGCCTATCTTCTTGAGAAATACTGGTGACTCAGTGTTTAACATTCACTGGTAAAGTAGAAAAATCTGGACAAATATTTTAATTTTAAAAATTGGTCAGATAATAAATGAGTCGGATAACTAATTATAAGAATGTTTATAATGAAAATACAGGTGTTATAGAAGTAGGTATATTCTTATGTCTTCCATTCTATTTGTTGCTCATTAATCCTTCATCATCATCTCTTACACACACTATTACAGTGGCCCTCTAACAGATCTACTTTTTCCACTTTTGTTCCTCTCCAGTCTGTTCTCATGGCTATCTACTGTCATGTTTTAAAAATATATGTCAACTCTTTTCTTTTTTTTTTTTTTTTTAAGATTTTATTCATTCATTGAGAGAGAGCGAGAGAGCGAGAGTGAGCAAGCATGAGTGTGGGGAGGGGCAGAGGGAGAGGGAGAAGCAGGTTCGCCACTGAGCAGGGAGCCCGATGTGGGGCTCGATCCCAGGACCCTGGGATCATGACCTGAGCTGAAGGCAGATGCTTAACCGACTGAGCCACCCAGGTGTCCCTCTTTTCTTTTTTATTGTATAAATATTTCAGTGATTGCCTATCATGAGCATAAAACTCAAACTCCTTACCATGCCTACAAGGCTTTCCATGATCTGGTTCTAGCCTGGCATGCCAGCCTCACTGTATATCACTCTCCTTTTTTCACACATTATGCCAGACATAGTTTTTTGTTTGACAAATCTACCAAGGATTCTTCTACCTCAGGGTCTTTTGTACAGGCTGATCCTTCAACCACTTCATGCGGCTGATTCATTAATACCCTTAGGCTTCATGTCCGTTGGGTAGCCTTTCCTGAGCTAAAGTGGACTGACATCCCCCTAACCTCCACTGCCAATTACAACAAGAACAAAAGAACTTTTTATTTCAACTTTGCTTTGTGGATCTAGCTGCTATAAAATTTATCCTGGCCATACTCCCCACATGCTACTTAAAGGTTTTTTTTTTTAACACATTAGTGAAACTATTTGAACTCACTTAATAGAGCAAATACATAGAAAAAACATCATATTCAAAGATCTGGAAAAATTTTAGGCTTTTAAATAAAGTATAAGGTACATATAAACACAAATCAAGAGTATACAAATTGACCAACTTTTACAAATTGAACATACCCTTATAATCGGTACTCAGAGCAAGAAACAGAATATTACAACTGGAAGTTCTACCACCACAAGTCCTAGCAAGTCCCTCCCCAATCATTCACTCCCAAGTTACAACAGCCTCATGTAACACTGTACCTTAATTCTGCCTGATTTTGTAATTTTTATAAATAGAAACATATATTTGTCTATCTTCTTCAAAATTACATTTGTGAGATTAATCCATATCTTTGCCTATGGTTATAGTTTTCTTTCTATACAGACAGCATTCCATTGTGTGAATGTTATAATTTATGTATCCATTTTACCATTTATGGAGTGTGGTTTTCAGCTTTTGTCTATTACAAATAGTGTTGCTATAAATATTTTTCTATACATCTTTCAGTGAAAAATATATATATATATACCTATAACTAAGAGTGGAATGTTGGGTTATAGGGCATTCATTTGCTAAGTTTTATTGATACTGACAAACATCTTCCCAAAGTGATTGCATCAATTTATACTTCCATTGCAATGTGTAAAAGTTCGCATTGGTATACATCCTTGCCTAAAATTGATTTTCTTTCTACTTCATTATAGCCTTTCTGGTGGCTATGTGGTGGTATTATACTACTATTTTAGTTTGTATTTTCTTAGTCACTAATAAAATGAACAATCTTTTCATAAATTTATCAGTCATTTAGGTAATGTTTCTCTGTGAAGTGCCTATTCAAGTCCCTTACCTATTATTCTTTCATATTGGCTTTCCTGTCTTTCCCTATTTTTTTTTGTAGTACTTTATATACACTGATTAAAAGCTACTTGTGAAATATTGTATCTTCTTCCTTCCTATGGCTTCCATTTTTCAGAACCTTAATGATATCTCCTCACAACAGCGGCTCTAGTCCTAGCATTGTCCTGTTTGCCATGTTTCTTTATTTCTTTTTTTCATTTTTCTTTATTTCTAGTGCTATTTTATGAGATTTTAATAAGTGATTTTTTTCCTTTTTTAAGTTTCTATTTTAATTCCAGTTAGTTAACATAGTGTAATATTAGTTTCAGGTGTACAATATAGTGATTCAATACTTCCATACAACACCCTGTGCTCATCACAAGTTCACTCCTTACTCCCCATCACCTATTTAACTCATCCTTCCACCACCCTTCCCTCTGGTAACCATCAATTTGTTCTCTATAATTAAGAGTCTGTTTCTTGCTTTGTCGATCTTATTTTTTTCCCTTTGCTCATTTGTTTCTTAAATTCCACATATGAGTGAAATCATATGGTATATGTCTTTCTCTGACTGACTTATTTTGCTTAGCATTATACTCTCTAGCTCCATCCATGTTGTTGCAAATGGCAAGATTTTGTTCTTTTTTATGGTTTAATAGAGAGCGAGAGAGAGAGGGAAAGAGAACACAAGTGGGGTGGGGGACAGAGGGAGAGGGAGAAACAGGCTCCCCGCTGAACAGGGAGCTGGACTGATGTGGGGCTCAATCTCCAGACTCCAAGATCATGACCTGAGCTGAAGGCAGACACTTAACCAACTGAACCACCCAGGCGTCCCTGTGGTGAAAGTTTTTTTAAATGTATTGTTGAATTCGGTTTGCTCGTATTTTACTGGGTATTTTATCTCATTTTTAGTGGTGTCTAAATGTTTTAGTTTGTCAATTTCCAAAAAAAAAAAAGCTACCAGAATTTTAATGGATCATACTAAATAAATTAGATCATTTTGATGATACTTACATCTTTATAATATCGAGTCTTATAACCCACAGACATTTTTACTCACAGTGTGATTTTTATAAGAAGAAACTTGTTTATAAAATCTCCACCAACACGTAGATCAAGTTATAAAACTCAAATTTATTATCCCTAAATGATCTTCATGCATTTTTAATCAGCCTAAATTTCCCCCTAACTTCCTACTAGAATATAAAAATTTGATCACATTACTGTTAGTGTCCAAATCGAATTCCCTCATTACCCACTCTGATGAGGAGGACCTCAATCCTCTCTTTGGGTCTGTGACACATGCCTTCTGGCTAGATGACATCCAGCATGGGCCTACCTCTGTTCTTTGCTTCTCCCACCTCAGCTCATGTTTATCTACTCCACTCAGTTGTTCACTAGACCTTATTTAAAACATGCCACTCATGGGTGCCTGGGTTAAGCGTCTGCCTTCAGCTCATGTCATGATCCCAGGGTCCTGGGATCCAGCCCCGCGTCGGTCTCCCTGCTCCGCAGGAAGCCTGCTTCTCCCTCTCCCACTCCCCCTGCTTGTGTTCCCTCTCTCACTGTGTCTCTCTCTGTCAAATAAATAGATAAATAAAATCTTTAAAAAAGATAAAAAAAAAAAAAACCATGCCACTCAGGCCACTATTTCACACTGTTTCACTGTTTCCAAGAGATGTTTTCCACTGCTGATATGACCATCGTGCAGCTCTGAACCAGAAAAACCACCTAGCCCTGTTACCCTATGACACCATGCAAGACTTCAAATATGATGCGCCATGAATAGATGTTCTCAAACACCCTGGAATAAGGACTGCTCAGCTATTTGATGGAGAACAAGACAAAGAAAGGCTCCTTTCCCTCTCTGGTATGCTATTTTAATTTATAGCCTGGTGGTGTGTAGGATTTTTGTCTATTGTGAATTAAGCTAATATGAACATTGGCATACAAGTCTGCGTGGAACTATGCTTTTATTTCTCTTGGGTAAATTCCTAGGAGTGCAATAGCTGTGGTATATTGAAGATGTATATTTAATAACTTAGGAAACTGCCAAAAAGTTTTACAAAGTGGTATTCCACTTTTATGTTTTGATAAGTAGTATATGAAACTTCCAGGTGTTTCATATACATTCCAATATTTGGTACTGTCAATTTTATTTGTTTTAGCCACTCTAAGGAATGTATGGGGTAATTCATTATGATTTATATTTTCCTTATGAACTTATGTTCAGTATCTTTTCATGAACTTAGTGGTCATTCAATTTTATTTTCTATTGTGAAGTGTCTATTCAAATCTTTATGCCCATTTTAATTGGCTTATTTTTTATTATTATTAATGAATTATAAATCATCTTTATTATTCCTAATAATATATATTTATCCTAATTACATTATGTTTTTGGTACTATTATAAATCATTTTCCAATTACTTGCTGCTATGTATATCTATATTCACATTATAAGGCTTGCCTTTTAGTTTCTTAATGGTGTCTTTCGAAAAGTTAAATGTCACGTAACTGTCATGAAGTCTCATTTTTCATTTTTTCTTTTATAGTTTATACCTTTTGTGTTCTATCCAAGATAATATTGCCTAATCCAAGTTTTCAAAGATTTTTCCTGTTCTAAGTTTTATATTACACATACCATTAGATATATGATGCATTTTGAGTTAATTTTTGTGTATTTTGTATATTAAGGTTTCATGTTTATCTTTTCTACATGATTATCCAGTTTTTCCAACTCAATTTCTTAAAAGACCTTCTCTGCCCCATTGAATTGCTTTGGGACCTATGACAAATATCAATTGACCATGTATGTATAGGTTTTTTTCTGGATTCACAATTCTGTTCTATGGACCATTTGGTATATCTATTCTTTTACCAGTGCCATGCTGTCTTGATTACTGTAGCTTCATAGCAAGTCTTGAAATCAGGTAATGCATGTCCTCTCATATTGTTCTTTTTAAAAATTACTTTGGTCCTTCTGAGTTTTTTGCATTTTCACATAACTTTTAGAATCAACTTACTGATTTTTACCAAAAAAGGTGGCTAGGATTTTGATTGAGATTGTGTTAATTCTATAGATCAATTTAAGAAAAATTAACATGTTAACAAGGTTTATTCTTCCAATCCATGAACATAGCAAATATCTTCATTTCTTTAGGTTTTTAATTTTTCTCAATAATGTGCTATAGTTTTCAGTGTATAACCTTGCTTATCTTTTGTTAAATTGATTACTAGTTATTTTTATATTTTGGCAATATTATGACTAGAATATTCCTTATTTTATCTTCTAATTAACTTTATAGAAACTAAACTATTACTTTTAATGTATTTGACCCTGGAACAACAGGGGTTTGGACTGTGTTTTGGGGAGGTCCACTTATATATTATTTTTTTAGATACAGTACTGTAAATGTATTTTCTCTTACTTTTCTTAATAATGCTTTCTTTTCTCTAGTTTATTTTATTGTGAGAATACAGTATAGAATACATATAACATACATAATATGTGTTAATAAACTGTTTATGTTATCAGTAAGGCTTTTAGTCAACAATAGGCCATTAGTAGTTTTGCAGGAGTCAAAAGTTACATGTGGATTTGGGACTAGACAAGGGATCAATGCCCTAACCCCTGTGTTTTTCAAGGGTCAACTGTAGTTGTCTTATGGCATACTTAAAATTTTGCTATGTAAACAATAATGTCTTAGACAAATAGAAACATTTTTACTTATTTTTTTTCCAATTGTTACACCTTTCATGTAATTCTTTTCCTTTTTGCAATACCTAGGACCTCCAGTACAAGGTTGGATGGTAATAGTGAGGGTCGACATATTCTCTTTATTCCTAATCCTAGGGAGGAAGTATCAGACATTCATCCTTAAGTAGAAGGTCATAAATGGTCCTCATCAGTCTGTGGAAGTTCTCTTCTATTGTATGTGGCTGAGTTTTAAAAATGACTTACACTGAATTTTATTAAATGCACTTCATATCTATTGAGATGGATCATATGGTTTTTCTTCTTTATATTGTGAATATTGGGAATTACATTGAATTTTGAATGTTAAACTAATCTTGCATTACTGAGATAAGTCCAACTTGGTATGATATGTTGACCTTTTTACATATTGCTGGATTTGATTTGGTAATACTTTGTGGTCAATTTTTGTATAAAGATTCATGAAATATATTTATTTGTAGTGTTTATTTCCTTAAACATATTCATCTAGTTTTGGTATCAGGTTAACAATGACTTCATTAAATGAGTTGGGAATTATTTCCTCCTCTTCTATTTTCTGAAAGAGTTTGTACAGAATTGGTATTTCTTTCCTTAGATGTTAGGTAGAATTCACTAGGGAGGCCATGTGGGACTGGACTGCTCTTTGATGGAGCATTTTAAACTACTTTTATATTTTCTAAAATTGATGCACTTATAATGTTCTCATGTAAATATATATGTTTTCTTTTCAATTTTTATTTAAATTCTAGTTAGTTAACATATACTTTTGCTATATTTTACTTATTTTTAATTTTTTAAAAAGATTTTATTTATTTGTCAGAGACAGAGCACAAGCAGGTTGGAGCAACAGGCAGAGGGAAAAGCAGGTTCCGTGCTGACCAAGGAGCCCAATGCAGGACTCAAGCCCAGACCTGGGATCATTACCTGAGCCAAAAGCAGACATTTAACTGACTGAGCCATCCAGGCATCCCATTTCTACTATATTTTAATTATGAACACTTTTCCTTTTGTTCTTATGTTTTAAAGTCACGGTATTTCCCATAAAGACATTTTCCAATTGAATTTGCTTTTTTTTTTTAATCCTAAGAACATATAATACTCCTGAGGGTAAGGACAATGATATATTTGTATTTGTTCTCTAATGCTTAACATGGTATACTGTGCAGGGGCGCCTGGGTGGCTCAGTCGGTTAAGCAGCTGCCTTCGGCTCAGGTCATGATCCCAGGGTCCTGGGATCGAGCCCCGCATCGGGCTCCTTGCTCAGCAGGCAGCCTGCTTCTCCCTCTGCCTCTGCCTACCGCTCCCCCTGTTTGTGCTCTCTCTCTCACTATCTGTCTCTGTGTCAAATAAAAATAAATAAAATATTTAAAAAAAAACCACAGTATACTGTGCAATAGTGTTAAGTAAATATTTATTTAAATGAGTGAATAAGTGGACTAATGAAAAGGTCAGTGTTAAGACTTTAATCCATTTATCCTCCCTAAGTCACAGTTTTTTTTCATCCATAACATGAATGAGTGCATATGAATATTAGTTAGGTTCCAGTCAGTTTTGAAATCCCCTGAAATATATTTGGGTGTAAGAAAAGGTGAATTCAACAACAATGACTTTGTCATTCATACCTGTCTCTCATCCACACAGATTTCAGTCCTTCTGTCCCTTTTTATTCTTTTCAGGTGATCGTATTAATATCTGCATGTGTCTCTATTCTTATCTGTGGCAATTTTTTATTCTATATTTTAATCATAGAGTTTATAGATAGAAGGGACTAAGAGGGGATCTAATCAAAGCCCATCACTGTGCAAAACAATTAATTGTGTCTCAAAGAAAATAAGTGTTTTTCGTCTTCTGTTAAGTGACCTCTTGCTAAATGCAAAAGCCTTTGAGTAACAGAATAGAAAGGTTACTATGGGTGACAGTAGAGCTAAGGTATTTGAAGCTTCTCTCTTCCTCCCTCATGTTCAATTATCTTTCAGAGCAGAAATACTAAGACTAAATAAGATTTATAAAATAACTGTGGGTGGCAGGCTTGAGGGTATAAATATGTTAAAATCAACATAAAACTATTAAAATCAGGTACAGTTCCTCCTACTCTCACACCATGGTTTTTCTACAGTATAAGATCAAAAAGTATTTTCTAATTGTTTCTTCTTTAACATGCTTTATATTTCAATGCCATCAGAGGACTTAAAGACCCCATATTTCTTACAACTAAGTCCCATAGTGAATTTGTAATTATTTAGTATTGCAATTTTATAGATACGTATAAATATGTGTGTATATGTATACACCCACACACATGAAATTCTTTAGTACAATGATTGTTTTATCTCCCTAGAATGATAAAATTCCTTCCTTGAGCCATAGATTTTTACAGCTAATACATCTATCTTTGTCTCACTGCTATGAGAGGAGGCATATAGATAAGTACACTTATACACAGCTAACCTGAGTCCCTGCCTACACCCTGCAATATTAAATCCTTTTCTAAAATAAACTGATTTTACTTAAATCCCTCTATAATTAATTGAATAATCTTTTAAGGGTTTGCCTTATAAAGCAAACTAGAAAAAGGACCTGTCTCTAGTTGGCCAGTAACCATGTTTGTTAGAGAATGAGGTCTTGAGTTTCTACAAATGGGTAAGAATAATTGGTCAGGCAGCTGTTTCCTATGATGAAGAGAAGCGCAACAGAGGTACCCTGATGATACTGGTGGCAGATAATTAAATTGCTCAATTTGTGTCCATTTAGAATCTTGCCTATCTTTAATATCATCTGACAGCACTGTTAGTTGTGTCACATGCTAATTGAGAGTGCTTGTGAAAAATAAAAACTGACACAACATCTTTTTAGTTTAATAGAACTATTATGTGTAAGAGAGATGAAAATAGAAAGGGTAGAGGAAAATGAGAAAAACGATGCATTCAGTCTTCGTCGTACATTTATTTTGAAGATAATCCTAATATTTCTGATTTTTATCATAGGAAGGAAATAAAACAGAATAGGAGTAGCCTTTGGTTTTTATAGTTGAGATGTTTTTCTTAATCTTCCAATTTAAAAGGTCATTGTATAATGTTCACAGGACTTAGATTATTTCTAGGAAATGTTCCAGGAGTATGTAGTTTCATTTTGTCCTGCCTCTGTGTCAAATTATAGGTAAAAGGAAGAAGGAAAAGATGGAAAAGAAAAAAGATGAATTTTGAAGAACAGAAATATGAAATTTTGTATACATAAGTTACTGTGGTCTAATATTAATGGTCTAAAAGCGGAAATAATTTGCACATACTCTGAAACATTTAACCATCCTTTATTAGTTGAACTCAATTCCCCTTGGGTTTAAACTGGGCTCCTATTAATAAAATAGGTCCCTTTGGAAGTTACATTAATGCTTTAAGGCAGTGGTATAGTAATAGTAAGTATAGTATGGTAATGTTCCACATTGACAGAGAGGTGCCAACTTGCCTTCAGGCACGCAGATGGTGAGTGGAGGGAGCCTGGCTTTGTCTCAGGCAGTCTTGTTCTGAGTCTATGCTCTTCATTAGAACACCATGCCACCTCTCACTTTGCAGAAGTATTTAACATTACAACTCTTTGGTTACATTGTCATCAACTCCTTTCACAAAGGCTTATCTTGGGTTCTGCATGTGTTTGTGGTTCTGAAGTTGTCATTCCTGTGTCTAAAGATATATCTTTGGGAACTTAGAGGAAAAAAAATAAGCAATTTAGATGTTCAGCCATATTGTTGCTTGCTAATCATCTACAGTAGGGGAATGCTGTACACTAATTATAATGAATTGATATAATCAATTGATTCCATCTTAATAATTACCAAATTTATAATTGTACCTTAAAAATAACATTCAAAACATATTTTCCATATTGAGTAGATGTATCCTCTATTTAGAAAATTAACCCTGAGTGAAAAATGTATATAAATTTAATACTGAGTCAAAATTAATGTATTTCTCTGACCATGGAGCCTTGGTGATAGCAGTTAGTTAGGAAAATAATGTAATTATTTTTAGTAGCATTAAGGAGGACATTAAAAATTGTATCTCTATTCTTGTGAAAAATACCTCCTGGAATTTTAATGACAAAAATAGATAAATTCTATTTTAACATAATCTAGAAAAACAGCTCCTTGAAAAATATATCCCTTGATGTTCTATGACAAAATAAAATAAACCGATCAATATTGAAACAAGATAGAGACTACTAATCCCTAAAGAAATGACACCAAGAGTATGTAAGTTTGAGATTTTTCTGGAAGTAATAAAATTGTCTTTTTGGAATTTTTATTAAAGAATAATAAAAAAAAATAGTTAAGGAATGGCTTAAAACAATAAGGAATACCGTGTGAAAAGTTATTTATGAACAGCTTGCTTTTTATGACTCCTTTATTCATAGCTTCCCTACCTTTCTTATACATGAGATAATGTGTGTAAAGCGTGTCACACATAGTCGATAGTCAATTGATTTAGCTTTTGCAGTTGATGATTTCATTATTTTCAGAGCCCTCTACTGTTTTATTTAAAATAACAAGTTTTTAAGCCATACCATATTTTGTCTCCTGCATATCAGTTCACTGAGAAGTGCTCATTGATTGATTTATTCTGGTTGTTAATGGAGAAGAGAGACATTTTATTATTTCATTTTGAAAACAGTATACTTTGCCCAATGCACCAAAATATTTATTTTTCTAACAATTTCTGAAATAACATCATAAACAGTTATCTGAATTATTTTGAAAAGTTATAGGCTACTGTTAAAACATAATGTTTATTAAAACAGTAATTTTAATATTAAATTATAATTCTGATATTATTCTGCTGTTTGATATATTCTCTAAATTTGGGGGAAAAAGTTTCAAGTCCTAGGTCAAATTTGCTAACCCGAGAAATAAATTTACTGGATAGTGAGTTTGAATAGTTGCTAAATTTCAATCAAACAAGCCACAAAAATAAGGTAATTATATTCCTTCTCCTTCCTATCCACTTCAATAACTGTGAAAGCATAACCCTTATTTTTAGTTATAATTTATCCACTTGATGATATGTATTATTGTAATTCACTTGGTCATTCCTCATCTTCATTTTTATATTAGCACAGAGTCTGGGCTAGCGGTGGGGGAGGGCTGGAGTAATGTTTGTCACTTAAGAGCAGGAGGGATTCCTGAGATCGGTAGGGTTTCTTTCCCACCGACTTTCTTTCTTTTTGTTAAATTGTTAGCTAGCAGCTGCATGTTTGAACACAGATTCCTTGGTTTCCAGTGAAACAGCACATCCCATAGGATAATAATATTGCTTTGAAAAGGAGATGACAGAAGTCCTGTTGGTGTGGTCTTGATGCAAATTACAACCCCTATATCCTTCAGTTCATGCCACAACTGTGTGAGTTCCTGCATGCATTTTCCCTGCCACATCTGTGAGTTGCCTGCATACATTTTCCCATGATAGGGAAGAAAACTTCTTTGAGCCCCCAAGGAAAAATTAAAATACTAAGCTTAGTGAATGTTTTTTTTTTTTCCCAATAGGATTATGTATATGTTCTTGGTAAAACTTCACTCTACAAATATTGCCAGAAAATATCCTTTTCTGCTGTTCTACTGAATTCTTTAAAGCCTTAGACTGTTAATTCTGGGTGCCATGACAATGACAGAGGAAAATGTAAAAAAAGAAAAAAAAAGTGCAAGAAAAAGCAAGGATTTAGCTTTCAGGCTTTTACTTGGGAATTGGGAATAATTCTACATTTTGCATCTCTTTATAGGATTTAATGGATAGCACCTGGCAGAGGAACTTGGGAGGCATTTTAGGTGATTAGTAAAGTGAGTGACAAAGGCCACATCCATTCCCAATCACCTTTCCCTTTTATTTCTCCAGTGCAACGACTGGAGATACTAACTACTCACCTTTCCAACCTTTAGCTAGATCTAGTCATGTGATAACTTTCCAATAAGCGAAGCATAAGCAAAATCTACTTAATAGTTTCTAGGAAAGCTTTTAATTTCCTGGTAAAAGGGATATATGGTACTGCTTCTTCCCTTCCTTGGTGCTTTGAATGGCATGTGATCCTTGCAACTGCAGGAGCCATTTTCTGAACATGAGAAAGGCTAAAAGAATCACAGAGGACTTGTGTCGATACATGTCGTAAACATAAGATGTGCCACCCACAACCCCCCTTAAGGAAGGACAGCTGCTAGCTCTAGAGAGTGGGATCAGCAGACAGCATGCAAACACCAGGTCTTCAGGGTCTAATTCAGCTGCTGAGAGCCACCTGGCCGTGGCCATACTCTTCCAGTGACAGAGCAAGATGGCTTATACCCTGAGGCAGACCCAAACATTTCAGGCCAACACAAGACCCTCTGATAGGCAGTATTCACTCTAGGGCTCCCTGGCAGAATGTCTGAGGCTCTGTTGGGTGTGCATTACAGTTTTTATCTGTGCAATCCTCCTTCCTCTCACTCCTCCTAGGTGTTGATCCCTACAAGAAACATCTAACACCCCAAACTCCTTCTTGGCCTCTCTTCCAGAGAACCCAACTAGCAGTAATGAAAACAAAAATGATAGTCATCTGCTTTCTGACATTTTTGCATGTGAGAAAACAATTTATTTAAACTACAGTTACTTGCAAAGTTTCACAGTTACCTGCTGTGAAATCATTCCTAGTTGTTATAGGGAAACAGTTCCAGAATTTTTTTCTTAAGTATTTTCTTTAATTCTCCCAAGTAAGTAGTAGTATTTATAATATCCTATTATAACTAGCAGAAATACCAATATCATTTGCTCCAAAGTCCTTATTTTATTAATAAGAAATCTGAGGCCCAGGAATATGGATGAGACCCAGTCAAGAAACCAAAAAAAAGGCTATATCAAATAATTTATTTAATGATTTCTTTCTTTCTTGTGTACTGAAGCTCCTGCATTGCTTCCCCACATTTTACACTGTAATCTAGAGCAGCTGTTCTCAAGTGTGGTCTCTATACTAGCAGGGTCAGCATCACATGGAAACTCGTTAGAAATTAAATGCAAATTTCAGGGTCCTACCTTGAACATATAGAATCAGAAATTCTAGCAGGGAGGAAGTGAAGCTAGTAATATGTGGTATAACAAGAGCTCCAGGTGATTCTGATGCATGCTAAAGTCTGAAGAATAATAGCTTAGAGAAAGATCTCTATTGATAGGAGAAACCAAAGCTTCTGGTCTCAGATCACCTACAAAATGGTAGTATGATCTTGAGGCTGTTACTGTGTGTACCTTAGTTTACTTACTAGAAAAACTGGGGTTAAACCAAAGCAATACATTTAACAATGGATTTGTATCAGTAAGGGTTTTCTAGAGAAAGAGAACCAATAAGATGTGTCTGTGTTTGTGTGTGCATATAGATATGGGTGCATATACAGAGACACCTATGTGTGTATGTGTGTGTATAGAAACAGAGAAAGATATTGAGAAATTTATTTTACAGAATAGGCTCACATGATTGTGGAGGCCAGCAAGTCCACAATCTGCAGAACAGGCCAGCAGGCTGGAGACCCAGGGAAGAGAAGATGTTGCAGCTCAAGTCCAAAGGCAGACTGAGGGTAGAATTCATCCTCAGAGATCTCAGTCTGTTTTTAAGGCTTTCAACTGATTGGATAAGACCCACGCACATTACTGAGAGTAATAATCTATTGATTCAAGTGTTAATCTCACCTAAAAATTACTTTCACAGTAATATTCAGGCTGGTGTTTGACCAAACTTCTGGGTACTGAGGCCTCATTAATGTGACACATAAAATTAACCACCACAAGACCCTTTGTTTGAATGAATGAAACATTATATAGAAGTCCATATGTAAGGTGCCTGGGTGGCTCAGATGGTTAAGCGTCTGCCTTCGGCTCAGGTCATGATCCCAGGGTCCTGGGATTGAGTCCCACATCGGGCTCCCTGCTCCTTGGGAGCCTGCTTCTCCCTCTGCTTCTCTCTCTCTCTCTCTCATGAATAAATAAATAAAATCTTAAAAAAAAAAATCCATATGTAACACAAATAAAAGCTCAATGGTTAAAACAGGATGAGTCCCTGAAAGTCATTACAGTTAACACCACCCACTTCTACACCACCACTTTCTGTTACTAAGGGGTCTTTGTAGAATCTGCAAAGATTTATTGATGCACCATATAAAAAACACATAAACACCTAAATAATTGGGCTACTTCCAGCTATCAGGCACCAACTGATGTAAGAAGATACTGCCAGGCAAGGTCCTAAAGGCCTTTCCTTCATTCTAAATATTTAGAAATCTGTAATTTATTGTCACTTGCCTAAATGTATGACAAATCTCTGCTAATCAAATGCTTCTCTCACCCAAGAGCATGTTTATTAAGTACAGCAATTATTTATTGGCTACCTACTTTATGCAGGGCTCTCTATTAAATTTTGCTTTGACAAAATTTTAGGAAACACATTTCAAAAAGAAAGAAAGGGCAAATTTACACTCAATCCATGTGTAAATTCTTAGAGATTTCAAATAATTGGGGTAAGAATCAGTAAAATTTTAATATAATGATATGGCATTTCTTAACAGTATCTTTTAAATTAAATCAAGCTCTCTGGATACAGGAATCCATCACTGTGGGATTAAACAGTAATGGTTTCTGAAATGAAACCCTCTGGTACTATCATTTTAAAATTATTCTGCCTGTTTTGGGGTGCCTGGGTGGCTCAGTTGCTTGAGCATGTGACTCTTGATCTCAGCTCATGTCTTGAACTGAGGGTTATGAGTTCAAGCCCAATGTTGGGATCCACGCATAGTGTGGAGCCTACTTAAAATCATTCTGCCTGTTTTGTCTAAACCTATACAAAAACAGCATCAAAATATCAGGAATGTTCATATGAAAAAGAAAATTCTTCCCAGTCATGAGTTCTTAAATGCTTCTTGCATAAGAATTCAAGGCACTATAGAGATTAATCAGGAATCAAAAAATAGGTTTGAATTGCCTTCTTTTTGAAACATTTTTAATGTAGCAATAATTGCTTTGTGCATAGGTAATTTTTTTTAAATTTAAGAGTAGTCTGCAGCTCATTAGATGATGAAACTAATAACATTTTTGCCAGTCTTTTCTGTATTTCCCATAATTATAATGAAGTGACCTGGATTCTCTTAAAAGTCATGTTTAGATTGGTATTTTATGTTATCCCTAACTATAGCAACATATGGTAAGTGTTCTTTCCTTTTATTACAGGTGAAGGAATAAAAATTCAAAGAACCCATGTGCTGTTAAGGTCAAATAACTAGGAAGTACAGAAGCCTGGATTTGAAACCAAGTTTACTTATAGAGTTTCTGGGCCTGGTTCTATCAAATGCCAGTGATACGACCATACAAATCTGTTATTTATACCTGGGAGACAGTGGAGACCTGGAAAGAAGAGATAAACTTTTTTTTTTTTTTTTAAGATTTTATTTATTTATTTGAGAGAGAGAGAATGAGAGACAGAGAGCATGAGAGGGAGGAGGGTCAGAGGGAGAAGCAGACTCCCTGCCGAGCAGGGAGCACGATGCGGGACTCGATCCTGGGACTCCAGGATCATGACCTGAGCCGAAGGCAGTCGCTTAACCAACTGAGCCACCCAGGCGCCCAGAAGAGATAAACTCTTAAAAAGAGGTGCAAGGGATTAGATCAAGATGACAAATTGAGCATATTTGTCCACCTCACATCTAACCTTATATTCCCTTGGAATAACTGAAAATAAAATTTTAAGGAAGAAGCTTCTAGGGGCTCCATGTCCAGGATAACAATGTGAAGAGCTCTGCAGATCCACTCCTCAGTGAAATAAGCAAAGCTAATGAAAATCATAAAACTAAAAACAAATTAGTCTCTGGAAATTGTTCCAAGGCTATACAACAAATGAAAAAAATTATTCAAGAATAAAGGAAGATGTTCTTCTCTCAATCAAAAGAGTGAAAGACTGGCATTTAAGCCATGACTCACTGCTTCTCTCTATCCACCAAACTCAGCTTGATGAAAGCTCTACTATATGTAGGTGTGGCCAAGAGGTTGGGGTTCCTTCTTCCCTCAGCTCCCAGTTGAGTTTTACCATATCTCACCAGAAGGCATCAGTATTTCTCATCCATTCCAAGTGCAGATTGAAGAGGTTAAATTCCTGGAGAGTGCTGGCTAACAGTTGGGTTCCTTTTTCCACCCAGGCCCTACTAACAGGACAGAGGCTCTACTCCATGTGCAGCAAACTGAGAATACTGAGGTCACTATGGTCCTCACACCAGCTCGTTCTTAGAGCAGACATTCCATTTTGGGAGAGGCAAGCCAAGAAAATCAGAGGCTATTGCCCCTCTCAGAGCTCAGAGTTCTACCAGGAGGAGAGGCATTCCATAAAAAAAGAGAGCTCTGAAGCTCTACCTAAAGTAACTGTCTTAGGGCACCTGGGTAGCTCAGTTGGTTAAGCATCTGCCTTTGGCTCAGGTCATGATCCCAGAGTTCTGGGACTGAGCCTCACTTTGGGCTCCCTGCTCAGTGGGGAGTCTGCTTCTCCCTCTCCCTCTGCCGCTCTCCTTGCTCATTCTCTCTCTCTCTGTGTCACTCTGTTTCTCAAATAAATAAATAAATAAAATCTTTTAAAAAATAATTGTCTTTATTTGAAATAAAGTTCAAGCTGGAGTGCTCTCAAAAACAATAGCTCCTCTTAATTAATAGCAACAAGCTAAACCATTGGCCATCCAATTTTCAGGAGAGAACCATGAAAAGAGACAACTGAACAGAGCCCTCCTGGGGACAGGAAAAACTTTAGAAACTGGCCTCAAAAATTACCATTATCTGAATTTAATTGGACCAGACTGCTGAGCAATTTATACTTCTAGAGTAATGGTGAAAACAACAGAGAAATCAGGCAATAATTAATAAAGCCTAAATGAGTAGTGTGTGAGACTAAAGGAAGCAGATAACAGAGAGACTGGAGAAAGAGACAGTCAGAGAGCTCTGGTAAAACCAATGTCATCTGAGGGTGATTGTATACATGCCTAGAGCTACATCTTCAGATGAGTGTCACCAAAGCCTTCACACTACATTGGGAATGGACTTTTCTAAGTAGCCTAGTCAAATCATAAAACAAATAAGCACACAAACAATAATAAAAACAACCCCAGAGAGAATGGAGGGGAATCAACATCCAGAATTGCTAAAATATATTGCGTAAAATTTTTCAAAAGTTATGAGATATGCTACATGTGGTAGCAGGATGAGACACAGGATGAGACATAGGAAAAAGAGCAGGCAACAGAAATTGTCTGTGAGAGAGACCAGATGTCAGATTTAACAGACAAAACCCTGAGAGTCACCATTACAAACATGTTCAAAGAATGAAAGGAAATCATGCTTAAGGAGTAGGACAAGGTATGAGGTATGAAGACAACGTCTCCTCAGATAGATAATATCAGTAGAGATATAGAAATCATCAAAAAAACTAGATGAAAATTCTGTATTTGAAAGCTACAATAACTGAAATGAAAAATTCATTAGAGAGCTCAACAACAAATTTGAACTGGTAGAAGAATCAATGAACTCAAAAATAAATTGATAGAGATTATGCAATCCAAAAAACAGAGAGAAAATAGAATGAAGAAAAATAAACATCTTCAGAGGAATGTGGGGCACCTTTAAATGTACCAACACATGTGTATTTGAAATACCAGGAGGAGAGGAAAAAAGGAAGCCGTCATATATATATATATATATATATATATATATATATATATATATATGCACACACACACATAAACACAAGTATATATATACACATATATATGTATGCACACACATATGTGTGTGTATGTGTGTGTATCTCCATATATATGTATATAGAAATGCAGCTGAAGATTTCACAAGTTGTCAAAAGACATTAACCTACATATTCAAGAAGTTCAGTGAATTCCAAGTAGGATAAGTGCAAAAAGAGCACACCAGACACATCATAGTAAAAATGCTGAAAGCTAAAGATAAAGTAAAAATCTGAACACAGCAAGATAAAAATGACTTGTCATATACAAAGGAACCCCAATAAGATTGTCAACTTATAAGATGCAATAGAAGCCAAAGGTAGTGGGTGACATATTCAAAATGCCCACAAACAAACAGACAAAGATTGTTAACCAATAATATTGTGTCCAACAAAACTATCTCTCAAAAATGAAGGCAAAATAAAGACATTACCAGATAAAAACTGAAAGAATCTGTTACTAGCAGATCAACTTTGCAAGAAGTACTAAAAGAAACCCTTTAGGCAGACAGCAAATAAACAAATAGAAATTGGAATCCTCAGAGAAAAACAAAAGACAACAATATATCCAACTTTATCAAAAAACCAAGTCAACCAAAGACTATCTGTCTGTCTGGATTAAAAAGCAGGATCCAACTTATCTGCTATCTACAAGAGACCGACTTTAGATTCAATGATGAAATAGGTGAAACTTAAAAGATGGGAAAGATATATCATGAAAATAACAAACATAGTAAAAGTAGAATGATTATTCTAATATCGAATAGAATTTAAAATAAATCAATGACTTTTTCTGAGGCTCAAGATTTTCTTTTTTAAAGTAGGCTTCTGTAGAGGAAGGGCAACTGATGAGAAACCATGCTCTCATGTTACAGAATAGTTATAAGAATCACAATGTTAACATTAAAAAGCAAACTATAAAATAGTAAGGCAATTATGTTAATAGTGTTGATAAAGTATATAAGTTAAAATCCTTTAATAAACTGTTATTTGTAAAAAATGGCTTTTTTAAATTCTCCACCCGAATATGGCAAGCCTGATTTCCATTTCCTTTGTCTGGAGAAATGCTGACAAAATACATATTTCTTTTCATCATTTAAAAATGATACAGAACGTGTAGAGTTATGGAGCTTCTGAATCAATACGTCTCAGGTTCATTGGGAGCCTAAGCCAAGAAATATTAAGCTAGTTTCAGACTTAGTAATACCAAAATCCCCTCAAGGTTTTGTGTTGGTACTGATGTAGTTTTGTAGCTAACCAAGTAACTTATGGATAAACATAAGAGTTTTTAAGTCTAAAGTAACAAATAATATTGAAAGAGATTGCTAAGTTAGTTTGAAGTCTTGCTTTTGCTGCCATTTGCATAGCACACTGTTTTTACTGTGAAGGAGAAGGGTATCTGGAAGACTCTCCCATAACTGGTATTTTTGGCAATTGCAGAATCTGCTCTAACCTGACTGAGGAGCACTGAGCTCCTGCCCCTTCCAAAACTTCTTAGGAAATACAAGCAGGGACAGAATCAGAGATCCTATTCAATATTGTGCATCTCCATCCCTCTGAATTAGATCTGTCTATTTGGTCCCTTCTGCTACTTTCACTCATATTCAACACTTGGATCCCCTTCTCCCATGAAAAAGACACTATTTTTGTGTCCCCTAGAGATTAAGGAGCCTGTGGCCATTTATTTTAGCTTGTCCTTTCCCCTGATTATCAACCAGAATCTCATTGCACTCCTGACCCACACTCCTATTTCTAGCCTCTTTGTCCATTCTCTTCTCTAGAAAGTTTTATATCAAAAGTTTATGCCCTCATTCACATGTGCAATTGACAAGATGACCAGCTTATTTGAAAATGGTTAAGTATTGACATCATGAGATATACATGCTATGTATTAAGTCTGAAAAAGTAAAATAATTTATCTGAAGCTCTAGTAAAAAATTTTATAATAAGATTTGTCACTATGAAGGGAAATAAAGGTTTTTAATCATCAATTGATGTAACAGCTGGGTACAGATGCCAATAAATATAAAGACACTAAAACTTGATTAAAACTTAGATTTACAAAGTAATTCTTAAAATTAATTACTATATTATTCTAAAATATAAACTCCAGAATGTGCAAGATTTCACATTATTTGTTCATTCATTCAAATATTCATTGAAATCTTATATGCGTGGAAAGTATAAAACTATGTTAAGTGGGATTCTTGTTTTAGAGGAGTTTTGAAAAGAGCCAAATACAGAGCCAACTTCATTAGGTTATAGCTATATTGTGTAAGCATGTGTGTCATAGAAAGCTTCTATTCTAGTTCAGAATACTATTTATTATTTTTAATAATATAAGAATAAATATTATGGAGTAAAAACAAACCAGTAGCATGTCATATAAGATATGGAGTTACCTTTTAAAATCATTAAAGCAGTTTTTTTTTCTCAAACACTCATAAGCATCGTTAAGTGCTTCATTATTTTACTTCATAATTCCAATGATATTCTTAAGGGATACCAGTAATTTGGTTAAGCATAAATGTCCATATTCATTTTTTATGTTCTCTATTTAAAGTGTTAATTATAATCAGGTATAATTCTGTACATACACCATAGCTAAAAGAAACAAAGTGTATATGCAAACCGAGACCTCCTTTTTGTCACAGCAAATTTAGGAGCTGTACAACCTTGAGAATCAAAGTAGGTAAGAGAACTATCTGCAACAGCAATTAATTAACAGGGTAAATTGGACTCCAACTCTGTTCCAATGAAGTCCTTAAAAACAATGCAGACTGTCTCTTTTCCTTTACAAATGCACATATATTTACTGTTAGGCCAAAGATTTACTCAAACTACATTTAGATGTCCAAAGAAAATGTAGTTTATTTTGTGTGTTACTGATATAAATTTCTTTACAATTCCACACTTTTTAATGTAATGGCAAAAACATCTAAATTTTAGTCCAGTTGGGTAAGCATTGTGGATATAATAATTTAAACTTTCCTGTTAGATAAATGCTTAGCCTTTTTAAATAAAAATACTCAGAGCTCTATCCCGCTTCTTTCCAAGGTAAAAATCCAAGTGTTTTATAGGATACCATAGTAATGAAGGGACCTGGTAAGCATACATAGATTGGCTATCCTCTGCATAATCTTCGGATTTTGCTGAGGTATGGCTGGTCTGAGCTACTCACTGAACTTCCAGGGGAAATTTGGCTGGTGTCTCTCTCTGAGGACTGTGGTTGGTACAGCCCATGGTCTTCTTTTTCCCTTGTCACAAGAGGGCCTGACAGTCCTCTGATTGTTCTGGTCTCATCTAGTTCTCCTTGCTGTTGGGGAGTGTCCTGTCATCTGGCTATGACAACCATGGGTGGTAGCCCTGGCAATCAGTCCATTGTGTATCCTTTGCTATAAGAAACTTTGGCCATTATGTGGGGACCCAGCTCTGAAAAACTCCCCAGCCTTTAAAACCTTTTTGTTTTTATTTTAAACTGTAACAACTTACAAAAATGTGTATAAAACATAAATTGTGTGAAGAATGGTTGTAAAGCAAACAGCAACGTAAGCACCATCCAGGTAAAAAATGAGAACATTTCTAACACCCTTGAAGCTTCTATGCACCCTAAAAACCATCCTCTTACTCCAACTCCCAGAGGTACAACTGTGCAGTTAATTTATTGTTTTCCTGTACCGATAGAACACCAAAATATACATACCTAAATGATATAATTTACAATTTAGATTTTTCTGCCTTTAAAATTTACACAAATATATCATATCATAAGTAAACATTTGTCTTGTTTCTTGCACTGAACATTATATTTGCAAAATGAGTGGTGCCTCAGTGGTGCAGTTGGTTAAGCGACTGACTCTTGGTTTCAGCTCAGGTCATGATCTCAGGGTCCTGAGATCAAGCAACGATTAGCTTAAGACTCTCTAGCCCTCTGCCCCTCCCCTCCCATTCTCTCTCTCTCTCTCAAATAACTAAATCTTTAAAAAAAATATTTGCAAAATTATTTTTTACTGAATTGTATCCCATTGTGTAAACATATCAAACATAACTTTAAATTGTAGTATATTCTGCCACACGAACATATCAAACTTAACTTGAACTTTTGATGGGCAATGTTTTTCCACTGTTGGTTTATTATAAACACCGTTAGAAATATTCTTTGAAATATAATCTGGTACACTTACTGCATGAAAATTTCTAGGTTAAATAACCAGAAGTTAAATTCCTGGGACAGGGACACACAAATCTTCAACTTCAGTAACTATTACAAACTGTTTTCCAAAATGATTGTGCCAAATTAAACTCCCACCAGCAGGCTATGAATGCTTCAGAAACTTCCAGAGAGGCATGATGGGGCATGAGGCGGTAGGAGGCAACACTTACCTTGCAAGAATTGAAAACATACATGCAGCTACACTTGAGGTGAAAATAATGTATAAACTTGTTAAATCACTAAGTTGTACACCTAAAACTAATGTAACATTGTGTCAACTACCGACACGCAACATATATGTATGCATGTCCACATTCTGGCTGTGGCCCAAAAGAAGGCTATTTACTTATATAAATGTAAATATGTAAACATATAAATACACTTACGTCTCTGTGTGCTCGCAGATCCTCTCCCCTGCTCGGCCCTCTCTCAGGCGAGTGCCCCTTGCTCTGCCACTGAGCTTGCCCTACGCGGAGGAGGCGCGCACTGCAGGGCCCTGCGAGGCGCTGGGCGGCTAGGAGGCGGCGCTGAAGAGTACGGGGCACACCTTGCAAGAGAGCAGGGGCTGCCGCCGTGAGGAGCAGCGCCATGGGAGTCGCTGCACCTGACCCGCCAGCTAGCGTGCACTGTGGCCGAGCTGCAACATGACGACTGGCGGCGGCGCAAGCAGCCGCCGAGGAGGCACTGGGCTTGGCTGCCTGGCTGTCGCGCTCCACGCCCGCCCCGCACGCCTGGCCCCTGGCCGGCTCCCGGCGCCCCGATGGCGCGCCCCGCCTGCCTGCGCCCCGCCCACTTCACCCTCCACGCCAGAGTCTCGCTGTTGGGCAAGGCCAGAGTGTGGATCACGACGAGGGCCGGGGATCATGACGAAGCTAGCGAGGCGGTGAGAAGCACCTCGAACTCGTGCATCAGCAGACCTGGGCACCAGCCAGGGGCAGGCCCCGAAGTCATGGCTCCCCGGAGGCCACCCAAACCTACCGGTCGCCAGAGCTCCGCAGCCAGTCACGCCTGTCCCTCGCGTATCTGAGTTCCCTGGGGACGCCTCAGTCACAGCTCTACCGCTCAAGTTGGCTGCCACCGGGAGCTGGAGGTGGGCGAGCAGCTTGAGCCCCAGCGAGGCTGCCACACACCCTGGACGCCCAGGCCCAGTGAGCATTCTTCTTTCACGCAGTCCTTGTGGGGCTCTGGCTCTGGGGCGGTGCCAAGAGGCAAGAGGAAAGACAGCCCACCTCTGGTGACGCCAGCCTCGTCGCCTCCATCCCCGCAGCAGCCGGCCACGGCTCAGGGCCCCTGTGGCCCTTCAAAACGTCAGATATGAAGCTTAGTTTAACCGGTTGAGCTGGCTCCTGTGTCCGCCCAAAGGGCAGGTGGCATGTTTGAAACCTGGCCTCATCACGAAGAAAGTAAATGGACAGGAAGAACTGAACCCTGACCCTTCTTCATGATTTGGGCCGCTGTTACTTCACTGCAGACGAGCCTCGGAAGCTAGTGCCGGGTCAGTCCTGAGATGACGTCCCGAAGTCCTAGATCTTAAGGTGGGCCTCATGACCTTGACATTTATCTTTGTAAAAATCCTCGTGTCCTGAGGAACTACCTCACAGCTTGCTTCCCTTCTTTCAGTCCCCCTCATGCAAATAGTACTGCACCATCCCCCCATAACAGCCTGCCGGTGGCCTTATGCAGGGCTTCTGCTAGGAGCTTAGGGTCCACTCCTCTTCCCTCCCAGACACACACACCCAGAGATGCATGCCCCTAAGGGCTGGGTTCTATCAGAGCTCTCTGGATGCTTCTAAAGGCCCTTCTCCCTATCCCTACAGGCTTGGGAGGAGAGAGTAAGGTGGGCGTACCAGGACAAGTATCTGGGTACCTGACATACTTATTTTTCCTTTGTCTTCCCTCTCCCCTCCATCCTCCACATATTTCAGGACTGGAAGGGCTGACGGCAAGCTTTTGGGCTTTCCCTTCTTGTGGTTCCTGTCCTCCCATCCCTATGGCAGTGACATTACACCCTAAGTGGAAGTGCATTTTCCCCATATTTAAGAAAACAAAATTATGATCTAAATCCTTCAGGCTAAAAGGGTTTAGAATGCCCCACCCTCCATCCCTTAACAAAGCCTGCTTGTGAAACCTATCGTCTTGCTACAAAATCAAGTCTGACAATGAAATCTGAGATAGAACTACTTTGTTCTAGCACTTACTTGCCTTTTCTCTGAAATATCAGATTCCATTGTTTTCAATGGGTGAGAAATTTACATGACATCAAGATTTATAGAATATTCAAATTCAAGTGAAAATGTTTCAAAAGTATTTTTCACTTCCAGTTTTATGATGCTGGGGGAGGGGGCAGGTAGAGAGAAGAGACTCCTATACCTTATCTTCCCACTGTGTACCTATTCCTTTGTTGAGTTCACTATTTTTTTAATTTTTTTTGTAAATTGAGAAGTCCTATATAGAGTAATTAACTGCTTTAGATGAAAAGTTCTTCTGAAGGCTATACAAATCCCATGTGATTTTCCAAAAGCTTTGTGTATTAGAATTCATAAATGAGAATAGTGTGAATTTATAACTATTTTACTATTTACAAATATCCAATATATTCTGAGGCTAAGGGACAGCAGTAGAATTAGGCAGGTAGAATTAGGTCATCCTATAATACACCACATGAGTCTTAGGGAATTGCTTTTAAAAGATCTCACAAATCTAGAGAGAGAGAAATAAAATTTATTTTCTCAGGGTTTTTTCTCTGCTGCAAATTGTGACAGAGCAGCAGCTATCAGGCTTTGTACATTCCTGAATTGTTTACTGTATCTCAAACCAAGTTTTATTATAAGTCACTGCTCTGGAGTTTGGACTAGTTGGAGATGCAGGTGGGTAGAGAAAAAAGTCCAGATGGATCTGAGATGCAACTACCAACTTGAAGTGGGGGATTTCAAGGTGGACAAAAGATCCTTCCTCATCAACCAAGCCAAGGGAAACCCTGATCTACTTACATGAAATAGGAAACACCTGGGTTTTTTACTTTCCTAAAGAGTATGAATAAAATAGGAGCATATGTGGGAAAAGAAAATTAAATCTAATTTCTACCTCCACAATAGATTGAGAACACAACTAATCATCAATATAATTAAAAAGATAAATTAAATTGGAGTATGTAATAGCATTTGAGATCACAAGCTAGGAAGCCTTTAGTGAACATAAAGAATTTAATAATTGATAACATAGAGGAATTATAAAATGCATGCAGCTTTGAAAAAATAAATCACCATTTTGGCAATATTCTGCTCATATTTAACAATGTTGCCTTTAATAAAATAACAAGAGTTGCCAACATGGAGCAATTAGGTCAGACAAACTAGGAATTAATTACGGTAGACAGGCCCATATGTCACAAAAGCATTGCACATGTTCTCCAAGCCTTGCCTGGAAAGGGAAAGATTTATTCTGGGAAAGCTCTTGAGATAGTAAAAGGGACATTGCCGCAAAAGTTTGAATTGAAAGTGACTTTGCAGAATTCAAATCATGAAGGCACAAAGTTGGATTAAGTACAAACTAGGTGAGTTTTCTTCAGTACTTCTTCAATTATTTAAAATAAATCAAGCAATACTTAAATGGTATGACTTTAACAACCACACCAGTTCTTAGGGTGTATCAGGGACCAAATTCAACAAGGCAGTAGCTACTGATTCTCTTCATTTATGTATTCAAGCTGGTAGAGAAGGAATGATTAGCAAATCACAATCCTTGGGGTGCATAGACCTTGGGGTCTAGATTCAAGATACGAACCAAGGTTTAGTTTTAGCACCAAAGATCAGAAATTAGCCTCTGTTTTGGTTCCTAAATATTCTCCGATGTTAACCTTTTGGTCCTTAAAAATCATTGTCAATTTTTTCAGGATTTTTAATTTATTTATTTGAGAGAGGGAGTGAGAGAGAGAAAGCATGAGCAGGGGGAGGGGCAGAGGGAGAAGGAGAAGCAGACTCCCCTCTGAGCAGGGAGCCTGATTTAGGGCTCCATCCTAGGGCCCTGGGACAATGATACGAGTGGAAGGCAAATGTTTAACTGACTGAGCCACCCAGGTGCCCCTCATTGTTAGGTTTTACCTTAATTTTCTTTTCATTACTAAAACATTATCATCAACTTTGGAATATGCATTTTCACTAAGATAATCAATATTTCCAGTTTAAACGAAACAAAAGAAACCTAATTTTTTTTTTCTTTAAATTGACCTTTTTGTAAGTCAAGTTTGGTTGTCTCTGCTGAACTCTATCACAATCCTGATTTCTAATTCTAGTAACTTATTTTCTGGGAGATGTAGCCAATGGCATAATCCCCATTTATCTTGTGAGGTCTTTTAAGATATTTCATATTACAAAAGGTCCACATGTGGGGGGAAACCTTTAAAAAGGAGGTTGAAAATTTGTTTATCTAAGAGGACATAGGCAAATTGCAGATAAAGATGACAGGCAATACATAGATTCATGATAGAGACACAATAGGGAGTGATGGGGACTGTGGAACACTGGACCCTACTTGCTAATAGTCCTAATTGTTGCCATTCTGAGATGTGATTCAGATCATGATTTTATGTGAAATTTCACAACATTTTGGATATTGCAATTAATTCAAACATTAAAATACAAAGAACAAATAAAAACAAATACATTGGGCCAAACAAAAATATTTAGACCCAAATTAAGCATGCCACCAGATTATTAATGCTTCCAGCATTATTTGCTCTATGGACATAAGAGATAATATATATATTTTTAATATTGTTAATTTCAGATAAACAATGTATATTTTTAGAAGTGTATGTCCCAAATATTGCATGGAACATACTAAAAATTATTTATTATTTATCTGAAATTCAATTTAACTCTATATATTGTACTTTTATTTGCTGTATGTGGCAATTCTATACTTGGAGGTTTTGTTAAAACAGATTCCTGCTCCCACTCTAAGAGTTTCTTATTCAGTAGATCTGGGTGGGCCCCACGAATTTGCATTTTTAATAAATTTCCTAGGAGATCTTGTTTCGGCTGGTTCCAGGAACACACTTTGAGAACTACTCCCCTAATATAAACCAATGTTGGATCAGAATTTTTTAATCAACTTAAATTGTTTACATTTTCTCTTTTAATCAAACATTTGCTTATTATTTCAAATATGTAGAGATTCTCTGGTTTTCCTCATGACTCAGGTGTAGTTCTATGTCTATATTCATGATTCCATCTTACTGTAGACTCAGAAGGATCACCTGCCTTCTCACTCTTCCAGTGTTATCTGCTAGGATCTTTGCCCAGTAACTTTTGTTTCCCCAGACATTTTAATGCTTGCCCATAAAGTTTTAGTAGCTGAATTTAGCCCAAAAAGAGAATGAATTTTTGAAACACTTAGGCATGACATCTGCTTTCCCGGCACCATCATCTTTTTCTTCCTATAAAATGTAAATGATACATTATTTAAAGGGGTGGTAATACCCTTACATACATGAATCATGAGTATATTAATTTAGCTGTAAACTTTTCAGATGCTTACCAAGATTCTATCATTAAAATTCAACTTACAAACTATATGTTACTCCCATCTTTCTAAATACGTACATGTTTCATCATAAGCTTCCTCATCTTTGGCAACCTAGCACCTCTTCTAACCAGGTGTTTTTGCTGACACCCATTCTGCTGATGCCATTTCTAGTCCCTGGAAGGAGGGCAGGAGGAATATTAGACTCTTTTGTCATCGCCTTTGCCATCACGTTGCCTTGTTGTTCATTGTTCCCATTGTGTTGCCAGTCCTCCCACCTAGGTCCTGGCCTCTAAGGAGGACCTGGGCTCTTTCCTGTCCTCTTTTTGTCCCATCCCTTTAGAGTCTTTGCTCCTGTTTTCTGGTCCATGGAATCATCTGCCTGCTTTTTCTCCTCTGCCAGTCTCCACAGCTGGAGTCATTTTTGTCACCACCTACAGCATATCTCAGGCTCTCATCACATGCCCCAGAACCAGAGTTCTGGCCCTTGGCCTCCAGCCTCACAACTTGTTGCCAAGCCCACCATCCCACCTTCACTTGTGTGTAGAACCTCTTAACTGTGTAATCTGCTAGACTGTTCCATTATGCTATGTTACCATGCATGCCCATTTCCTACCAAGTGCAAGCCCCATGCAATAAGAATCATCTGCTTTTCGGGCAGCTGCTTGATGATTGCTACTGTATGCACCTGACTTTGTCTTATTCTTGTCTCATACCCCAACAATAAAAGGCTGTACGTCATGGTGTGGGCCCTCCACACAAGCAATATATTGGACTGTAATATATTTTAAAAAGCATATTTTTATTACATATTATATATGTGCTTGATAGATAATATATGCATATTATATATAAATTTTTTTCTAGTGGCTATTTATAATGTAGGCCGAAGCGATTATTACAAGGTAGAAGGGAGACATATCATACAATTATTATTTAAACAAGTTTAGAACAAAAAATTGCACCAGGAGAGGTCAACTCTCAGTGCAAAGTAGCAAATAAACCACAATAATTTACCTTTAGAAACAATTCATTTTTAGCCATGACACTGCTTTAGCAATATGCAGTAACACAAACAGAACTACCCAAGGTGTTTTGTCACATCCTTTCTACATTGAATTTGGCAACATCTTATATTAAACTCATTTGGATTATACTAATGTTTAAACTAAACAAATGAAAGACTGTACCAAAGTACAGATACAGCCAATTATTTCAGAGGTTTAAAATATCACTTTTATACCACTCTTAAAGAGATAACACATTTAGAAGTGCAAAAGTAAATTGTTTCCCCTCATCATACAGAATGTTTAAATACAAAGGATTAGATATAAATAACCATAATACAACATGACAAATTCTGCTGTATAGCTATGAATTAAGTGCAGCTAATCTCTATGATGTGGCCCACAGGAAGAGGATTTTTGATTTCAGCCTTGAAGGGTATCTTGATAGAATGTTTAAGAAAGGCCACAAGAAGCAAAAATATTCACATTTTAACTAGGCCTGTGTAAATAATGTTTGTACTTATAATAAAGTTGCTGATGGATAGCAAGAATAAATCACCACCGAAAACACTTACGCTTTAGGTGTCAGGCACATAGAAAACTCTGGAGAAGGCATATTGTAATGATTTGCTTATTCGGGCATTCACCAATTTAACCTAGTTCTTTTTTTTTTTTTTTTTAAAGATTTTATTTATTTATTTGACAGAGAGAGACACAGTGAGAGCAGGAACACAAGCAGGGGGAGTGGGAGAGGGAGAAGCAGGCTTCCCGCTGAGCAGGGAGCCCGATGCGGGGCTCCATCCCAGGACCTTGGGATCATGACCTGAGCCGAAGGCAGACGCTTAATGACTGAGTCACCCAGGCGCCCCACCAATTTAACCTGGTTCTAATGACTATAGTTTAGTCATTAGATAATGAGGCTGCTCTAGCCAAAGAAGATGTAAGGAGCTCCAGAATGCGTTCTAATGTTCAGTACAACTTCATGTTGACAATTGGGAACAGTACACATACACAGTTTCCTGCCACACCTAAACCCTCAGTGTATCTGGAATTATTTAACTTATTACCAATCATTTCCACTTCATATCCCTATGCCAATTTTTTTAATGACATTTTTATGACTTCCTCCCAGGTAGTTGGTTCACTTTTAGATAGGAAAGCCAGGAATCATTTACTCTTATGCCCTCTGCACCTACTGGAATGCTTGAACATAGGATGAATATGCTGTAAATGGTGTATAAATAATTTGATCCTGATTACTCTACCAAAGTTTTCATTCTTCCTTGTGACCAAAGATCTTTCTTGTCAACTGGATGACCAGCTGAATTCCTGTATTGATGAGGGCTGTGCTGGGCTCCCTGCTAAGTATCTCAGTTCCCGTGGGTCTCAGATTTCTGTCTTGTTCCCTGTCCTCTGGGAAGCTAGACCAGAGATTTGGAGTTCTAGCTCTCAAAACTGTATTCAACTTTTACTGCAACACTTAATGTACTACTATATCCCTTTATGTACGTGAACGTGTCCACGAGGAATGTCACTGAGACCCTGGCACCAGTTGAATCCCCACTATGTGCGAGTCACTCTTAGGTACTGTATTTGTTTGCCGGGGCGGCCATGACATGCCACAGAGTGGGAGGCTTAAACAACTGAAATAGATTGTCTCACAGTTCTGGAGGCTAGAAGTCCAAGATTAAAGTGTTGCAGGGTTGGTTCTTTCTGAGGGCTGTGAGGGCAAATTGGTTCCATGCTTATCTCCTAACTCCTCATAGTTTACTGGCAATCTTTGGTGCTTGTAAAAGATAAAGATACTTTCTGCTTTCGTCTGTGTTTTTTTTATAAGGATATCAACCATATTGGATTAGGGGTCCACCCTACTCCAGTATGGCCTCATCTTATTTTAACCAGTTAACATCTGCAACAACTCTGCTACCACATAAGATCACATTATGAGGTATTGGGGACTAGGAATTCAATATGAATTTTGGGGGAATGCAATTCAACCCACAACAGGTATTACATACACTTTTTCTTATTTAATCCTCACAACAACTGTAGGAGGTAAGTATATTTATCTCCATTAGATAAAAATCATTTCTGGAAACTATCTAATCAAAATGTTTAGGTGACATTGCCATGTCTGTGTTTGGAAAACGTGTTTTCTGTCATTCACAGAGCATCGTAAAATCAGCTTCCTTAATAGAACTCCTCTCTAAGAACTCCAACTATGAATTCTTGTGGTTATGTTTTTATTTATTATTGGTTTTCTTGGCTGCATAGTTGCTTTGTGGGCATTTGGGTAGGCAATAGGGTGACGAGATATCTGATATATAATAATTCTTTCCTGGGAGATGATACCAGCTGACCTCTACTTTTCTTCTAGGTTATTTTCTCTTGTTGGAGGGTCTGTTTTGTTTTTCATCAAGCCAGTTTCAAACTGTTCAGATGTTTTACCAGTAATATAATTGTTTATCTTATATATTGGTAAAAAGAAATTCACTAAGTTTATATTTTAATGCGTATGTGCTATTGATTTTGAATAACCCTTTTTACAAGGTCAGATTTAAGGAGAATTTGTTCAAGTAGTATTTTTTATTTTATTTTTATTTTTATTTTTTTTAAAGATTTTATTTATTTATTTATTTGAGAGAGAGAATGAGAGAGAGAGAGAGCATGAGAGGGGGAGCGGCAGAGGGAGAAGCAGACTCCCTGCTGAGCAGGGAGCCCGATGTGGGACTCGATCCCGGGACTCCAGGATCATGACCTGAGCCGAAGGCAGTCGCTTAACCAACTGAGCCACCCAGGCGCCCTCAAGTAGTATTTTTTAGAGAACATAGAAAACACTGTATCATATCTTTGTTGTTGTTGTTGTTGTTGTTGTTGTTGTTTTTTGTGACTGAGATCTGTAATCTTTTGTAAACAGATACTACTTCAATTTTATTTTGCTTCTTTATTTAATATTGAGAATATATGGAATCAATTTATAGTAAGCAAAGACCTAGTGAGGCAGTTTTATTACAGAGCAGAAGATTTTATCTCTAGCTGCTCAGGCTAATAACTATGGTTATAGAGACAAGAAACCATTGGGAAAAGGCATTGTATATCAAGAAATGTTCTTCCTGGACTACTCTAGAAGATATTCTGCTTACAGATAGTAATAATTGAAATCTCCTCCAACACAGAAGATTACTAGCATAGCACATTCACATATTAACTCAGTCACACTAGAAGCCCTGAAGAGTTTCATCATCATAAATTTGTATAACAGAAATTAGGTATAGAAAAGTAACAGACAATGACAAATCTATGTGGCTAAGGAAGAGATTGCCTATGAACTAAACTGGAGAAAACTGCCAACAAATAGACTATCATAATAAAAGATGATCATTCCAACAGAGTGATAATAGCCCTCCATAGGATGGTTGTCTCAGTTGCCAGCAGCAGAACTGGTATGCAGAAGTCAGAGAGATAATGAAGACAGAGATATCACCCGACTTTATTGTGCCCAAGGAAATAATAATTAAGGCCAAAACCATAATGTCTCTTACTTGTAATTTGGGGCATATGTTGTATTTAAAATAATTATAGTGAACTCTTTTCCCAGACTGTGGTACTAGCTTTTCTTTGGTTAACGTTTTTGATATTTTCCCACTAATGAGTCCACGTTCAAATGAGAAGTGTGCCTTTATTGCTAAAAACGTATCTAAGCCAGATTGTAACAAAATTTTCTAATAATCTCCCAGGTAAACATGGTCTCTGATTACTCCTTATGGAATTATTTCCAATTAAACTATTTTTCAAGTTTAAAAAATATCCTCATTCTTCTTTTCTCATATTTAATTTATTCCTTCTACAAACTCATACCTAGATTTCTACAGTGGTCTTTTAGCCAGGCTCCTGGTTTTTTGTGTCTTTCTCCTTCATCTATGTTATGTAGTATGATGTGTGTTACCTAAGTGGATGAGTAAGGAATTTAGTTTAAAGGTCCTGGTGAAATAAGGTAGCACTGAAGCCCAAGTAGCAATCACAGGTTTGAATATCATGGAAAATGGGAACAATGTACTCTGTCTTTCAAAATCTAAGAACACTGAGGTCCTACTTGCAATTCCTATGGTTGCCCTGAGCAGGAACCTGCACCACTCCTTACCGGCCACCACTGTTCCCCAACTCACATGCCTTCATTTGTTGATCCACACACTCAGTTAACTGAGACTTGTTGAGCAAGTTCCGTGTGCCATGGTGACTACTAAATACTGGGCCCCTTCCCTACTCTCACAGGATTTGTGAACTGGCTCAGGATATATAGACAAGCAAATTGGAAACCATAATCTATTTTTATATTAGGTTTTAATTTTTATTGCAAATGCTATAATGGGTGTTTACAGGTTTTTAAGAGCTCATATGTTAAGGATACCTAGTTCAGATTTGGGGACCAAAATAGACTTTGCAAAACAGTGAACTTAAGCTGAGACCCAAAGCACTGTTAGGGATGGGCATTCAGGCAAGTGGGAGAGGGCCACAGTTATGGCCCCCTAAACTGGGGTTTACAAACACGGAGAGAACAAAGAGCATATGCTAAGGAACTGAAATGAGGTCCCTGGGGTAAAGTACAGGGCATGCAAGAGAGAGAACAGTGTCAAGAACTGGGGCTAGAAAAATAAGCAGGGCTAAAATATGAAGTCCGTGCACATTCATTTCCCAACCTTCTTGTGTTCCCAAAAGTGTGTCACTCAGGCTTCCTTGCCCTGTTGGCTTCCACGTAAGTTTGGTGGTGGAAGGCAATAGAGTACAGGGTAGGAGAAGAGGAGCCAGGGTGTTTTTCCCTCTTCCTCTGAAGAGGCTGCATCTTCTCATGATTCCAGCTCCCACCAGACCCTCTTCACCCATGGTCCCAGCTCCTGTCAGACAAGTTCCTGCAAAAGTTCCAGCTTCTTCCAGGAATTGCTGATTCTAAATTCTGGTGGCATTACTTATTCTGGTTATTTACGGCTCCTAGAGTAGTAGTGGCTTCCCACCGTTGCCAATTTCGGCTTGTCTCAGCATCCCTTCTAATTCTTTTGTAGAGCCTTTGTAATTGCTCATTGTATTCACTTAACTCTTTTGAAAGAACTTGTGTGGATTCTGGTTTCCTAACTTGACTGATAAAAATGGCTTTATGGGCCACATTATTGGAAGTAAGAATTATTCTGGAAGCAATGGCAAAACTATATTTTAAGCAGGACCTGTGACTTAGTTATATATATACTACAGAGTGATCACACAGGCTGATGTATGAAGAATAAATAGAGGGGCAAGACCAGTGGCAGTGGTTCTTGCCAGTGGCAAGAAGGTTCCTGTGAAAATCTGGGTGAGAGATGACTTGGGCTATGAAACCTGCAGTGGGCCTAGAGTTGCATGGAAGGAAGTGAGCTCCAGTTGTGATCAATTTTGTGAGGAGTGAGAGAAAGAACATTCAGAAGTGATTCCCAAGTTTCCCATCTGGGCATCCAGATCAGTGGTAGTGCTATTTACTGTGATGCAGAATACAAGAGGAGCAGGCTGGAAGAGCGTAAGTGATGGATTCAATGTGGAATGCTGGAGTTGTTTGGGATACAAGATATAGTGGAGCTACTCCATACTACTAGGTATGCTGGGCTGGAACTCAAGAGAGAGGTCAGTCCTGGAGAAATAAATGGAGTCATCACCCATGAAAATTGTAACTGAAGCCACAAAAGTAGACAGCGTTGCTTGGGGAGTTGGAAGTGGGAGTTCTTAAGCTTGATCAAGTCATAAGATTCTTGGATAATTTCTCCCAGATTAATGCATATGAGTACATAGTGACTTTGTTGTAAATGAGGCAAGCAGGCCAGGAGAAAAACCTTCAAACACCAATTTGTAGAGGCTGGACTGAGAAGCCTAGGTCAACATTTCTCTGTCTTTGCTGCTTAAGCAAATGTCCATTTCTAACCCACTCACAACTGTCCACATCTCCACCTCTCAGGTTGTTTGCTGAGGTTCTTCTTACTAGGCAAAGATGACTAATAGTCTCTAAGAGTCCCTCACTTGGTATACAGGTGTCCCAGCCACAGTACCTTTTCCAGGACCCACTTTCCCTCCTTGCTTCTAGGTGTCTCCTGTGACTAGTTCTCATCAATGGAAAATGATTGGAAATGATGTGAGCCATTCCTGGCCAAGACTCTTAAGAAAAACTGTATGGTTCACCCATTGTCTTATCTATCTATCCTGCTGGCTGATTGCAAATGGTAATCCACAACTTGGGGACAAGGGAGCCATAAACTGGAGAAGTCCTGCTCCAGGACTTCTGTGGATTCTGTACACAGAATCACTGTGTACAGAGAGCTTCCAATGACTAGGAACATTTACTTTGCACTGTCACAAGAAAGAGATATAACTTGTATTGGTTGAGACACATATATTTAGTTCTGTCTTTTATAGAACTTCAGCCCACACCAACTAATACACTGTGTTACCTGTGAGTTTATTTTAAATTGTGCTTCATTCTGAGTAATCTTACTCTGTGTATTTTGCATCTAATATTTCTCAAGGGAGAGGATCCAGTTGGCTTTGTAGATTACCATCTGATCAAGTATTCCACTCTGGCACAGATTTTCCTGCCAGTCACCTGGTCCCTCTTATGTTCAGTTATAGGTGACTGCCTTAAGGATAGTCACAGATTCTTGGAATTAATTCTGGCTATGATAACAGAGTCAAATGTTATTACACGTGAAATGTGTGTGTGAGCTACTCTTTGTGACCACTTTGCTCAGAAGAGTGACCATTTGCTCCAGTTTTCTGGAGCAAGGCCAATATTTGTCTCCTATTCTGGTATAGTCATTAAGACTATTTACTCTGAGAAATGTCCCAGCTTGGAATGTAAATTATATGAGCTCCCTATTCAAAAGAGGTATACCTTTTCATAGATATTTCTCCAATGCTAAACAGATTACTGTATGTAAACTCCATTTGTATGTACAATACTGATGTTCAAATACCTCACACCTACACCACTTCATTGTTTCTTGAACTTGTTCTCCTCATTTACCCAACTGTATTTTTTATGCTGTTGAAAGGGTTCACTTCTTGTCATCTAGCCAGTCAGCTTACTGTCTTCCTTGGACATTGGATATTTACCTACCCATCACCTATTTTCCTTTTTCTAGTAATGGCTCCCCCTTTCCTTGGGCAACCACCTACCAATGTGTTTGTTCAGATGGAACTTCCTGTATCCTCATCTCCAGGTGGTACTCATCAGAACCTCATATTTCTTTGGCCAATCAGATCCAGAGAAGGTTGGACCCATGACTTAAGCAGTGTCAATTACAACTACTCCTAAGACTTTTGATAGAATGACAGAGAGCGTATTGTTCCTTGTACAAGAGGAGAGAGAGAGAGCAAATGAATGAGAGACCTATTAATCATATGTAAATACGAATCAAGATGATTCTGATTCCAGACTACCCATGAAAATTTTCAGTATTGAGCTAATAAATTCATTCATTTGGAACTGTCAACTGAGAATAAAGTCAGAGCTAAAGTAAAACAAAAAGCGTTTATTTGGGATCTTGGAATTAAAGTTTGGGGAACACAGATTTGGGCAACAAACCAAATATTGTTCCTTCCCCAACAGGGAACAAAAGTGAGCGTTTTTAAAGACAAAAGGGAATGCGTCTATATGTGTTCACGAAGAATTTTGACTGGAAGTGGCGATGGAAAACTAATTTGGACTGAATCTAATCAGTTGCTAAGGCTATCACTAAGGAAGTTCTCCTGCTGTAGCAAGTTGCAGGTGTTTGGGCTGAGTCCTTGGAATATTTGCATTGTGGCCCAATTAAAAAATTTATAGTTCCACCCACGAGGATGTGCATAAGGCACATCTCCTTAATGTACCCCCAGCTCCAATCTTAGACATAAGTGACCGCAGTTTATTTCACCTTTCACAAAATGTAAAAGTCATATATCTCTAGGTTGTTCCTCTGTGCCTTTGTTCATGATATTTCTTCAAACTGAAATGTTTCATTTCACTCTTTCGCCAATCCAGCTTCATTACTTTGGGATTAGGCAAAAGCACTCATCTATCTTTAGAGATCCTTTCCTGACTAACTTCATCCCATTATAATCCATCATTTACTCTGAAAGCATCAGACTTTACATACAGGTTCATACTGCAAAGCAACAGATGCAGTATTACATAGTAACCTGTAGTACTGCTATTAGGGAAAGATTAGTAGCATTCCATTATGCACAACATCCTTTCTAGTGAATCGCAGCAACTGAACTAATCACTGTAACACGTGTATATCAGAACTTTTTCATTTGAATATGACAGAAACTCAACTTGCACAAAGTTAATTTAGAAGAAAACATTGACTCCTCTAACTGGGAAATGCCAGTAGATACACCAGTGAGGGCTGGAAGTTCAAACCAGAACTTGTTCTCTCTTTATCCATCTCTCAACTTTCTCTTTCCATTTGACTAATACTGAAAATAGACTCTCCATGGAGTAAGGGATATGGCTGTGATCATCCTTTCAGCCTAGCAACCCTTGCCATTAAATGCAATATTGCAAGCTAACTGTCCTACAAATGTCCAGGTGAGAATTCTAATTGACCAGATTTGAGCTCAAGTCTATCCATGAAGCAATCACTGAGGCAGAGGATGTGGTGCTCTGTCATTGGCAGGACCTCTGCTAGTCCATATGGCTCCATAGCCTTTGTACAAATGAGCAAATAATTTCCCCACTAGGTAGGGGCAGCCCTGCAGGTGAACAGCTTGGCAAGCAGATGGAGCCTTTATGAGAATTAGAAAAAGGTGACCTTTCTCTGGGCATGTACACCCCATGCCAAGGTACACAGCTTGGGGAGAGAAGCATGGCTAGATATCAGGCCCACTCATTCCCTTGGCCAGACATGTTTAAACACAACAAACTGCATAAGGCAGCTCCACTCATTGGCCATTGTGGATCACATGACCACCATTTGTTGGAGTAGGTAATGAAGGTGGGGATGGGATGTAGGCAGGGAAAGTCACTATGACTACAGGTCCAGCCATATATAGAGATGAAGTGGCACCTAAAAGGAAAAATGTTTAAAAGGCACACATATGCTCACTTCACCCATTGTATAACAATTTTTTAACTCAAAGTAGAAATTAGAACACTGATGTTTTTATTAGCTAGATAAGAGAAATATAAGTGGGAAAATTTTTCAGAGAGCAGAATATGCAGACAGGCAACTTTTTCCTCTTTTTCAACGTTCTTTTCCTTTTTTAACTTAAGTAAAATTTTTTTTAATTTATTTTTTTATTCTTATGTTAATCCCCATACATTACATCATGAGTTTTAGATGAAGTGTTCCATGATTCATTGTTTGTGCATAACACCCAGTGCTCCATGCAGAATGTGCCCTCCTCAATACCCATCACCAGGCTAACCCAACTTCCCACCCCCCTCCCCTCTAGAACCCTCAGTTTTTTTTTCAGAGTCCATCGTCTCTCATGGTTCATCTCCCCCTCTGATTTCCCCCCCTTCATTCTTCCCCTCCTGCTACCTTCTTCTTCTTCTTCTTTTTTTTTTTCTTAACATATATTGCATTATTTGTGTCAGAGGTACAGATCTGAGCTTCAACAGTCTTGCACAATTCACAGCGCTTACCAGAGCACATACCCTCCCCAGTGTCTATCACCCGGTCACCCCATCCCTCCCACACCACCCCCCACTCCAACAACACTCAGTTTGTTTCCTGCGATTAAGAATTCCTCATATCAGTGAGATCATATGATACATGTCTTTCTCTGTTTGACTTATTTCACTCAACATAATACCCTCCAGTTCCATCCACGTCGTTGCAAATGGCAAGATCTCATTATTAACTAGCTTAATTTACAAATAAAATAATCTTGAATTCTTCTCTTTTCAGGTATAGTGTGAGAAATTAAGTGCAGTGTACCATAGCAGCCCATGTCTGCTACCTGCTTTATTTTTTTTTGCTTTGACGTAGTCTCAGTGTAAAGCCTGCTGCTGGGTAATTACTTAACTAAAGGATGAGTTCCTAATGCTTACCCTCTCAAGGAGACCTCTGCCTCTTACCTTAGCTCTTTTATTTTGTAATCTGGCCCTTTCAAAAGTCCCTTGTTATGATGGCCATTACCTTCTATATACAAATTGCAATAATAATAATAATAATAATAATAATAATAATAATAATAATAAAAGAATACTTTAACTGCAATATCCCCCCATCCCCATTTGTGTGACTTTCACATGTCAAACAGTGATGTTAACCAAATATTCAAGTTTACCCCGCTGGAGAATCTGATTCCCTTCTTGTGTTTCACAAACCGTTTTGTTTTCTTTTCCTTCTGTTCTAATGAATATATCATTACCCATCCCTTCTTTCCCCTCTATTGTTCTTTCAGAGGCAAAGTTCTTCTTAAATCCTCCATATTTTTATTGTTATATTTTTCTTAAATTTTAAAGTAAGTATGAACACCAAAGAAAAATATCATTCTGATAGAGCTGCACATTGGTTTCCTGAGAATATAGGTATTTTGCACTTTTTTTTCAATTGGAATATTGGCAACTTTCTATCATACTTTAATAATTTATAGTATGTGTATTTTTATATAATCTCAGATCATGCTTTGTATTTCTTTTATGATTGTACAATCTGAAATGATTGTAGGTATATAACACCAGCTTGATCAATATTAAATAAATTATGTAATAATTCTATAAGTTGATTTTAAAGTCCTTTCAAAGATTCGTTGCATGGTCATAAAATTATGTGAAGTTTATTGCAAAATAGTTCTGAGGGAGACAACAATTCTTCCACTGTTTAGAAAATATGAATAAGGTAATAGAAAAAATGGAAATAAGAAGTATGGTAAAATAGACAAAATTTTATATCTTCAGTGTGTTACCTGCAAGACACTTGAGTTGAACATCTATAAAGGTGATTTGCCTAATTCACACCTGCTTGTGTCATGATTTCTCACTACTGTGAGTAATAATACAGGATGAGGGCTCTAGACTTAGACTACTTGGGACTGGTACAGAAATAACTGGGCAAGTGTCTGTGCTCCAGAAAACAGGACAAGACAAGAGCACTGGGAAGCTCATTTAATGAAATAAGACAAAAAGCTCTGAAAGGGGCAAGGAGTACAAAACCAAACCATTTGCCTAAAGTATTCCTCAGAGCCAACTGTAGATCTAATGCTAAAATCAAGATAAAATAGGTAATTGTACTTTTCTAATTATCTGCTTGTCATTGTCAGAAGTTGTTTTTTTTTTTTTGAGGGAGGGAAGCCATTGCTCAATGTTCATATATGCAGGAATTTTTATTCTAACTTCAATTCCTTATGTAAATTATGTTAAAAAATGTGTTACTAAGACTATTAGATGATCTGTTTAAGAATTCCTAGAACCTGTACTCTTAGTTCTTCTCTTCCTATCTTAGATAAATATAATTCCACTCAGGTATAACCTCCCATGTGTATATGGTTTTACATGCTGTATGTACTATACATACTTTATATATATATAGTAATATATATATATGGAATATGTGTGGGGTGGCATATCTGTGTGTTCAAGTATTAACCATGTATATTGTGATTCTCTTTTGTTTCTTCCTCTTCTAACTATATTTCTACAATAGGACCAATTCATTTATTTTAGTTGATCTTTGTTAGCCTATCATCTTCCCTAATGTATAGCATTTTGTAAAAGCCTTGATACCCTTTGGTTGGACACAATATTAAAATAATGAATTGAGGGGCTCCTGGTTCACTCATTTGGTGGAGTGTGTGACTCTTGATGTTGGGGTTGTAAGTTCAAGCCCCACACCTAGTGTAGATTACTTAAAAAAATAAAATCTTAAAAAAAGTATAAAATAATTAATTGAATTGCAACATTTAAGCAGTCTGTTGATTATAAGGTAAGAACATCCTAACTCCAACTAGATTGGAAAAAAAAAAATGGAATTTCTCAGTCTAAAAAACAAGTGAAGATTAGACTTTTCATATGTAAGAAGGTCAAAAGTGGCACTTAGACCACAGAAATAATTAGAACAGAGCCTCAGGTGCCTCCATAATTGTTACTGAAATCCAGTTACTTTCAGAAAGTAAGAAATATGATCAAATACAGTTTCTGAATTTTATATGGAAAAGTTTAGTTTAATTGATTTCTTTCCACTACCATGGACAATTCTAGTTGGCTTAACTTGTGTCAGAGACCCATCCTGGGCCGGTCAAAGGGACTGAAGGACAGAGACATGGAAGATCATGGTTGAGATAAGAAAGGGGGCAATTCCAGGAAGAATGGGGTTTCTGTTGCAGTTCCTGGAAGAATTGAGGCATTAGATTAAAAATTATAATAATTATGTAAATTATAAACTATATAAATTATAAATTTAATACATAAATATAAAATAGAAATAGATATAAAAATAAAATGTAAATATATAAAATTACTACTATAAGCATAATAGTAAATGGTCATACACTGTGATTTTAAAATACATGAAGACAAATCTATAGGGCATTAAAAATATGAAGCTTTAGAGGATTTTTAAGATATCTCATAATGATATATTATATCACATTTATTACACAGGAAGCTAAACTTAAAATTTCAACTGAGGCACTGAGGTAAGGTAGATTTCTGATACTTAATGAGTTGTGAGATATACCAAAATGCATTAGTCAAAAGAAAGATCTAAAACCTAAGTTCCCTGCCTTCACTTGTTAGGGATATAGCCTAAGAGGGGGAATTGGAAAGGAGATTCTGAGGAGAGGTGCTGTTATATCCTACTCAACAAGGGAAAGGTAGATAAAGTAATCCAATAAAATACAGGATGTCCAGTTAAATTAGAAATTCAGATAAACAATGAGTGATTTTTTTATAAGTTTATGGTAAATATTGCATTGTTACTTATCTGAAATTCAAATTTAACTGGGCATCCTGTATTTTATTTAAGTGTGTAGAGATTCTACCCTCTAACCCACAGCCAATCAGAGAAACACCAAAGGGACCACCCAGAGAGTATGCCCAACTTGGGAACTCATTAGATGTGCATGACCCAGGCTAAGAAAACCAGTGATTTTAACAGCATTGTGGTAGGTGCTTCTTTCCACAAGAAAACACGGTAAGAATTGTCCATGAAGAGGAGCGCCTGGGTGGCTCAGTCGGTTAAGCTGCTGCCTTCGGCTCAGGTCATGATCCCGGGATCCTGGGATCGAGCCCCGCATCGGACTCCCTGTTCAGCGGGAAGCCTGCTTCTCCCTCTCCCTCTGCCTGCCTCTCTGCCTACTTGTTCTCTCTCTCTCTCTCTGTCAAATAAATAAAATCTTTAAAAAAAAAAAAAAAAGAATTGTCCATGAAGAAAAAGTGGGCCAAACAGAAGTGATTGCAGGAGTGAAATGAGGCCCTTTTAATTCCTGCCCAAGAGACTGTGTCGGAATGAGTAACTAGAAAGCTAAGGGTGGATGAGTTGGGGGTGAGAGGTTGAGTGGGGGAGGGGTTAGCTAGGGTAGGACCGGTGTAGGATAGATTGTGTGGTCCATATGTCAGTCATTGCTCCAGTAAACAGTCATGGAAGTTTCCACAAAGCCAGCCATGAGATCAAGATTTGATTCTCCACCTATTCCAAACCCAAAGAATATAACAAATATCACAGTACAGGCTAATATGAATTTTCTGTATTCTGTTTTTCTCATAATTCAACCGAGAAGGGCTAAAAGCTTGAGGTGGGATTATAAGCAGAATAAAGGGAAAAAGTAAAAAAAAAAAAAAAAAGAGGCAGCCTACTTGCTACTCAGTAATCAGTAATACTGGAAGTGAGTGATGGAGTAGTTGGGGGTTGTGGATAGAAGTGACCCAAAACTTTATTTTTCAGTGAAGATTTAAACTATTGTACTAGACATTTCTAACTAAATAGTTCAGAGGGTCTTTGTGGAGTAAAGTGATCATGGAACTTTTTTTTTAAAAGCTGAGAACAGAAAAATTTTTTTCTATTAAAATTTTTTTAGAGGACCATGAGAGATAGTTCATGAAGTTGTGATTATACTTCTTCAGTCACATTTATTAAATCCATCAGTTATGTGTGTGTGTTACTATTTTTTAGGATTCAATTATAAAAGTCAATGAAGAATTCTAGTATTAAAATAGCGTAAACATTTAACATCTTTTGTAAGTCATTACATCAAAATAATCTATAAGAAAAGGATCATTTTCTTTAATATTTTACTTTTATAACATTTGTCATTTTTAGCTTGCATGTATTTTGAAAAGAATAGTAATAAACACTCTTCTGTTAAGAAATTGGCTATAGAACTTTTTTCTTTTTTTTTTTTTTTCCTGTTAGTTATCTAGAAAATATGTTTTCAATTAGATTGGGGATTGAAGACACCATGATCAGAGGAACACAACATGTAAAATAAATTGCACATTATTCACAGTGATCGTTCTGCCACTATTTCTTAAGGAATGAGTTTTCCAGTGGCAGACTCTCTTTGGAAGACACTTCTGGTGAACTCCTACTGACATACATGTGTTTATATTCTCCATCTTTCCCCTATGCTTCTCTGTGCTTTCATATATACAGTTTAGAAAAAGTCAGCTATCTCAGACTTGATATTCAGCTCGAAAATACACTGCTAAGAAAAATGGGTTGTTTTAGGGCTGCCGAAGGGGCACTTCATTGCATGGGACTCTTTTAATAGTTCAGTGGAAAATGCAGGTGCAAAAAGCATGAATTTAATGGAATTTGAATACAACATAAGGTTTCATATCATTTTAGCTTCTTAGATAAATCTGTAATTTTGCAAAGAGGTGCTGCATGAATAGGAGAAAGTATTTGTTAAGCAAACAAAGAGGCAACAGAAAAGCAATACTCTTGGAGTTAATATTTATTATATATTGAAAATATTTAAAATTATTTTATTGTGTGATATGGTGACAGGTCTTTCGGATTATTATACTCAGAACTTAATTATACATATATTTAAATCTATTTTCAAGGTATTATTAGCAGTTAGAGAAAATAATGTTTTAAGTTGGTAGAGTTCCCTGAAATATTCTTATAAATATACTAAAATTATGGGTTCAGATGTCTAAATTAATCATCCTTAAAATATACTTAAGAAATACGAGTTGTGGGGCATCTGGGTGGCTCAGTTGTTAAGCATCTGCCTTCGGCTCAGGTCATGATCCTGGAGTCCCGGGATCGAGTCCCACATCGGGCTCCCTGCTCGGCGGGGGGTCTGCTTCTCCCTCTGATCCTCTTCCCTCTCGTGCTCTCTGTCTCTCATTCTCTCTCTCAAATAAATAAATAAAATCTTTAAAAAAAAATAAAAAAATATATACATATAAGAGGGGCGCCTGGGTGGCTCAGTCGTTAAGCATCTGCCTTCAGCTCAGGTCATGATCCCAGGGTCCTGGGATCGAGTCCCACATCGGGCTCCCTGCTCAGTGGGGATTCTGCTTCTCCCTCTCCCACTCCCCCTGCTTGTGTTCCTGCTCTCGCTGTCTCTGTCTCTGTCAAATAAATAAATAAAACCTTAAAAAAAAAAAGAAATACGAGTCTTGAATATACAGTGACTCCTTCATCTTCTGTTCTCATTCTTGAATGAGAATGAATTGGAGCCACTATTAATCGCACATGAACCAGGAAATGTTTAGATTTGATTTTTTCTTTCTTTTTTTTTAATGGGGAGAATTATCCTTTTCAATCTCCACACACAGTGGAAACAACTACTGTTCTATTTGCCATCAAGGCCAACCATGGTGTCACTGTCAAGATGGTGTCAGACATTCTTGTAGCATTTACATCAGCAGGAGCCCCCCATCTTTATTTATTTATTTTTAAAGATTTTATTTATTTGTCAGACAGACAGAGAAAGAGAGAGAGCGTGCTCACACGGGCAGCGGGGAAGGGCAGAGGGCGAAGCAGATCCCTGCTGAGCAGGGAGCCCCATGCGGGGCTCGATCCCAGGACTCTGGACCATGACCTGAGCCGAAGGCAGACACTTAATGACTGAGCCCCCCAGGTGCCCCGCCTCTCCCTTCTTTAAAACCAGGCATTGTAAGTTTATCTGTTCCTTGGTATAATGTTAAATCAAACCTTTCCAGGCATTATGTTATATCAAAATTTTCTAGTCTTCCTACTGGGGCTGTTTCAATTCCAAGGCCAAGCATTGCAGAAATGTGATTAAGCAGGCATCTTGTGCTTGCTAGGGCTCCTCTGTGATGTGTTCTAGGCCTGAATTCCATTCTATGTTATGTAGCAATTATACAGCATTAAGTTAAACTTGACAATGCAATTTATGCAAAAGTTTGGAAATAAGATTTTCCCATTTTAATGGAATGCTGAGGGTAATTTTTTCCCCTATTGTTAAGTGATTAACTAAATTTAATAAGATATGGTATATATGTCCCAATAATTTTACATGAACTGGGGGGAAAAAACTTTACTGCCCATAGAGCCTGACATGATATTAAGCTTAGAGTGCAGTTTCTTCAATATTTCTTCTCAGAAAATAACAGTAAAGCCTTTGAATTCAAGAAAAGAGAAAAAATTCTCTATTTGTTTTCCTGCGGAGGGGAGCCCAAAATGCTTCTCCCATGGTAGAGTCCAAAGTTCTCCCTTCTGTGTGAGATGCCTTCTATAGTAGGACATGTATTTAAATATAAGTAGGGCATATATTTAAAGATGAGAAATTAGAGTGAGCTTTAAAAAGAGAAGGTATATTACTTGACTCATAATTTCCCAATTTCTTTTTTTTTTTTTTAAGATTTTTTATTTTTTTATTCATGAGAGACAGAGAGAGAGAGAGGCAGAGGGAGAAGCAGGCTCCCAAGGAGCAGAGAGCCCGATGCGGGACTCGATCCCAGGACCCTGGGATCATGACCTGAGCCAAAGGCAGATGCTTAACCAATTTTCCCAATTTCTAACTGCCTGGCACACAGCATTCATGTTCAAAGGTAAAAAGCTTTATCAATTCATCAAATATTAAAATTAACAGCAATAACTTTATTTCCTTTACAGATATGTGGATCAGTAGCTCTACTTAATTAAGCTGAGATTTCACAATCTTGACAAAATACTTTTGAGTGCCAGGCCTCCTATCAATTTCAAAATATTGCCTTATTATCCTAGAATTTGTTTTCCTTCTATAATCATGGGATAACAACATGACTAAACTGGAAAAGATTTATTAGTCTAATACCCTTATTTTGTAGATGAGTTAGTGAGGCTTAGAGAGTGTGAATACATAGTTAGATACTAGAAATATGTAGATAATCTTTATTTTTTTCAATTATGGTAATAAAAGTTAGAATGTTATCTTTCCACCATTGATTCATCACCAGTATAGCATCTATCTCTGTAGAACATATGTCTCCCGTGTATCCCTGGATTTTATGCTCTAAAATACTGAGAATACATCACTTAAATTTTTCTAGAAATAGGACACTTGGTTGCTGGCATTATTTGAAATGAATAAAAACTAGTGTAATGATATATGGGTTCTTTTTTTCAGCCCTGGAGGTGGCTTATTTTGTGACATTAGGAAAGCTTTCTTATTTCTCTATACCTCAGATTTATTGAATCATATAATCAACTGATTGTCATAATGTTTAATATTTATTGAATATTAAATGTGAGTCATGCACTTTTTTACACACATTATATACTCTACTAGAGTCAAAGCCATCTTGCAAATTAGGAGTCATAATCCTCATTTTATAGAGAAAGGAGATAAAGGTCAGGAAAGGTAAATAGCTTGCCAAAGTCAAACAACAAAGAGGTGGGCTTGATTTGAACTTATGCCTTCCTGCCCATACAGGCCATGCTTTTTTAATTGTATTAAACTGCCCCCAATTTATACCAGGTGCCATTATGATGAGTCATCACTTTTAAGGGAGTACTATTGGGTTTTGTACTTATTATTTGCATTTACTGCTATGTAGGAACAACAGTAACAGATGTAATACACTTAGTATGTGCCCCAAAGCTTTAAGTGTCATTTAGAACTTGGGTTAATAACAAAAAAAGGAAAAATAGAAGTAAGTAGGATGAGTTTCTCCCATGGTGAGCTTTATTTTGCTGGATTAAAAACAAGGAAGCATGAACTGACTGGTGTTCAATAAAGATTACAAGTGAAAAAGGTGTGGTGACATGTGAAACACGTCCTGGATGTGGATTCCCAGTGTGGTCCGCATCTTGGCTCCTCCCAGTTACCAGCAGAGCCATCTCTAGGGCATCGCCCAGGCCTTGGTGTCCTTATAGGGAGACACTTGCCCAGCTTCCTGCACAGGGTGATTATGAAGACCCACTGTTTATGATACATGTGAAAGCATAACTTAAACAAACAAGTGAAAGTAGGTAGAAAACAATGTGAATTTTAAGCTCTTAATGGCTCTTAGGAAAAATGTTGGGGCACATTAGTGCTACTCTAAGGGCCATGCAAACTGATGAGTTCGTCACATCTAACGAATGAGGATTTTTCTTTCGAGGTAGCACATTAACTACATAGATGTTATTCTCACCCAGCAAAGAGCTTTGCTTTGGACAAAAAGCCAAGGTAATAAAAATCCTTCCCATTTTCGTGTTGACACAGGGTCAAGATTATAGAATCTTGAATTCTGATCCAAGAGATATTGTACAGAAATGCAGTACCTTGCAAATAAAGAGACTAGTCATTTCGTGGGTTATATCCTGTGTAATAAGGGATAAACATCTGTAGGCAGCATTTTAAAGAGAAAACACTGAAGGAGAGAAAAATCTTCTTAAATTCCAGCACTGCATAGAGCAGTTATTGAAGAAGCAGGGTCTAAAAAAATCCCAGAAATTGTTATTATAAGTTCTAATTCTGCATTGAATCCATAGGAGAGTTATTTGGGACAACATAGGAATCAACAATGAAAGATGGGAATATAAATATAACCAGGAGAGAGATATATAGAGATTTCTGGCTAACATGTCCTGCTAATTTAAGAGAGGGGAAACAGAAAATCAATGTAAGTGCCAAATTAAATACTATTTACGGCTTGTTGAAATATGTATTTATGTTTGAGTTCATAATTGTCTGGTAAACAGTGTGTAGTTTATTCCACAATGTGGCTTCAGCTATAACTGAGTGTTTATGAGGTTCTGGATTGAAAGAAAATCAAACACCATTAAAATAGTCATATGTACTGGGCATGACCCAATAAATAATTTTAGTCGAGGGTCTGGTACCCATATCAAGAAGCAGTAAGTTTCCCATTACAGGATGATAATTCGATTACTTATTCTAGGTTTCAAATTAAGAAAGTACTTTGAAAATTGTTGCTATCGATCACATACAATTATGAAGGATTCAAATTATCCTCATTCAATCCTCACAACATGTCTTATGTGGGGAGGGGCGTTCAATTATTCAAGCCATTTGCTGAGGACAAAGCTGAAACTTCCTGTGATTCTATCATGTGCCCAAGCACGTCTGACTAACAAGAAGCACACAGGGGATTTGAAACAGGCATTCTGACTCTGGAATGTGAGCTACTGCATGGTTGGATTTCCTACTAGTCCTCATCTTGCACATGGGAAAGAAAAAGTGCAGGTTTTTATATGCACACAGAGTTCTGGGCAGAGTGCCAGGGTCTTAGTTTGCAGCAAAGCCTCCATTCCCCTTATCCAGACAGCTTCTTTTTCTTTCTGCAGAGCTATTGATGACGGAGAACATTGTCTTTGGTTTTATAGCTGGTGAACATTGAATAAGATATTCCCAGATATAGACTTGTGCTTTATCACTGAATGAAAATGATTGCAGCCACAGCAGTCAAGTATGTGAACACTGTTTCCAAGTCCTGTCATCTATCAAGTCAAGTAGTGATTTTTCAGTTTCTTTAGTATTTCCGTAAGAGTCGGCCAGGAAATACACAGTTTGACTGTTACCAGTCAATAAAAGATTGCCAGACAGAGGGGCGCCTGGGTGGCTCAATCTGTTAAGCATCTGCCTTCGGCTCAGGTCATGATCCCGGGGTCGTAGGCTCAAGCCCCACATCAGGCTCCTTACTCGGCGGGGAGTCTGCTTCTCCCTCTCCCTCTGCACACCCCTCCCCACGTCCCCGCTCATGCTTTCTCTCAAATAAATAAATAAAATCTTAAAAAAAAAAAAAAGATTGCCAGACAGAATCATCCTGTGTGTGTATGTGTGTGTGGGTGTGTGTATATGCTTATACCTGGATGTTCATATGTTACTTCCATAATTATATAACTTTTCTGAAATTTAAAATATACTGAAATTTACATCAGGCCGCACTTTTCATTATTAACTCTGCTTCTTCTAATGTCCAATTCCCAAAACAAAGATTTTTTTTTTTTTTTTTAAGATTTTATTTATTTGTTAGAAGGAGAGCACAAGCAGGGGGAGTGGCAGGCAGAGGGAGAGGGAGAAGCAGGCTCCCCACTGAGCAGGGAGCCCTATGCGGGGCTCGATCCCAGGACCCTGGGATCATGACGTGAGCCAAAGGCAGTCACTTAAGCAACTGAGCCACCCAGGCGCCCCCAAAGCAAAGATTTTTAACAGAACAATTAAAGCTATGTAATTTAGACTTACTAATTATTTTTCTTAGAAGCAGGTTGGTTTGTCCAGTGAATATAAAGACCCATGCGGACAAATTAAAATATACCTTTTTAGGGGGGAAGTAAATTCTACAAGGGGCATTCATTCAAGAAATATTGTTAGAAGGCAAGGCTCCCTTCTCAGACCTTGTCTGTTTTGTCCCCTCTTTTTCTTAAGGCCAGCAGCTGTCATTTAATGTTATCTTTCTAGAAATTCTCCACCATGCACGGCTATAGATTAGGATCTGATCTCCTTTATCAATCCCCTTATTGCTTTCACAAGATACACACACCAGCCTCCTTGTGCTGCTCCCAAAGCCAAGATAAGAGGCTCTCTTCTTTTTGAAGTATTTGCCATTAAAAAAAAAAAAAAAAGAAAAAGAAAAGAAAAGAAACACGGGGATAAGACATGAAATCGGCAGAGGGGACCAAAGTGTTGCTCAGAAGTAAAAACATTAAAAAAGGTTCTCTTAGTTGGGAACCAAGCACTCATAGTACCAAGAATATTATGCTGAGAGTTTTATAAAAATTTCAACTTTAAACCCTCCCCAAAAGCCTTCTTCTATCAGATTTACTCATGCCTACCTTCTTGTCAGTTCTCAGCTCGAAGTTTGCTAAGTATCGCTGTCTCAACCACTAGGACACTCTTGATTATCCTGCTGTGTTTGCTTCACAGCACATGTCACAGTCTGAATACACCTTGCCTGTTTGTTTGTTTATTCATGACTTTTCTCTCTTATCAGAGTCCCTAGACTATGAGACCTCAGTCAAAAATGATTGATACTCTGCAGCAGCTGTGTGAATTTAGCAGTTTCCTAGCATGACTGAGCCTCTGTTTGCACATCTGCAAAATTGGACTAATTATAACTTAGCAATTGTGAAGATTAAAAATGTGCATAAAGCTGTGAATACTGACCAGTGTATATTAAGGATCATTTCCACTTTATTTGCAATATAGTGATCTAATTTAAACAACTATAATCTCTTTTCTACACCTCTGAAATAGCCTCCTGCCACTTTTCCCTGCCCCCTTTCCCATTTTCATAGAAGGCATGTTTCTAAATGTTAATGAAGTCCCATTATGCCTCAACTTAAAACACTGGTTTCACACTTAGAAATCCAAATTCCTTGAAGTGCCCTAGGTAACCCTGTGCAATCTGTTTATTACCCATCTCTTGGATCTCATTTTATACCATCTCCTCTCTCTCATGGCATCCTCTCTTCTGTTAACTTAAATATAACAAACACCTCTCTCGTATTTTTGCATGTTTCATTATCACTTACTGTTTAAGGAAATATGACAGTGGAACAGACGTATTTGTAAAATATCAAACATGTACTCTTAACATGAAATGAATTTCTAGAAATAAATATTTAACAATGGATGAATTAAACAGTAGATGCCAAGAGAGGGAGAGTAAATGGATTAGAAGAAGTATCTGGGAAGTATAGCATAAAAGGGAAAATAAATTGAAAATATGAAAGAGCATTTGAAGTATGGTGCATAGAATGAGATGTCCCAAATAGTTCTCTAGAATGTCTGAGAAGTAAGAGGAGAGTGGAGGTGCACTGATCATTTCAAGAAGCAGTGACACAGAGTTTATCAGACTGGAAGAACACACAAAGCCCTGAACAAGATAAATACAAACAAATATACATTTATAGATATTATAATAAAACTTTGCAACCTGGAAGACAATAAGAAATTTTGAAGTCACTAGAGAAAATAAATAGATTCCTTTTAAGAACCAACAGACAGAAAACAGGTATTTCATTTCCAACAGCAGATGCCAGAAGACAATGGAGTGATCCATTTCCCAGTAATACATCCACATGCAGGATTTTATTGAAAGAAATAGTAAAGGATTTATTTCACTTTGTTGAGAGCAAGGACCTGGTCCACTTTGATCACTGGCTCTTTACTGCCAGTGTCTAGAATGGATAGTAGGAACTCCAGTGTCATTTTCTGAATGAATGAATGAATGAATGAATGAATGAATGAACAAATGAATGAAAGAGCTCAAAAACTGTTATAAGTGTAAATAAAAGTAATGAGCAAGTAAGAGTCACAAAATGTACAACGTTCTGTTGGTACTTGCTCCATATCCCGTTTGAGATGGTGCATGTCATTTATAACTTTACAGTTACTTCTTAAGGAGGGGCTCACAAAACTTCCTCCTTCTGGCTCACAGTGAAGAACAAAGACATTCCTTTTTCCCAGCATGAGGATGCAGCAAGACAGACAATGAATAGTTTCCCTTAGCCTGTATAGAGGACAATTTACATTTCTGAAAACCTTTTACTGAGCTCACTCTAGTTCAGTTCATCGCTCAAGATATGGATTTCCTTTCTATTAAGAATCCAAATATTATATCTTCTCGTCATTCTACTTTTATGTTACTGTTAGGAGTTAAAAGTAATTCATTTTCATGCTGTATAGAAGCTGTAGAGTATAAATATATTCCTTTTTAAATGTATCACTCATAGAATTATAGTTATGTTTATTTCTTCTGTATTCCATGGTTTCAGTTGCATTAAGTTTATGAGTTGACATCCCATAAAGTTGTGTTTTCTAGTAATATACGCATATGTGTATAAGGGATATAAAAAATATCTTCCCTTTATGTTCAGCATTTTCATTATAGAATAAAAAACTTTTTATTTGCTATAAATTCTATCTTGATGTTGCCTATTTTTTTAATTAATGGACTTTATTTATTGGAGTGATTTTAGGCTTACACAAAATTAAACAGAAAATATAGGGAGTTCCTATATATTCCTCTCCTACCTTTATTATTTACATCTTGCAAACATGTGGTACACTTGTTAAAACTGATGAACAAATATTGATACATCATTATTAATTGAAGTCCATAGTTTACTTCAGGGTTCACTCTTTGTGTTGTACTGTCCTTTTGGTTTTAACAAAGGCATAATGTCATGTATCCACCATTATACTATCATATGCCATTATAGCATAATAATAGTTTCACTGCCCTAAAAATCCCCCATGCTCTACCTGTTCATCCCCCTCAAACCACTTGCAACCACTGATTTTTAAATGTCTCTATAGCTTTGCCTATTCCAGAATATCATATGGTTGTAATCCTACAGTATACAACCTTTTCACTCTGGCTTCTTTCATATAAGGTTCCTCTATGTCTCTTGTGGCTTAATAGCTCATTTCCTTTTTTAGCACTGAGTAATATTCCATTGTAATGGATGTACCACAGTTTATTTATCCATTTACCTATTGAAGGACATGTTGGTTGTTTTCAGGTTTTGGTAATTATGAAGAATGTTGCTGTAAATATTTATGTGCAGGTTTTTGTGTGGACATAAGTTTTCACCTCATTTGGGCACATACCAAGGATATGCTTGCTGGGTTGTATGGTAAAACTGTGTTTAGCTTTATAAGGAACTGTCAAACCATCCTCTAAAGTGGTGGTACCATTTTTCATCCCTGCCAGCAATGGATGAGTTTTTTTTTTTTTTTTTTAAAGATTTTATTTATTTATTTGAGAGAGAGAGAATGAGAGAGAACACATGAGAGGGGATAGGGTCAGAGGACAAAGCAGACTCCCCGCCGAGCAGGGAGCCCGATGCGGGACTCGATCCAGGGACTCCAGGATCATGACCTGAGCCGAAGGCAGTTGCTTAACCGACTGAGCCACCCAGGCGCCCTGGATGAGTTTTTGTTGCTCCACATCCTCACCAGCATTTGGTGTTGTCAGTGTTTTGATTTTAGCCATTCTTATAGGTATGCAGTGATATATCATTGTTGTTTTCCCTAATGACACACATTTTGAACATATTTGTATTTGCTTATTTGCCTCTTTCTCTTTGGTGAGATGTCTGTCCAGATCATTTACCCATACTTTAATTGGGTTGTTTTGTTTTCTTGCTGTTAATTTTTAAGAGTATATACATACATTTTAATATGTATGTATGTTTGAATACAGTCTTTCATTAGATACAAGTTTTGTAAAAAATTTTCTTGCAGTCTGTGGCTTGTTGTTTCATTCTGAGAATAGTGTGTTGTGCATAGCAGAAGTTTTTAATTGTAATGAAGTCCAGTTTATCAGTTCTTCTTTTTATGAATCATGCCTTTGGAGTTGTTTCTAAGAAAACATTGCCAAACTAAAAATCACCTTGATTTTCTCCAATATTGTCTTGTAGAAGTTTCATAGTTTTGTATTTTACATGTAGGTCTCTGATCTATTTTGAGTTAATTTTTGTGAAAGGTTTAAGATTGTGTCTAATTTATGTTTTTGTCATGGATATTCCCTCCTGTTTTATTAATTAGATATTTCTTTATTACTGTTGGAGAAAGAATTGCATTGCACAAATTGTTGCATTGCACAAATTGTTAAGATTAATTGTAACAGGTTTCCACTGAAGCCATTTTATAAATTAAATGTTGTATTAGTTTGCTTGAGCCGCCATAACAAAATACTATAGGCTGGGTGGCTTAAACAATAGAAGTTTATTTTTTCACAGTTGTGGAGGCTGGGATGTCCAAGACCCCATTTTTAGCAGGTTTTGGGTCCTGGTGAGCGTTCTCTTCTTGGCTTGTAAATGGCTGTCTTCGTAGTGTGTCTTCATGCAGCAGAGAGGGCAAGGGAAACTCTCTTCTAAATAACCCTCTTCTTATAAACCTGCAATCCTATCAGATTATGGCCTCATCCTTCTGACCTCATTTAACCTTAATTACCTCCTAAATAAACCCTGTGTCTAGCTACAGTCACTTTGAGAGCTAGGGCTTCAATATATGAATTAGGGGGGAACACAATTCAATACATAGCAAATGTGAATATTATTTGCTTCAATACATTATGGAATTTTAAATTCAGATTGTGTTTGTATGAAGACATTATCACTTTTTAACTGAACAAGGGCTCTATGTCCTCAAGTCAAATGAGAACATCTTTTATTTTCCAGATCACTTAGAAAATCAATTCTGTCAATTTTTTTTCACTGTGGGAAGTTAGAAACTCTGTGTGTATGCTGCTTTTGTTTTGCTTTGTTTTGTTTTGCTTGTTTTACCTCTTAGTCCAGCTATAAATTCCTGAAGAATTGGTGATGAACCTCAGTTGTATTTAAATATTGACCCAGGAAATTTTTTAATATCAGTCAGATTTCAGTGACCCAGCTGTAGAGGAACCAAAAAATATCTTCAGTGGGCATGGATGATCAGCAAGTTTTCTTTTTATGCTGGAGATCACTAAAACATTGACAGAGAATAGAGAGGGCTTCAGCAAGACTTCATTGCTGTTAACTACTTTGATTTAACCCATGTTAAAAAACAGCAGTACCTAACAATAAGAACTTAAAGGAACAAAACTTATAATGCTGACTCATAAGGTCCCTTGGTATTTATAATATTCCTTATATTCTCTTGTTTTTTTATTCTCTTATTTTTTTCAGAATGATATATGAAACTGGTTATGAAAATAGTATTCTTTCATACTGGTAAATCATGGGAAATATATACTCATGTACAATGTCCTTGTCTGTTATCTAATGATTATTGAAAGATTATTACTTATAAGCATTTAACCTGAGGTGATGGAAAGCATACTGACTGATTATAGCGCCTGTAAGATCTTGAATGCTTATCTTACTCCATGTCACCTTAGGTGTTCACTTGATCTTTCTGGTGCTCAATTTGGGTTAAAAAAAAAAAAAGATACAACTTAAAGTGTCTTGAAAACTAAAACTTGTCTGGTTTTAAAGAAATAGTTAAGAAATAAATATACTAATTGCTGTATACTCTGCAATGTGAGTATGATAGAGAAAGAGTGAGAAGACACAGGGCACATAAAGCAGAAAGTCTTCTTTCAGGAGGTTTAAAATTATCAAAGCACATTTAAAACAATCAGATTTTAAAAAGGCAATAATGAATGAATTACTTAATTATCAGGGACATAAACACCAATAGTGCCAGGCACAATCTAATAAGTGAGGACTGGGATGGTTATAGGAAGTTTCGTAGAGGAGATGACAGGCAGAATAATAATCCCTCCTCCAAAAGATATCTGTTTTATTTTTTATTTTTTTTAAATTTTTTTTTAAAGATTTTTTATTTATTTATTTGAGAGAGAGAGAATGAGAGAGAGCACATGAGAGGGGGGAGGGTCAGAGGGAGAAGCAGACTCCCTGCTGAGCAGGGAGCCCGACGCGCGACTCGATCCAGGGACTCCAGGATCATGACCTGAGCCGAAGGCAGTTGCTTAACCAACTGAGCCACCCAGGCGCCCGATATCTCTGTTTTAATCCCTGGAACTTGTGACTATCTTACTTTACATGTCATGATGGTTAATTTTGTGTCACTCGGCTAGCCAGCAGGACCCAGATATTTGATCAAACACCAGTCTAGATGTTGTTGTGAAGGTGTATTTTAGTTGACATTAACATTCAGATCAGTGGATTTTTAATAAAGTAGATTAACCTCCATGAGAGCTGGACCTCATCTAATTGGTGGAAGGTCTCGAGAGAAAAAAAGACTGAAGTTCCCTGAGGGAGAGGAAATTCTGCCTTCAGACTGCCTTTGGAGTCAAGGTGCAGCATCAGCTCTTCCCCGGATTTTCAGCCTGCCCATCTACAGATTTTAGACTTGCCAGTCCATGCAATTGTGTTACACAATTCTTAAGATAAGTCTCTTTCTCCCTTGTTCTCTCTCCCTCTTTCTGTCTCTGTTTCTCTGTCATACACACACACACACACACACACACACTCCATTGGCTCTGTTTCTCTGGAGAAGCTGGACTAATACAATGACAAAAATAACCTTGCAGATGTGATTAAGAGCAGGGACCTTGAGATGAGATGATCCTTGATTATGAGGTAGACTCAATCTAGTCGCATAGACCCTTAAATGGAGAACCATTCCTGGCTGTGGCTAGAGGGCAGCATGACTATGGAAGAAAAGCCAGGGAACTAGGGTGTAGCTGGTATGAGCAGAGGGTGTAACTGAGCCAAGGGCTGGGGGTGGGCCTTTAGGCGAGGGTGTGTGTCTCCTCCAGAGCTCCCATAAAGGTGCACGGCCCTGTTAACGTCTTGATTGTAGCACAGACATCCGTACAGGTCTTCTTCTTTAAGGAACTAAAAGAATAAATCTGTGATGTTTTAAACCCCTAAATTTGTGGTAATTTATTACAGCAGGAATGGGAAACTATTGAATAAGTTTTGTGGAGGCGGAATTGCAATGCATGCCTGATTGTGGAGTGTAAGTTACTGCCCTGAAGGAGGTGGGCTTGCCTGGCTGGAGAAACAGGTCTCATGTAGGCGTAAGCCTTCATACCACTGCAGCAGATGCTGACTCAGCTGACACGCTAATCAGGGCCAGGCAGCACCACTTCTGAAGCTGCTGTAGGGGCAGGAGGGCGGCTGGATGAGAACAGCAATTTTGCCACTTAACTACCTTGGATCCCACTTGTCTGAAATTGCACCTTTTTACATAGTCATCATAGATCATGATATTTAAGGCTATAAAAGATAAGAGGTCAGTTGGTCCAGGCCTCAGTCTTCATGTAACCACGTTCACAACTAGCATCCTTACGATCAAAATCTGTAACTGAGACCCAGAGAAGAACTATTGTCTGTCTAAGGTAGTGCTGCTAGTCATCAACAGAGTAGATTCTGAAATGCAGGTCTAATAGCACATCTATGTGAGAAACTTCAAAAAAGGAGAGATTCACATTTACTGATTAGGTGATTTGGTATCTGTTCCTCTAATATAAAGCACTTTGAAATTTCATTTTAATATTTAAATAGCTCATTGTACATACTGAGGCATTAGTTTTTCCTTGTAAATAGAGCCCCTAACTCTCAGAAAATGTGAACAGGAAAAAAACTACTTGAGCTGCAGGACTGACTTTTCTGCTTACCTGAATTTTTTGACCAATGGATTGCCTGTGATTTTTTTTTTTAAAGATTTATTTATTTGAGAAAGAGAGGTAGGAGCAGGGGAGGGGCAGAGGGAGAGGAGAGAGAGAATCCCAAGCAGATTCCACACTGAGCGTGGAGCCTGACGTGGGGTTTGATCCCATGACCCATGAGATCATGACCCGAGCTGAAATCAACGGTCAAATTCTTAAATAACTGAACTACCCAGGTGCCCCTGCCTGTGATTTTTTAATGGTATTTATTGCTATGGACGTGATGGAAAATCATCTCTTGAATATATGAGTTAGAGGGATAAATCCCATATATCAATGTTTGTTAATGTTGTAAGAAAAATCTTTAGCAAACAGCAAAAGAATGACAACCCTAGCCTTATATATTGTGTTGGAAAAGGATGCCTAAAATATGCTAATGAAAGCTTGTAGTTACACTATTATTTATGGCAGAACATGCTGATCTTAAGTATGATTATAAACACCATTATGTATTAGGTGCAATTCATTTTTTTTTCTCAGTCTGGTTTGAGGACCCATGAGATTATATATCATCTCAGGATGCAACCAGTACAATATCTGAGCTAGTTGGAACACTGAGCACATTGCCCTTAGAGACAATTACTCTTCTTAGGAATAAGAATGTGATCATTCAAGAGTACCTCCTTTCTGAGTAATAAGATTCCAAAGTTGTCAGAGCCCAGCTGTAATATCACACGGAGGCAATGTAGAGTGGTAAGAGCACCCATTCAGACCTGGGTTTGAGTTTCTTTCCTTCCTTCCTTTTTTATTTCCTTCCACAAATATTTACAATGTGTCAAGCTGTTATTAGGCTACCATTATTAAATAGTTATTAAGGTATAATTTCTGCTTTGAAAGAGCATGTAGTTTAGTCACACACCCACTGCTGACTGTGTGACCTTACTTAAGTTGCTTGACTTCTCTGAGCACCTAGTACTGAGTCTGGCATTGATTAGAGGTGAACTAAAGGGAAATGTCCTCTTCCTTGATCCCAGATACTTTGCTGGGTGATATCTCATGGACAACTCCTACCTCTCTCTTTTTTCTTACAACAATAATTTTGAATGATTGTGAGCTAGGGTTGGGAAAGATGAGTTTCCTTCCTGTATAGGGAGCTCCTTTAGCATAACATTCTGGGGCTTGTTGTGCCTCATCATCCATTTATTCCCCCAGGGACTTACCTGACAGGTGAACTTAGAAGGAGAAGCTAGGTATGAGGGGTCTCTCTCTCTCTCCCCCTCTCCCCCTCCCTCTCCCTCTCTCTCCCTGCTCTCTGAGAAAGTAGATATCCTGTCTAAATTCCCCATGCTCTAAGTTACCAAGGGCCTCATTCCAGGACTGAAGTATGTAGTGATCCCCTTTTGCCTTTGTCATAGTGGGTAAGTCTGTTTTATTGTGGTGTTCATTCTAAGAAAGCCCACTTATTCTCCAATAAAAGCCACATTCTCCATAATCAGTAATAAAGAAGATATTTTGGCACCCATCTGCCTTTCTCAATTGGTTCAGAACTCAGGTGGGGAAGAGCAGTGATATTTACTGTGCCACTGTGAATCCCATTAAATGATAGTTATTGTTTCCTTGGGACTCTTTTGCAGAAAGTAATTTTTTAAAATGCCACTTGCACCTAATGATTGCAGATGCTAGCATAATAGAAACAGGCTGGGGTCACATGCCTCTCTCTATTTTCCTCCGTGAGAGAGTAATTCTTGCATGATTCCTTTCTCCCAAAAGAGAGGTTATAAAAAATCATGATGAGGCTGTTCCTTTATGTTTCTTCTTTCCTTATTTAAAAATTAATGGCTTGGTTCCAAAGGAGTTGTCATAGTTTCCTACTAATTTTCTTAATTACTGTTTTTAATGGTGCAATTGCATTTTGGATATGTAATATTTTTTAATTTGTTATATTTTACTACACCCTTGTGAGGTAGGACATCCACATTTTGTAGATTAAGAAACTGCCAGGAAAAAGGAAGTGACTTGCCTAATGCCACACAATAAAACTGTGAATTTGTTGGTGAATATGGAATTAGGCATAATTAGAATTCATCAGTAAGCTCTCTCTTAGGAAATTCACCTGGAGACTCATCAGTAGGCATAGCTGAAACTTTTCAAAATGTAGTGCAGGAAAGTTGGCTTCCTGTTTTGCTTATTATAATTGAATTATTGAGACCTTTAATAGAAAACTTAGTGTTTTACTTTGGACCTGCCCTGAGTGGAGGGTTGTAGCAATAGTCCTGGAAAAGACTGAAAACTCTAAAATGCATTTGCTCTGACTAAAAGTGCTAAACTTTGATTAACATCAGTGTAACTGACGTAAAATTTGAAAATGTTTCTACTGATTCTTCCTCGTCATGTTACATTGTAATATGTTGAAACCAGCTCATAATAATTAGTGAGAGCCAACTTAAATTTTCAGGAATATTGCAAACCAGTTGTTAGACATAGCCATATTAAAAATCAAAATTAAAACTTTAAATTTAAAAACTATATTGAAAACAAATCAAATATCAAAGTTTATAACTTCTTAATTATTTTAATGTATTGTACTATTATGTATACTCTATATATACATAGTATTATGTGTTCTATTATGTATATTATGTACTATTATGTATACTCTTACTTTATGGTATCTAAATGGAAGAAATGCTATATAATTATGGGCTACCAAATATCTCCTCCCAAATATCTCTTCCCAACTGCTTTTAGTGATTTTATATTAGCAGTTTGAATTCGGTCATGGTATGAATATTTACACCAAATATTGAAATATTTATTGAAATCAGTAAATGCCACAAACCAGGACTTGATTTATTGTTTTGTTGATTGTCTGGACTTAAGAAAGTTATGGAGAAAATGTTAATAATGCAGATTAAACTTCAAAGTATGTGCTGTCTGTAGCTGTTACATTGTGACTAGCATAAAAATATTTGAGGAAATACCCTTTCAGCATTAAAAATGTTAGTCAATTCAGCAAAAATTTGCTCACTGAATTGGTGAATGAGTAAAGTTCTCACATTTGTCTTCATTATTTTACCCTTATCTTATTAATATAAATTAAAATGTTAACCAACATTTTTTGTGAATTGAAAGTGTACTTTGGCTATGGATACAAGAGTTCAGCAAAAATCAACGAGAGCATTGCATGAGAATCAACTAACAGAGTTTACAATAAAAAGTATTATGTATTTTATTGTTATTTGCAAATTGTGGCTAAATACCCTATATCTTATATATATACATTTTTTCAGAGAGCTGGTATATAGTGGGTTGAATAGTAGTTCCCGCAACAGATATGTTTTTTAATTCCCAGAATTTAGGAGTATCACACACATAAGATAGCAAAGAATGGGCATTACTTAATATTGCTTGCAAGGAGATTATCCTGGATAATCTGGGTGGGTCCTCAATGCAATCACATGTATCCTTAATAAAACAGACACATGGAGGAGGAAACAGAGAGAAGGGGGAGCCAGAGTGACTCTGGTGGCAGGGTGTGGAGTGATGTGGCCACAAGCCAAGGAATGCTTGCAGCTACCAGAAGCTGGATGAGACAAGACACATATTCTCCCCTGGAGCCTCTGGAGGGAGGATGGTCCTGCCAACAGCTTAATTTTGTGCTTCTGAACTCCAAAACTGTGAGAAATAAATTTCTCTTATTTGAACTCACCCAGTTGCTGGTAATTTGTTATGACAGCCCTAGGAAACTATTATAAGGTGTGATGAAAAACTATTTTATGGCTGCATTTGGCATTAGGTAGGGAAGATGTGTTGAAATGATCAGGGTTCTGGTCTCCCCAGCTTCTGGCTACTCACATTTTTTTTTTTTTTAAGATGTTATTTATTTATTTGACAGAGAGAGGCACAGTGAGAGAGGGAACACAAGCAGGGGGAGTGGGAGAGGAAGAAGCAGGCTTCCCGCCGAGCAGGGAGCCCAATGCGGTGCTTGATCCCAGGACCCCAGGATCATGACCTGAGCCAAAGGCAGACGCTTAATGACTGAGCCACCCAGGCGCCCCTACATTTTTTTTTTTAATGCATCTAAGAAATTCATTTTTACATATGTTTCAATGGTAAAAATGAAACTCATTTACTTCAGAGTCTTAATTAGCTCTAACTCTCTTCTAATGCGCATGTGTGCCCCACCCCCAATATTCCTAAAAAGTGGTGCCCAGACTCATATCCTTTACTCTCCTTACCAAACTTTCAATCCCCTTGCCTGCTGGGCAAACTTTCATCAGATCTTTTATCTCCACAATTTCTTTCCTATTCCTTGTGCTTTAACAATTTCACTGCCATTTATTACCAAGATCCCCCGGTTTCTGATCTGACTAGTTTTAACTATTGCATTATTCCCTTGCTCTGTATTATTGCTATTCTCAGTAGTGTAACATCTTGGAATTTGAAGGGCCTTTGAATCTTTGCATCAGATTGATTTACTAATTTGGAGGTTATCTGCCCTCTCTATGATTCTATTGCTTTTCTGTCATGCTTTAACTCTAAGCTTGTTAGTCTCTGTCTTAATGAACTTCTCTATTCTGGTTGTCTTGGTGATATCTCTATTGTATTTGGTTTCTCTTGCATTGTCTTGTATTCACTTTGTTAACCTCACTTATGGAAGATCAGAAATATACTGCCAGAGAAGAGAGATTTATAATTATCATTATCATTATCATTATTAATATACCAATATTGTCTAATATAAGACTTTGATTTGCTAAAACTAGCCTCTGCTATGATTTCCAAAATAAAAATAAATAAATAAAAATAAACCACATAGTTTAGCCAAGATTTATTGAGTACCACTAGTATATCTGTGTTTGGCATTGGTTCAGACAAAACAAAAAACCAAAAAACCAAAAGCAGTGAATAAGACCTCAGTCCCTCTACCCCTGGCTTAAGGCACTTCAAGTGCTTTATAAATTCATCTAGATATTTTATTTGTAGCATTTCCAGGGTGTCTTCCATTAGTTTCATTAGGAATAATCTTCATTTTGTTGCACAAAACTTGACTAATGGCCTAGGAAGTTTCCTTCACTGCTTGGACATTTATAAGGCAGCTCACATTATGCTTGGATCTCTTTAGCACCTGTGGTATTTGCTATTTATAGAGAACCCTCTGAATACGTATGTTCAAACATTTAATTTCTTTCCAACCCCTTCCTTAGTTACTCCAAATGACTATGTTTAAGTTTTCCTAACAGTAGAAAGTATGTTTTTTTTCAGTTTATACTTAGACAATCTTCACTTTAAAGGCAGAAAAAAGCAACATGTTAAGAAATTTACCATTTCTTGATTCTGCTTTTCTATTCATCGATCAATTTGCAGTTAGATTTAATGTTTCTCACTTATATTATTTCCTGTGATTTTGAACTTAGTAATACTCAAAGAACTATTGTTCTGTTGTTTAGTGTTTGTGGTTTCTTTCAAGAGCAAAAAAAAATATATTATTTTAAACTACATCCTTTGATTTTCTCCCACATAATTTTATTCCTAATTCATTCTTTTCTATAAGTTTGAAGGGAATATGAGCTATGCAGCAGGATGCTTTCATAGGAAATTCTACAGGTTTATGCAATTATCTCACAGAAGCTGGAAGTATGTTTTGTACAACAAATATTGAGGTGTGATTGATATACAATAAACTTCACATGTTTTAACTGTAAAGTGTGTGTATAAAACCACAATCAAAATAATGAATATATTCATCACTTTCCCCAAAATTTCCTCATGCTGTTCTGTGACCCCTCTCCTAGCCCTTTTCACCCATTCCTCATCCCCAATCATTGATCTGTTTTTTGAGCATATAGATTAGCTTGTATTTTCTAGAATTTTAGAAAAAAGTATAGGAGGTACTGGTTTTTGTCTGGCTTCTTTCACTCAGCATAATTATTTTGAAATCATTCGTGTCATTGCTTATATAAATTGTTTATTTCACTTTATTGCTGAATAGATTTCCATTGAAGTGATAAACCACAATTTGTTTATTGATTCACCTGTTGATGGATATTTGGGTCATTTCCAGTTTGGGGGTATTATAAATAACTTGCTATGACATTTGTATACAAGTCTTTGTGTTGAAATATGTTTCATTTCTCTAGGAAACACCTAGGGCTAATGGTGGGGTCATACAGTAGGTATGTGTTTATCATTTTAAGAAACTGTCAAACTGTTTTCCAAAGTGGTTGTACTGTTTCCACCAGCAATGGAACTAGCTCCACTTGCCCTACATTCCTCACCATTACTTTGTATTGTCAGTCTTCGTTACTATAGGCCTCATAATAGGAATGTAAAGCTATCTCCTTGTGGCTTTAATGCTTCATGTCCTTAATGTTTACTGATGTTAAACATCTATTCATGTGCTAATTTGTATCTTCTTTCATCAAGTGTCTGTTCAAGTCTTCTGTGCATTTTTAGTTGAACATTTATTATTGAGTTACAAGTGTTATTTATACATTCTGTACACAAATCTTTTATTAGATACATGCTTTGCAAGTATGTTTCTCCTAGTCTGTAGCTTGTCTTTTCACTCTTCTGACAGTGTCTTTTACAGAGCAGACGTTCTTACATTTATGCAGTCCAACATACCAGTATTTTATTTTATGAATCATGCTTTTGTTGCTGTGTTGCTATACTTAAAAAATCATTTCCTAATCATGATCACTGAATTCTTTTCTGTGTTTACCTCTATAAGTTTTAGATTTTACATTAAGTTTATGAACTATTTATATTGCAAAGTATGGATTGTAGTTCTTTTTTTTTAGGGCTATCTAATTTTCAGCACCATTTGTTGTTAGAAAAACTATTATTTCTCTACTGAATTGCTTTTGCACCTTTATCAAAAATCAGTTGCTCACATATTTTGGAATCTATTTCTTGACTCTCTGTTCTGTTCTATTGATCTACTTGTGTATCTTGATGCCAGTACCATACTACCTGGACTATAATAATTTATAGCATTATAATAATTTTGGAAATTAGTCCTTCAGTCTTCTTTTTTCAGTACTTATTTATTACTTTTATTTCGGTTATGTTAGGTTATGTACATTTAGTTACTTCTTCCATTTGTATTTTAGAAAGAACGTGTCAATTTATACAAAACCTATGATGGGAATTCGATTGAAACTATTTTGATCTATAGACTAAATAGGGGAAGATAGGCATCTTAACAATATTAGTTCTTCTGATACATGAATATTTATCCCAGTTTATTTAGGTCTTGATTTCTCTCAGTAATGTTTTGTAGTTTTCAGTGCACAGGCCTTGCACATCTTTTGTCAGATTTATTATTAAACATTTCATATTTTCTGATGCTCTTGTAGATGCTATTGTTTATTTTTGATTTCTAATTGTGACTGATATACAGAAATACAATTAAATTTATTGAAATTCTATTGGAGTCTATTGAAATTGATCTTATTTCCTACCTTCTTCTGAAATTCACTAATGGCTTTTTTGTCTATTCCATCAATTTTTTTTTTACATTGACTATCATACTGTCTACAAATAAAAAGTTTTACTTCTCTCTTTCAAATCTGAATAGCAACCATTTCTTTTTTGTGCTTTATTAACACTGATTAGAATTTCCAGTAAAATTTTGAATAAAGGTGGAGAGAGTTTATTCTTTTTTTTAGAGATTTTATTTATTTATGAGAGAGGGGGGAGAGAGAGAGAGAGAGAGCTCAAGAGTGGGGGGAGGGGCAGAGGGGGAAGCAGGCTCCCCCATGAGCAGGGAGCCTGATGTAGGACGTGATTCCAGGACCCTGGGATCATGACCTGAGCCAAAGGCAGATGCTTAATGGACTTAGCCACCAAGTCCTGAAGAGAGTTTATTCTTGATTGTAGGAGTAAATAATTTAATCTTTTACCATTAAGTATATTAACTGTAGATGTAAATGTTCTTTACCAGTCAAGAAAAATCTATTTTGCTCCTAGTTTGCTTGGATTTTTTTTTTTAAATCTGGAATGGATATTTGATATTTTTTTCTCTTTTTTTTACCCACCTATTGAGATGTCATATGTGTATATGTAAATATGGTGACTTAACACAGACTGATTTTCAAATGTTTAACCAATGTTCCATTCTTAGTGGAAATCCCACTTGTTTATTATGTATTATCCTTTTTATATGTTTTTGCTTTCTTTTTGAAAGAACTGCCTTCTTTTGGAATAATTGAGGATTTTATTTTATGATTACAATTGATCTGTTGCCTTAACACAAACTCATTGTTTTCTTATTTAAAGTAAACTCTTTATTTTTTTTATTTTTTAAACTCTTTAGTTTAAAACAAAGTCTTTTGTTATCTTAGTGGTTCTTGAGAGTTTAGAATATGCGTCTTTATCTATGCATACTTTCAAATCAAGCAATACTACTTCACTGATACGATAAAGCTCTTATTATAGAATAAGAGCTTTGGGGCGCCTGGGTGGCTCAGTCGTTAAGCGTCTGCCTTAGGCTCAGGTCATGGTCCCAGGGTCCTGGGATCGAGCCCTGCATCAGGCTCCCTGCTCCGAGGGAAGCCTGCTTCTCCCTCTCCCACTCCCCCTGCTTGTGTTCCCTCTCTCGCTGTCTCTCTCTCTCTGTCAAATAAATAAATAAAATCTTAAAAAAAAAAAAAGAATAAGAGCTTTAAAATATTATTCAAAATATTTATTTAAAACATTATACCCCCAGCCTTTGTGCTATTGTTGCCATATATTTTACTTCTCCATGTATTATAAATCCCACTGTGCATTGGTATTATTTTTGCTTAAATAGCTGATTTTCTATTAAGGAAACTTAAACCATTTTTTAAATGTGGCAACCCATTTAGTTTCTATAACAAATGTTCTTCAATCCTTATTCAGGATTCCATCTGGTAACATTGTTCATCTACTTGTAGGACTTTAATGTTACTGATTGTATGGTTCTGGAAGTGATAGATTCTTTAGGCTTTTGCTTGTGTGAAATGGCCTTTATTTCACCCTCAATTTTAAAACTTATGTTCTCTTGGTAAAAGTCTAGGTTGACTGTACTTTTCCTGTAGTACTTTAAACGTGTTTTCCTACTGTCTTCTATCTTACATTATTTATGATGGGAACTCCTCTATCATATTTATCTTGGTTCTTTTGTATGGAATAGGTCGTTTTCTCTGGCCGCTTTTGATTTCTCTATCATCGGTTTTAAGCAATTCAGTGATGATATGCTTTAGTGTATCTTTCTTTTTGTTTTTTTTTTTTTTTGTGTTTCGGTTTTGTTGATTTTTGGATATATGGGGTTTTATTTTTTGTCAGATTTTGAAACATTTTGACCATTATTTTTCCTTTTTTTTTTTTTTTTTCAGTTCTCACAGTGTCTCCTCTCCTTTGGAGTCTCCAATTAAAAAATATTTGGCCTCATAAAATTTTCCCACAATTCAGCTCATGTTCTGTTCATTTTTTTTTAAAGTCAGTTTTCTCTGTGTGTTTCATTTCCAATGGTTTTTATTACTAAGTCTTCGTATTCACTTTTTTTTCTCCTACAAGGTCTCTTTTTAATCCCTTCTAATATAATTTGTATATCAAACTTATTCTCATTTCTAGAAGTTCAATTTGGGCCTTTTATTTTTTTTAATTATTTTTTTAAATTTACATCACCATGCCTACTTAATATGTTCAGTCTTTCCTCTAGTTTCTTGAACATACGGAATTCAGTTATAATAATTGTTTTAATGCCTGGACTGTGAATTCTATCCTTTATGTCATTTCTGAGACAGCTTTTATTAATTATTTTTCTTTTCTTCATGAGTCATATATCTGTATTTCTTTGGATGCTTGGTAATTTTTCTCTTGGATTCAGACATAGTATGTTTTATCTTGTTTGTGTGCTGGATGTTTTGTATGCCTGAAAATATTATTGAAATTTGTTTTACAATGTGGTTAAGTTACTTGGAAATAGTTTAAGATTTTGTTGGCAGGTGCTTTATGTTTTGTTAGATGAAACTAGGTCAACATCTAATCTTGAGTACATTTATCTCACTGCTCACTATTCTACTTGATACTCTGTGAATTTTGAGGTTTTCTGCTGAAGATGTATGGGGATATTCCAGGCCTCTGTGAGCCCTTCACACTGTTTTCCTCAATATAGGGTTTCTCAGCCTTGGTGCTGTTGATGTTTTAGACCGGATAATTCACTGTTGTGAGGTGCTCTCCCAGGCACTGTAGCGTGTTCGGCAGCATCCCTGGCTCCTATCTACTTGATGGTAGTAGCACCCTCCCTACAAGTTGTGACAACAAAGATATCTGGAGATATTGCCAAGTGGATCCTTAGGGGCAAAATTGCCCCCAGTAGAAAATGACTACTCTGATGTTTTGGGGCAGCCCTTTCCTTGGTCTCAGGTAGTTTCCTTGCATTTCTGCACTGATCAGTGTGCAGCTGAATGCTTGTGGGTGAGCCTCTGGAGATGTCTCAAGTTCTCCCTCTGTCTACCTCTATCCTCTGTGCTCCTTTGCCCTGTGACTTCTAGCCACATTTCTTGTCCTCAACTTAGGGAGTATGCCTGGCTCTTTTCTGGGTTCCTTCTGTCTGCACTGTAGCCTGGACAGTTTCCTAGGCAGTAAGCTGGGCAATTGTAGGACTCAGCTTGTTTGTTTTTCATCTTTCAGAGATCACTGTTCTTACTGAAGTTTCTTGTGTTTTTTATTTTTATTATTTATTTATTTATTTATTTTTTAAAGATTTTATTTATTCATTTGAGGCACAGCGATAGAGAGAGAGCATGAGCAGGGGGAGAGGCAGAGGCAGAGGGAGAAGCAGGCTCCCTGCTTAGCCAGGAGCCCGATGTGGGGCTCGATCCCAGGACCCTGGGATCATGACCCGAGCCGAAGGCAGACGCTTAACCATCTGAGCCACCCAGGCGCCCCGAGTGTTTTTTATTATTTAAATAAGATATTAATAGTTAAATTATAATATATTTATGTATAACACATGAGCACATATATATGTATATATATTTTTTGCTCTATTTACAGTATTCTGGCATGTTTAAATGCCCTTGTTTTGGAAATATATCCTCTTTGCTCTGTAGTTAGGAGGGAAAAAGACCCTATCATTATAAAATTTGTCTTTATTGAGTGAATGTCTATCTTGTCAAAATTTTTATTCTAGAACTATAGATATAAAAGTTTTTCTTATCTTTACATAAAACCCAGGAACTGACTTGCCAGATCCTACTTACAAAAATTAACATGACTTCTGAACTGAATTATTGTATTCCTATCAACAAGAAGCTAAAAGATAAATAAAAATTAAAGGCTAAAAGTGAATTTATATTAACCTTCTAACTAACTAGAATTGGAATATTTTAAAAATAAATAGGAGGACTTAAGCAAGTTGGTTGCCAATCATGCATTTTATTTTATTTATTTCTAAAAGTAAAAGTTAATAAATAAATATGTGTAAGCATTTTCAATGTTTTCTGGTATTGTGATAATTCAAACTTGATACTAGTGAAGTTGGGTCATATCCATTAGCTTTTTGGCAGTTCCCTGACTCCACCTGCCCAGTTTGCCACCCCTGTATAATTGTACAAAGTTTGGACATACTCCACCTTGCTTTGCTTTTCTTGAAGCTTGTTCTCCTAAGAAGAAACTCTTGCTAATGCAATAAATTAATCTGTATTGATTGGTAAATTGGTAAAAAAAGAGCTGATTCTCTTTTACCTTACTTTTTGTTCCAATGTGTACATTTAAGTTTAACATGATTCACTGATACCTAATATGTTCCAGGCAGCATTTTATATGCTGAACTATAGCTTCAGCTAATTTCTCCATTTCAAAACATAATAATAATCTTAATTACTTTAGAAATGTTTTGCATGCAAGAGGGCTTTTTTCCCATATTTTTGGAATCATCTGGTATTAGTAGTTTTTATTCTGCTTACCATAGAGCCAGTCAGAATTTGGAGAAAAGGTTCATTAAGTGACAAACATACAGAGTGAGATACATATTTACCCTCTTTTTCTAAGTGTACAATTGCATATTTTTGTTTGTTTGTTTGTTTTTAAAGAAAATATTTCCATCCAAAATTTTCTTGCTGTCCCTTGGGGAAGATAGAGAGTAATTTTCAGAATGGACTAAACTATGCTAGAAATGGCAAAACATAAAAATGTCCTTTATTAGAATGAACTGAGTACACACTGCACCTACGTAAAATCTGTCATCCTCGTATAGCATTTTATATAGAACAGGATGTGCAGCTGTGTTTTTATAACACAGTGAAGTTCCATCATCCCACACAATGCTAGATACTCTTCCAGAGGTCCTGTAATATGCCTCTAGATAAACCACTGGCAATCTTTTAAATTCCGCCTTTCTTTTCCTGACCTAATTATTTTTTTTCTGTTTAATTATTTTATTCTCCCAGTTCCACTTTCTTACTTATTATTTTAATCAAAGTTACTAAATAAAATTCGAGATACATTATTTTGTATTTCATAATAATGTTCTTAATTTGATATTATTGAATAACATTTATTCTTAAATTGGAAATTTAATGAAATCTGAGGTTAAATTTCTTTTGTTTAAAATTTGCAGAGACTTTGAGTTCAGCCTTTTCCAAATATTTCTGTTCCCACACATAACTAGTTCACCATCATTCCCTCACATAAATACTATTGATGTGTTTTCAAACTTGGCCTTGCATCTTCATTTTGTTGCATGCTGGCCCAAGCCAATTTGGCCATTCACAATTATCAATGTTTCTTTGGTTTGTTTGTTTTTGTTTTTAAAAATAGTTATCAGTCATCTCTAATAGTTAAGTGAGAGCCACAAATTTGCTTTTTTAAAATGCTACTACTTGCTAGTAAATATGATAAAGACAAGTGTCAGATTATTGCTACTTATGGAAACATCTGTTAGGAAACAGTGACAAAAACAGTCATAATTTTCTTATAAGTTCAGTGGAATGCATGTAGCTCATTATCATTTTAGGAATTCTGGTGAGAATCCACACAAAAGGTGGATTATGTGACAATCTTCTAGCAGCAGAATTTAGTTGCCTGGTTGGAATACAGTGATTGAATCCTTCATTAAAAATCCTTCATTACAAACTGAGGGTTCTAGAGGGGAGGGGTTGGGGGGTGGGTTAGCCTGGTGATGGGTATTAAAGAGGGCACGTATTGAATGGAGCACTGGGTGTTATACACAAACAATGAATCATGGAACACTACATCAAAAACTAATGATGTAATGTATGGTGATTAACATAACATAATAAAATTAAAAAATAAAAAAAATAAATGGCAACAGTCTAAAAAAAAAAAAATCCTTCATTAAATGTCTGAACCAAGGGTTGAATCAACAGTATTAGGACTGGGGTACTGCTCTGAAAGTTACAACCTGCTGGACAAATCAGGATACTTTGAATGACACATATCACCAAAGCAAAAGTATTTCTAACATCTGATTTCTTTTGTATTAGTTAACAAACCCACTGCAGTAGTTGGAGCTAAAGATAATGGAAGACATTATAATCAGTTCTGGGATTTGAACTCCAGGTAGCTGACCAACAAGTTCTAGAGTAGGCATCCCTGATTAGGATAATTCAAATTAACCAACTGCTCTTAAAGTATAGATTAAAGTTAATTTATACACACATAAATGCACACAACACACTCAGCTGAAGCATTTTAGGGTACATTAGATAGTGATATAAGAATGTCTACACATATAAAATCCATGTTACAAGTATCTTCCAGATTAATCTCTAAAACAAAGCTTTGTATTTTTCACACTCCCTTCTTGCTCAAAGGTTCAGTTGTCTATAATCTATAGATTTACATCCAACTCCTTAGCCTAGAGAGATGGCATCCAAGATCTGGTGCTTTTCTAATGATCTCTTTCACTTGCCTACATGACTCTTCCCAGTTTTATTTTTCTCTCATCTTTATCATTATTTCTTCTCCATCTCCATGAGTAAGTAAGATCCCTTATTCTTAATGCATGCTAATGACTCCAACTTTTCTTCTGTTCTCTTCTACACCTTTTTCTGTGCCTAACTCTATGCTCATGGGACTTTAACAACAACCCTGTGTTGCGCTAAAAAGAGCTAAAAGGAGGAGCTAAGTAAGGGAAATAGTAGGTGTTTTCAGAGGAGGGAGGGCAAGGTCAAGATGAATAGGGACAGAGATCTTCAAACTAAATGATAGTGACACAATTCATCAGATTCTCTTAAGAATTAGAAGTTTAAATTATTGCACAAATAGCAATTTGGAGAGATAACACGAACCAACCCTAAAAAATAAAATCTAAAAAAAAAAAAAAAAAGTTTTGTAGAGGACCTCTGGTATTAAGACAAAGTATTCACCTTGCCTGAATGACCATATAGATTATTATTAGAAAACTTGGGTGCCCTCTCCAAATTGTCTTGAAATTCCATAATCCTAATCTCGTAATGATTTTTTCCTTTTTTTGTGGGAATAGAGGATGCTAACATGATAAATATCATTCTTAAGGTATTTCAAAGTTAACTGCCACCTTTCCCCTAAAACATTTACATGTTTTCAGTGAAGGAGAATAAATAACACATGCAGATGCCATGTTTAAAATTCATTTATGTAGAAACCCAGATGGCTTGTCCTTTTTATATATGTATCCCTCCCCACTAGATTAAAGAAAAAATAGTCACACATAATGTAAAACAAGAATTTGCAAGGATATAACTCAGCAGATTTGGGGGCAGGTAGAAGCCCAAACCTTGATCCCAGCAAAATCTAAAAGGTTTAGATTACTACTTTCCCACTTGTTGCACCTTCATTCAGCCCCACTTTGCCTTCTCTCCGATCATCATCATCAAGCAACTTTTGCTCAGAGTTATAGGATTCCCTGACAAAGCTGAAATTTCCCCTCTTTAGGCAAAGAACTGAAATCTGTGCAGGTAACATTAGGAAGTTGTTTGAATTTTGACAGGGACTACATCGTTATGTGATACCCTTTGATCAGTTTTGCCTGTAGATGCTAGGAAGTATTTTATTCATTGTGCATAGATGGATCAAAGTACTGTCTATCCCAGAAAGAACAATGTCTAGATTTTGGCAAATTTTAAAACAAGGACTTTAAAAAGACGTAGAAACTATAATGATTTAGAAGCAAGTTTTATTTTTTTCAGAGTTTCCCCAAGTGGAAGAGAGATCTACCAAGTGAAAACTTGGAACAAGCAGCCAACCATCACTATTGATACCTATACACCCTAAGAGCTTCTGATGGGCCATTCCCAAGGGGAGATTCCATACTCTAGCTCATTCTTCAGTGAGGAGGACAATAATTCCCAGCCTATTTTTATTCCATGTTTGGGGGCTTATATCAGCCAGCCAAAAAATATTATAATACATATGATTCTACTTGTATACAGTTTTTCAGTGGGCAAAGATAATGTACAGTGACAAAAAAAATATGACAGTGATAGGCTGGCACAGTCATGGTGTAGTGGTATGATGTTGATTAGCTAAGGAGATAAGGGAACTTTTTTGAGGTGATAGAAATGTTCTGTATCTTGACTGTGGTGGTAGTTACTAGAATACATTTGTCAAAACTTGTCAAACTGTGCATTCAAAATGGATATATTTTGTTGAATATAGCTTATACCTCAGTAGAGTTTATTTATACTTTAAACATATATATTAATAATACCTACACAGATATGCTTGTATATAATGGAAATATATTCTTATTTTTCTTATTTTTAGAATTATAATCTTTGTGTGAGGCTTTTGTACTTTAGTAGGAAACATTCATAACATCACTCTCATTTCAAGTATTTTGATTAAAACTTTTATAACATTTTAAATGCTAGTTCCATTTAATAGTTTTCTTCTGATTTGCTTAGCTTAGTTTATTTCAAGGAAAATTATCATAGGAGGTGTATCTAAATGATTTCTAGTTGTTATTAGGTGATCTGGAATATTAACTCCTGAGGTCTATAGAAGCATAATTCAGTAAGGAATGAAAATTTGAGTAACTGGCATGGTTAACATCACATCAGAAAATGTTTTAACTACTGATAAATGGCTTCCCAATAGAAATCTCTAATTGTTTGTTTTGTCCTAACTTTTTTGCAAATATTAAAAATATTGTGGAAGTACTGATGCTTACGAAGACTTTTAAGACTATAAAAGAAAATAGAATATTTTAAATAGAAAGACAAGTTTCTACAATGCAAATTTCTTTTGAAACTGTATAAACTTTATTCTGTACAAATTTCAAATTTAGCATTAAATAATTTATTTTGTCTTTAATATGTAACACCATAAAAATGTTATAAATCCTTATATTTCTCTTCGGTTTTATTTATATTTATCTTTGTCTGCTGCCCCAAAGAAGTTGTCTTCCTGTATTTGTTAAAGGTAATTTAGTCTATGAGGTATTAGTCATTTGTAGTGGTGATATCTGCTAGAACTTCTTTATTTTTTTAAAGATTTTATTTATTTGGCGGGGAGAGAGAGAGAACAAGCAGGGGGAGCAACAGGCAGAAGGAGAGGGAGAAGCAGACTTCCCAGAGCAAGGAGCCCGATGCAGGGCTTGATCCCAGGACCCTGAGATCATGACCTGAGCCGAAGGCAGACACTTAACCAACTGAGTCACCCAGGCGACCCTGGAACGTCTAATTAAAGACAGAAATGAAGCATATTTATATCTATGTATAATAATTAGATCCTTTTCTTGCTTGTTTTCATTCTTTTCTTATGAATAATTCTATTTAACACTCAAGCTGGAGATTGAATCTCTTGGAAACTGCACATTGTTTGTATGCTAAACTCTAATTGATAAGGAGGAAAAATATGTTCTCTCTTTTCTGTGAGAGCTAATAGAGACTTTTCCATTGTGCTTTCTCTCTGTAGTTTCCAGGTCCATATCAGATCTCAGAGTAATGAGAGCACATTGATTTTAATGCCAATCTATTTTGGGAAAGACTGTAGCAGACGTTGTTGGTGTCTCGTGCTGCATCGCTGTATCCCATCTCTGACTCCTGGGAGGGCTCTTCACTAGCATGCTGAGGTTTTCCCAACTCTGCCTCGGGTCTTTCTCTAAGCAGCAGGGACAAGCCCTCTTGGTCCACTGGCAGCTATGGCATCAAGGAGCTGGTGGAAGTGCTCACGCAGGGAGAGATGTGGCCACTACAAACCGTAGGAATCCAGGGTTGGTGGATAAAAGCTGCACCTTCCAATCGCTCAGGCACAAGTTTTGAGTATCTACAATAAGATTTATCAGATAGTCCCAAGTGGGGTTGAGCACCAGATGCCCACATTGAGGACAAGTGCAATAATTTCTCCTGCATTGTTTTTCCTTCCCTGTTTCTTTTTCTCTTCTCCTTCACCCTATCAATGTGGGATCACCTCCCATATAAAATACCTGAACCCAAGTCCTTACCTCAGGCTCTGCTTTCAGGTGAACTCAGACCAAGGCAACTAAGATGACTTCTCCTCTATAATTATTATTTTTTTTGAGATGGAAGTAAATTCTCTTGACTGTATGTTATTATGTTTAACTTAGAGTTCACAGTTCTCAGCTCTGAGATAAACATTTTGTATTCACACAGTGGAAATGAGGACATTGGCTTGAATTATTGTTCAATTTCTTATTACATGACCTTGAACAAATCATTTTCCTTCTGTGAAGCATGAGTTTGCTTCTTGTAGACTGTGATCATAATAACTATTATATGATTACATTTAGCTTAAATTAAATAATTTATAGGAAAAATTTTAAGTACAAAGGACTGTATAAATACAAGGCATTTTAAGTACTACCTGACACAAGAAGCTTCTTAAAATATTGCTTTTTACAATTTAGTTTGTTTCACTCTTTGTTTCTGCTTATGTACATATTTCTCCTGTAAACTTTAAAAAATTTATTCTTAAATAGATATTCATCTATCATATATATAATCCTTTATGTGAATTGCTGAGGTAGCATATTGTAGGAATTTATTAGCTCAATAACTAAAAAGTTCAGTAATGGTTTCAGTCATGACAGAATATAGGATTCAGATTCTCTCTCTTTCCCTCTGTCTTTTCTCCCTTCTCTCTCTCTTTGTCCATCTCTCACTTATATTATTTACCTTTGTTGAATTCATTTTTAAGTTTTCTATATATCGTGGAACAAGAGCCTTCTCTGTCTACTGTCTTACATTATCCCAGGTTGACAAACCAAGAGAGATTATGTCTTTCTTGATAGTTTCAGAAAATTTCCAGGTGTGACCCAAATTGGCTTCTTGAATAATGTGTCCATCCATGATTCAATTATTATGGGGGATAGAGTTGTCTGATCTTACAAGTCAGCCAACTCTTCCCTGCCTCTTCCCTCCTTCTCTTTCAGTAAAACATACAAATACATTTACATGTTTGTTTACTACCTGTGTCTCTTCTAAAGGCTGAGAGACCTGGTTAATTACATCAGACTTTTTTTTTTTCCCCCTTGGATAAAGTGTTGGCCCTGAGTATTCAGATTTATGAATGCATCATCCTGAAGGTAAATTTCTTTGTATAATAAAAGTGTGAGGAATATGGGAGGGCTAGGTATTAAGAACTAAGCCGTAGGTAGCTAAACTGGGTGCAGACTGGAGACAAATTTTGAAGAATTCTAAAGAGGATATCACGTTATTTCTTATGGTGTACTTTTCTCCATGAAATGATCAAGTAATTCTACATCAGATGGTCTCTTGGTAAGTCTTAAGAGAGGTCTCTCGGTAAGTCTTAAGAGAGGACAATTGTGCACATAGAATGGTACAGGGACCCAGGGCCTAACAGATTTATAGAAAGTTTGTTTTATGTTAATAGTTAGCACTCTCCTCTCTTGGAAACACTGGCTCATCACCCATTGTTCAGACACTGCTCTGCACAGGGATCTTTTAGATTCATAGTGAAGACACTGGTGTTAATTGTTTCAGTATATCCCATTTCTTGATTTTCTCTTTGAGTCACAAGCAGTGAAAGCAGAATGTTCTCCAAGCATAAATTTATTATTGTTTCTTGTATCTTAATAACATATATTGGCAGATGCTGTTTGTTACTTTACTTTATTCTCTTCCTGGGCACACAGGAATAGTCTGTATTTCCTTGCTGTTAGGTTGTGTCACTGAGATTGAGTTTTGGCCAGTAAGATGTGGACATTTATTATGTGTACTGTTTCTTGGCCTAGACTTAAAAAAAACAAAACAAAACAAAAAAACCTTTCTGCATAGATCCCCAGATCAGACTTTCCCTACTGTGGTGACTCTGGAGGCCAAGTATTACAGATGTGTAACTACAAAGTAGAGGAAGTTTGACTGATCCACATTAAATCACACATATAAAATATAAATTTTTATTAAGCTTCTGAAATTTCAGGATTTATTTTTTGCAACAGTTAGAGTTGCTTACTCTAACAAATACGTTATGCCATTAGCCTAATCACTGTGTACATATGACTGAAAATAAGTAAAATTCAATTTGATAATAGGCTTCAGGATTTCATCAGTGCTTTTTATTATCAATTTGCCAATAAATGTCCTTTCGGGGTCAAAAAAGCATCCATTCGCCACATGAAAATTGCTTGATCCTTTTAGAATTTCTCTTCTCATACATTGTATTCTGCCTTATTCTCTTGTGTATACACCTAAGCTTTCAAAGAGTATTGGATCTATTTCCTTATTCATTGGGAAATATTTTGCTACATCTCAATTCCATCATTTCTTTTCTATGTTAATTTCTTCCTCAAAATGACATGGGTTCTGATTTCTTTCTTCATCTTCTGAATGCCTAGATCTCTTTAATCATTCCATTAACATGGGCACAAATTAGGAAACTGATCTTATAATCCTTTAGATTCAATCATTTTGTTATTATTTTAATTCAAGTTAAAGTTAAATATAGTAAAAGCAATCATTAAAGGTAATCTAATGCCAAGTATATTTTTTCATCAATATTACTCTAAAATATTCTTTTTCACTGAATATACATACTTTTTTTTGTCTATTTTTTTAAGATTTTATTTATTTATTTGAGAGAGAGGAAGACAGAGAGTGAAAGAAAGAGAACACGAGCGAGGTGAAGGGCAGGGGAAGAAGCAGACTCCCCACTGAGCAGGGAGCTTGATCCCCCAGGTCAATCCTGGGACTCCAGGATCATGACCTGAGCCAAAGGCAGACACTTAACTGACTGAGCCACCCAGGCGCCCCTTGTTTGTCTATTCTGAGAGTTGTCAGTGCTTTTGGCCCAGTTGCCTCAGCCCACTGAAAGAAATACTGGTACTTCTTGGGGTGCCTGGGTGGCTCAGTTGGTTAAGCGACTGCCTTCAGCTCAGGTCATGATCCCAGGGTCCTGGGATGGAGTCCCACATCGGGCTCCCGGCTCAGCAGGAAGCCTGCTTCTCCCTCTCCCACTCCCCCTGCTTGTGTTCCTGCTCTCGCTGTCTCTGTCTCTGTCAAATAAATAAATAAAATCTTTAAAAAAAAAAAAAAAAGAAATACTGGTACTTCTTGAATTTGTAATTTAAAATTTTTCCCTTGTATTCCCAGCTTTGTATTTTACTTACAGCTCTGCTTTCTTCTTACATTATGTACCTTTCTTTTTCAATCATCCAAGATTCTGTGTAATGCTTCCTTCTTTTCTTATCTAGTCCAGGTGCTTTTCTTTTCCCTCAGTATCAACTTTCCTTAGAAAGTCTTTTGATTATCATCATAATTTATTTTATTCACCTTTATGTAACTCGGTAATATCAAAGTGATATTTTATTTCTCATTTGTTTTGCTAATGTCTAATTATTTTGTCTTATGTTTTTTCTATAAGAATCTTTATTGCACATAGATTTAATATTGTCTCTTATCCGAACTTTGCTGGAGGAAGCACTGCATTGTATTGTAACTTGTCCCAAACTACAGATGTTTCAAATGTGTAAGTGCTGGCCCTCAACTTCTATTGTAATGAAGCCTAATGCAGATATCATGTTACTGTTCATGCTGCTTTTCTGTTTTATTTTGTTTTTTTAAGATTTTACTTATTTATTTGACAGAGAGAGGCAAAGCAAGAGAGGGAACACAAGCAGGGGCAGAGGCAGAGGGAGAAGCAGGCTTCCTGCTGAGCAGGGAGCTTGATGTGGGGCTCGATCCCAGGACCCTGGGATCATGACCTGAGCTGAAGGCAGACGCTCAATGACTGAGCCACCCAGGCGCCCCTGCTTTTCTATTTTTCATAAGTCTCAGTAGAGTGTATAGTTTCTGGTAAATTCTTAATCATTTATTAAATCAGACTAAATTAGAGTAAATTCACATTTATACAGGTGAATATAATAATCATAACAATTGATGAAAATATAAAAATCTTTACATATAAATTAATATTCTTTATAAAAAGGAAAGAAAAAATATAATACACATTGCAATCTAGTAAAAGGAACAACTGAATTGGAACATTTTTAAAGAGCAGAACTTCTGAATGTCACAAACATCATGGTTGCATGAAGAGCATTGGTGTAATGGTTAAGTTCTTAACTTTTGGAGCCAGATCAGGCTTCATAGCTTATTCCAAATACACTGCTGTGAGACATTAGTACCGTAATTAAACTCCCTATGACTCAGGCTTTAATTTTTTTTTTTTTTTTTTTTTTGGTTTGTTCATTTTTGTTTTTCATCTGTAAAATGGCAGGAGTTACTTCACAGGCTCTTATGAACACTTAGTATGTTAATACTTGTGGTGCATGGTAAGCAGTGTGTAAGTGTTAACTCTAATTTCAAGTCTGTATTGGTTATTTGCCTTGCCACTACTGTCCACTCATGAGAATAAATACAAAACTAGATTTTCTCAGGTATGCATTTAGGCTATTGTCTGCAAAAGCCTGAGGCAGTGACTTCTAGAACATTCAGGTTGATTTTGCTTTAACAACACCTAAAAGGATTTTTTGAAATTTGGGGTGTGGAACGCCACTAAGAGAATTGTCTGGGGGTGGGGGTAGGTGGGGAGAAAAATTGGTTAAATTACATGCAATTTTGTGAAACATGTAATAAAGACAATTAAGCATGGTGGTATTTAAAGGCAAAGTTTCCTATCTTGGCTTGGGTACTGATCACAGGTGGTTACAGAATATTTTTGAGCTATTTTGGACATTTTTTCCACTTCCATTATCTCCTGCTGTGTCATCCTGCTGTTCATCACCTTTCTGAAAGCTCCTGTGACGTTCATCTTAGGAGTCACAGGTATCTACACTAATCCTCTTACATACAAATGTCTTTACTAAAGTACATAAGGTCCACATGGCTGTCACTATTATTCCAGTTGCCTCTCTTTCCAGTATGCTGGTGATGCAGGCTCCAAGAACCCAGGTGAGGGTCCCAGAGGACCAGCCAAGACGCTTCTTGGCTTCACATAGGATAAAAATCAAATGTGATCCAGAGAAAATGAAAACAGTTTATTGAATAGCATGAGTGACAGAGAAATAGCAGCAGATGGAGTGTCTGGGAGATTCAGAGAGGAGAGAAGAATGAGTCTCGTTGCTGATTAGAGCTAGGGGTTCATATTGGGAAAGAGTCTAGAGTATGTGTTCCTTCAGGAATCCACACTAGGGTCCGATCAAAAGCAAGTGTCAGGTGAACAATAGGTGTTATTTCATAAATTACTGAAGGTAGGGGTGTTGAAGCTAGTGTTAGCCCAAGGTTCGTTTGAAGCTAATGTCCTGGAACATATTTGGGATCTGGCTCTTCTCAGGTGTTATCAGGTGTTTCGGGCCTAGGACAAAACTCAGAGTGATTAACTTTCTTGCTTCCTCCTTGAAGTGGGAGCATAGCTTCTTGGCTTATTTAGAGGCAAAATATGGAACATGAGTAAATGGGACCTAGTAGAAAAAACCAGCAGAGATGGGGCCTTTCTAAAATGGAGTACTTTCAGCTTTCCTACCTCACTGGGATGCTGGGCAACTGGGGGGCTGGTGTGTTGTGTTTATCAGTTTCCATGGTGTAATTATTCCTACCAAGCCCAATTTAAAGCTACCAGTGGTTTCAAAATTGACACATAAAATGCCAGAGCCCTCAACAATCAACTTGTGGGAACCAGCCCGAGCTGCCCCCCTACCCAGTGCTGATATTTCTCTTTTCATATGTAGGTTTTTTCAAAGTTTCATAAATGTGAACAAGAGTGAAGTTTCTCCTAATACCAGCTTTAACTTCTGCAACTTTTGAGGGACCAAAAAGGAATTTGCATAATTTCTGATGGGGTGAAAATAATTCTGGGCAAAGGGATATTAGAAGATTATTCTTTAGACTTTTTCTTGTGTCCTACAGTAAAGAGCCCATATCATAATTACAGAGCAAGCTCAAAGGGACAGCATGTTTTTGAGGATTTTGCAACCAAGGACTGGGGCATAGGGATGGGAGCAGTATCCATTCTTTCCTTTCCTTCCTCTATGGGCTACAGAAAACACATGGAAAAATAATGGAGGTAGAGAATCTTATTATATTTTCATTCAGAATGCCTAGCACAGCTTGGCCTTTCCTCTCCAATATCCCTGCAATTCTCCCTTAAGTATTCTGAGGAAAACTTTGAAATAATTAAACTACCATTTAATGCATTGCAGCTGTCTTACTAGACTTGCTCACAACCTTCTTTTAATGACTCCTTTCATTATTCTGTTCCCTTTACCCACTTATATTTTAGTAATAATTGCCTTTAAACAGAACATGAGTTGATGGTAACAACAGTAACAAAACAATGTTATTATTTTCTGTTCACAACAATGCAAAATTTAGAGGCAAAGATTGTTTCATTGTACTTAACCTGATTACCCTACTTACAATGGGGGAGGTTTACATTCCTTTCTATAGAAAGAAAGAAATAATACTAACTGCCTAGCTAGTTTAGCAAAACATGCACAGATTACATTTTATATGACATCCAGCAGTTGAAGAAGAGAGAAATTAGTACTAAATTCTGGAAGAAAAAAAAATGTCATTCTGAGATTCCCAATAGCAGACTGATTCTTCATGTTCATAAGTTTCAGATATTACTTAGTGCTTTTAGTGGTTGCTGAGTGACTTGTTCCTATATCCGAGTCTTACACTGACATTATGCTCACTTGATTCTGAGCACTGAAGCTGAAAACCAGTCAGTTTAAGGGCTGAAGGAATAATGCATAGATAAAATCATGCTGTTCCTTCATATACATAAAACCTTTCTCTAAATAACCCAGGACACTTGGGACATGTTACCTTGCTCATCTCTGTAATAGTCTGATTAAACTAATTAGATAGATATTGCTTCATTAAAGGGAGATGTAGGGTCTCAAGAGAGGTGGTCATTTCTCAACTCCCTCCCAATGTTCAAGCAGGGAGATGAATGATCTCTTTAGGATTCCCCTGTGAGGCTGGGCCAGATCTGACCAAAGAAATCAGACAGGATTGGGATGGAAAAAACTGAGAAGCAATACATTGATAATATTACATTGAATGAGAAAATTAATATGTTAAAAATCAAGTTGTTTTATTCAAAGATATAATTTTAGAGAAAATTATCTATTGCTAATTTGTTGGGTCAAACTAGAAAAAGCAGGATGAAAATAATGAAATTATGTACCTCTTTCCTGCAACAAAACACCCTGCAAACCAAAAGCAATTTTGAAGCATTTGATATGTTATATAAAGCACTAAGGGAGGTACTTCAGAAATTAAAGTTACATTTTGTTTTTATGGTTCTTAACAATGATCAAAGACAATAAACATTCAAAATGACATAAAGATAATTACGTAACAGTGTATCGGCAAACACATTGATTACATTGGTTATCTAACTGTATACAATTGGCCAATATCACTGATAGATAACTTTCTGCTCTATTTGAACAGATAATCTCAGATCTTTCTAATTACAACAGCATTACTTAATCCTGCAGGATCCAGCTAGCATTATTCTATAAATCAGCAACATATATTCCTCAGAAACATGAAAGTTCTCTTCCATTCTTAGCAATGTGCAGATCAATTTTCAGGAGTCATTCTGACTGAGCAATTTGATTGCATCTTAAGAGGTTAAAACTCCTCTGGCAAGATATGCTGATTTATTGGTTTCAAAATGGAAATGAAAATTCTAAGTGCTCGATCAGCAAAAGCAAGGCACAGAAAGCTGGTGACCTTCAGGACTCTTGAGATTCAGTGTTAAGGTGGCCTGATCCCAAACTCAGGGAAGGAATTGGCTCCATAGGCCTGAAACAAGCTTCAATGCCTAAATTGCAAATCCTGTGGCTAGGCTTTCAGAGAAAATTCAGGGTGGGCTATCTGGCACTGCTGCTGAATTGAACAAATCCAGGAGGTAAAATGTGAATGTTGTTTATATTTAGTCTATGCAAATTGTTCCTCCTACAGCAAAATTTCAATTTGACTTTTGTGCTACAGAACTGTGTAATATGGCAGCCCTGCTTGGACATACTTCACTGATATATATCCTCACTCTTCGATCTCTTCCCTAAACCATACCCATCCTCAGAATTCTTCCTGAGCAATAATGTGTTTATTTCTAATAATGCTCTATTTGGGGTCTCTGTTCCTGAGCCGTCAGAATAACTACACAGTAGTGGCATGCCCAAATGTAACAAATGACCAGGCATGAGCTGTGTTTCTGTGCTTTGAAGCTAAGTTCCTCAGCTAGGAAAATAATGTAATTCAAATTTTGGGACGCATGCATATACATCATTTTGGAATCTCTTACTATTCATAGTACTCCAATAACATTAGGTATACACAAATTGAGTATTAGAGTCTCTGCTTCTGAGACGTTTGCTTCTGAAATGATTTTACAAACACATTTTTAAAGCTTAAGTAAATGGTATTCAGTCCATAGGTCATAGATTGCTAACCTTTGATCTATAGGATAATTAAGTGATCTAAAACAATTTCTAAAAATGAGAAAACAATAATTCAATATATTGACTAATAAATAGGTTTTGGTCATTTTTCAGCTAAGACAGGCTTTGTTGATTTACAAGGAGGCAGAAGATATTGGCAGCAATGCATATCAACTTCCATTTGATAAACTTTCTACAATTGTTGGAACTTTGCAACAGGTCACAGGCTTTAAAGTCTGGCCTCAGATTGAGAGTTACTAGGGACTGAGCTGTATCTTCATTATGATTATTGTAATCTGATAAACCCTACTCCCTCCCCCAAAATGAAAGAGACAAATCTGTGACTATATCAATTCACACTATGTCAATTCAGCACAACACACAAATAGCTAATATTATATATATATATATAATTTTCAATTTTATTACAACACCTATCACATCACAGGGGAGAAGCAAGTTGCTTTTACAGGTGTGTATCAACTAGGTGATGTAGATTTGAATTTTATCCCAACAAGGGCTAATTTGCCTCAACTCCTTGAATTCTGTTTTGCTATTAATGGGTGCTAATAAAAAAGTTCTTATTTTTCTGTTTTTATATGTCTATTGTGTTTGAATGAAATACTGTATTCTATTTTCAATGATCATCTTTCATTTTGTGTATTTGCTGAACGTCTCTCTGCTAAGCATTGGAGTCTGGAATGCAGTGCAGATTTTTTATGTGATAATCTAAATAAAACGACAGTAAGTCATTTTACATGGATGTCTCTCTTTTTCTTAAGAAAAATTAGACCTTATTAGTTTCTGTTCAGGCCAGCTTTCTTACTCCTTTTTATTTTCAAGTATTTTGTTGAATCTAGAAACAGTATTGAGATACCCGACCTATACAAAATACTAAGGAATAGAACCACGCGTGGATCACATAGAGCTCCCTACCTCCTTTACTGCCCAGACTTTATAGGGAGTAAAGAGCAGCCTGTGGCCCCTGGGTGGCACAGTCTGTTAAGCATCTGACTCTTGATATTGGCCTACATCTTGATCGCAGAGTTGTGAGTTCAGGCCCTGAATTGGGCTCCATTGCTGGGCGTGGAGCCTACATTAAAAAAAAAAAAAAGTAAGAAAGAGCAGCTTGAACTTAAAGACAGCAGAGAATAACTGAGATATTAGTAAAGGTTTTCTCAAAAGTTGAATGCAGATAAGTCATACAGAAGTGTTCCTAAAATTTTTTTTAGGCATGTTTCTCTCTCTCTCAGGAGCACCTAGAACACTCCTCTTTGTCTTGCCCACACAGCTCCTTCACTGCAACCCAAGTCCCCTCTGCTTGTGAACTGTATCTTACTATTTGCTGTTCAGGCATACCACAATATTCCTCCTACACACTGACTGTGTACAGGCCTCAAGATATACATTGTATGCATATGTATATGTATGCATATTATATGTATGTGTCTCTGCCATGAGACCTGACCACTTTCCCAGGGTTTAAGCCTCTTTACATATATGGAAGATATTTCTTTCCATTAACATTAAGGTGCATGCAGTCTGATAAGGGGCATAGGATACCCCCAAATTAAAAAAATATGAAAAGTGAGGGTCTGGTAAATTAGTAATAACAAGAAAAATGTCACCAACTAGCTTAAGCAAATCAGAAGGAAAATTTTCTTTTGATACCTCCAAGGTCTTGCATTTTTTCTCATATCTTTCTTCTTTTTACTTTCTTATGCTTTTTACTCTCTTTAAACATCACTACCAATTTCTCTTTATAGCTTTGATGAATTTATAAAATGTATATATTTTTTTTCCATATTGAGGCCAATATTATCATGACAATGTTTCTCAGATGGACTGAGGAGCTGAGTCATTGTGAATGTAATTCAGGATATTATCTGCTAAGTGTAAGAGGTAAGGTGTATGGGTAGTTGAGGTTGAAGAGCTGTAGAAGCAGTATGCGTGTAATATATAAAAACATAAGAACTTTGCCTTGTAATTAAGAAGAAGCATCAGTTCTATTTAGGCAGTGAAACAGAGCTGTGGTTCATTGAATATAGACAGTAATTGATGGGTGCCATGAAATCCCTTTCAATGTGTCCCTTAAAATGACCATCAAGTGACCAAAGATTCCTAGGTTAATTTGGTATCCAAGCAAGTTTTGCTTGCAATTGTTTTGATTGAAAAATGATGATATCAGATAAAACCATTTTCAGTAATTTTGTTTTGCATTCACTTGTCTCTTCATTTATTCATTCATATAGTTAATACATCTTTGTGATGATTTTTCTTAGTGCCAGAAACTGCATTAAATAGATATGGCCCAGGGTACCAGAGACCACAGGGACAGACAGATACAAAATCAATGAGAACAGCTAGAAGTATAATTATGAGTTGTGATAAATGTTATGGATGAAATGGTTTTTTTTTTAATAAAATGAGGATGCCTAAATGACCTTATAAAAGAAATATTATACAGTGATTAAGAACTTATCCTCTGAAGTCTGCCTGGGATCTTGTTCCTCTACTTCCAAGCTTTATTATATTGGGCAAATTGCCTGATTTTGTTGTATATCATTTTCTCACCTATAAAATGGTAATAGCATAGTGTTTGCTTCATAGAGTTAAATAAGGATGGAAAGAATTAATATGTAAATGTATGTCAATTTCTTAAAGCAGTAACTGGGAGGAAAGTTAGTGAGTTTTGAATGCATATCTGCTATTATAATTCAGATGATCAGGGAAGTCCTCTATAATGAATTTCTATTGCTGTTTCTAGAATTATTTTATGTATAACCTGTGTTTATCCTGATGCAGCTCACATAAAATGAAAGAGGGCTTAAAATTGTTGGTGTTCCTTTCTTAATGATAGCAAAATGCCCCTTTCATATGTGGGCTAGCCAGTGATTCACGGGAAGTTTCAATTTCAATAAAAATAATTTTATTTTTAATTGTTACAGATTAATGTAAATCTCACTGAATGACTATTTGATTGCCTCTCGGTTTTGCATAAGAGTCTTTTCTTATGAACCCCTGAATAGAGCAGAGTTTATGATGTCATTCTATATGATAGAAATTGATGATTATTTAAAACATTAATTGATCAAGTCATACCAAATTTGCATTGTGAAAACTTGGCTTATGAGGAAAATGTCTGTATTTAAAAGTATGCAACAAATGCAATGTTTTGAGAACCTTCCATCTAGACAGTAGAAATTAGGGCTTTGGGAAGGCCTTCATGCAAGCTTTGAAATTCTTTTAGTAGGAATTTGATGCAAGATGTTAGACCACTGAGAATAATTTTTTTTGAGAACCCTGACTTTTGTTCTGCTAAGAATCTTTGTGTACTGATGGTCTCAAAGGAGTTTTTGTTAACCTCTCCCATTTCCTACACTGGGTATGATTCAGGGAGACCTTTGTTGTTTAATATGCTTTCTTCTGGAACAATTCTCAATCTGCCAGATCTTCCTGGTGAGTGAGATAGGGAGGAACTTTGATTTTTTGACTGTGTGGTACAGTTTATATGGAGCAAGTTTCTTTTCTGAATAGGCCTTGAGTGGCCTGAAAGAGATAGACTGTACCATTGAAAGGACCCAACTTACTGCTCTCTGGGAATAATTCATCCATTCAACCACTCAGAGAATTGGTTAATAAAGTATTTATTTTCAGTATACCCACAGCTTTTTTCCTTTCAAGGGACTCAGAATTTGTTTGTTCGTTTTGCTTTGGGTTTTGATTTTTATACCCTAATCTACCACATCAACAATGGTTTTTATAGGGCCCCTGTGCAAAGATACATGTTTTAACTGGGTTTGTGATTATTTATTCATTGATTGATTGAGTGATTGATTGATTTAGCTAAAGTTAATTGCAAAACAAATGTAAGTATGACAAAGGGAATTTGTGCTTAGTAAATCCAGAGAAAAACGAGAGGAAGATTTATACATGTAATAAATATGAGATCCAGATAAGCAGAGGCCATTTTTTGTATCCCTCACATTACCTATTTTGTGCCTGTCATGTAATAGAATTTCAGTATATGTTACAAATCAGTTGAGTTAATATCATGTCCCCAACTCACCCTTTTCAGAACACATAGGCCATTCATTTTAATGGGTAACTGAATAATGTGAAATTTATTGACAACAATGTTATTTGTATCTTTAAAGACACTTATTTGAAATAAAGACACAACGATTACAAAAAGCAATGTGATTTTCTCTATGTTGCTCATTGAAACTAAAGGGAAAAATAAGCAAACAAACAAAATAATTAAAATGGACCATCAATTAGTTTTAGGTCCCTCCCTTCCTTCCTTCCTTCCTTTTTGTTCCTTTTTTCCTTTCTTTCTAACTGAAAACTACATTGTTAATTTCTATACTTACAAAGGGTGCTCTTTCATGGTCAAAAGAGTAACTAAGATTTGAGTTACAGAGAAAAAATGTTAACAGATGTCAGAAATCCTGATCATAGTGAAATAATCATACATTAGAAATCAAGTCCCTTTAAAACATTTTAGACTAAAATAAAACATATCATGACTAGTCCTCACTGTCTCACTTCAGATTATAGATAAAAACAGCTTTAAATATTCTTCTCATCAATAAGTCCTTTAATAAAAGATCTAACAGTACTCATTGCCAAGCAATGAGAACAGAGTTTTGGGTAGAAAATTACATCATACCCTGAAGATGCCCCCATTCTGAGAGTATTTATAATGATCATTTCATCGGTTTATTCATTCATTCATTTAAAAAAATCATCAGTGATTGTAGAGTGGTGAAAGAAACAAAGTCCCTGACTTCTTAGAGCTACTGGGGATCATAAAATAAATACATAATGTCAGCTTGTGATATAAGCTATGAAAAAAGAAATAAAACAGGTGATAGACTCAGAGAATGAAGAGATTGGCAGGGTCCTGATATGGCCTTGATGTTTATGGAAGGTCTCTCTGAACAGATGACAGTGATGGCTCTTTGATATGTTAATTTAGCTAAGCTACTGCCCCCAGTTATTCAGCCAAATAGTAATCAAGATGCTCCTGTAAAGAAATTATGCTGATGTAATTAAAGTTGCTCATCAGTTGACTTTAAGTAAGTAATTATTCTGGATGGGCCTGACTTAATCAGTTGGGAGGCCTTAAAATGAGAATTAAAATCAGTCTTTCCTGAGAGACAAGACCAATTCTCAACAATTTGACAACAATTTCATGCCTGTGGAGTTAGAGTCTACTCATGATCTTCCCTTTCTGATGGCCTGCCCTACAAATTTTAGACTTGCTAAACCAGCTCCACAATCACATAAGCCATTCTCTAACAAATTTTCTCTCTTAAAAAAATTTTTATTTATTGCTTCTCTGATTGAACTCCGAATATGTTAATATTGAAACAAAATCCTCAGTAAACTGGGGAAATGAGTCATTTTAAGGTCTTCAGTCTGAATCTTTTAGGCAGTGGGGTAAGAAAGACCTCGAGGCAGAAATGAGAGGTAGAGGAAGCTGAAAAAGCCCTGTTTTTAATGTGCATCTATGGATTGGAGTCGTATATTGTTGATACAGATAAAAACAGTGATGAGATCTTGTAGGGCTTTGTAGTCCATGCGAAAATTAAGAGATTTTATTTCAGTATAAGGAGGGTTTAGGTCACTGGAGGGTTTTGAGCCATGAACTGATGTGCTCAGATGAATACCATAAATATCTGCTGCTGTATGAAAAATAAATCCTGGGAGTCATGATCAGCATGAGGAAGACTTGGGAGGAAGCTATCACACTGGAGTCTTTGATGGTGGTTGGGCTAGTGGCAAAAAGTGAATGCTTAGGGATATAGTTTAGTGACAGAGCTTGCAGGGATTATAGTTGGATTGGAATGTGTAGGGTAAGGGAGAACAAGTAATCAAGGACTAAAAGAAGCCTGAGAAGCTGGATGAGATATTATTTACTGAGAACAAGAAGATAGAGGAGGGGCAAATAGGTGAGAGATACTGAAATCCAGGGAAGAAGCGGGGGAGTTCATCTCCGTGACAAGAGAAACGTCAGAGTCTGTGGTTCTAGATGCAGGTAGATTGGGAAGTGTGGTTTAGGGAGAGTATGTAAATTCTCTTCCCATTGCTTCTATGTTTCTATGAAATAAAGGAAAAACCATCTCCGTTGTAGTAATATCCATGATGTGGGTTAGAACACCCAAAAGTAGCCGCTTGAGAGAGCTTCAGGGAAAAGTGTGCTCAAGACAAGGGGGGTTGGTTTCTTATGCAGATTGTGGAAACAATATCCATGCCACAGAGGTAGGCTGAGAGGTAGCTGTACAAAGAGCTCATGAAGATCTGTCTCCTAAATCTTGAAGTGGACAGTGTTATAGCTGGTGCTGTCCCTGGAAGAACTGTGAGAGGCAGAAGCTTCACACTGAGCACTGTGAATGTTTTCTGTCAACATCTTTCTGTGTTATCTTTTCAACAGATCTGGAGGTAATTTGTATAATTGACATTATGTAGGGTCCATGTACATAAGGACCAAGGGAACGTCTGGGTTAAGGGTGATTTTACTCCTTAAGAGTAAAAGACTCTTTACTCCTTAAGAGCTCCTGTGGCGCTCTTTCATTGCCCATACCCCATACCCTTTACCAGCACCATAATAGCTCAAACTGTGCTATACTTCCAAGAAACTTCAATGAAAGGAAACCGCTATAGTAAAGAGAGAGACACTGCAGCCCCAACGGCTACCACCTACACTCAAGCCGTTCATCAGACCCTGAGGCCACTACTGTTTTCACTAGCACCCCCTGTTATACAGAGTTGCCAGCACATAGCCAATGCCATACCACTGCATTGAAGAGAGTCCATTTCTCCTGTGTCTGTAATCATTTGTTTCTTTGCTCTTGCATCCCATAGAAAGCATTACGTGAACGACCCTCTTAAGTTCTTTTCCTTTTTAATTGAAGATTTCCCTGGGGTACCTGTGGGCCCGTGAGGATGGGAGTGAGTGCATGGGACAAGTCCACACAGAATATGCCATATTGTACTTAGCATTTCCCTTCATTCAACCAGAGACCACTGTGATTGGACAAAGATTTTGAGACTGACTTCCTTCACTTAGAGTTTATAAGGATATTTATATTAGACTCAAATACCAATAAGCTCCTATGAGTTGCACAGGAAATGCTTTATGCCATAGTTGCCTTGGTACAAAGAAACACAAAGTTTCAAGGTACAAAGAAGAACAAGTTTTTATTCAGTGGAATTGTGTTGTAATGGAGATCTTCATTTAAATGCAAATGACAGATACCCTATAAATACAAAGATTTTTAAAACGGGCAAGCAGCAAAAGTCATACATTCAGGAACATATTTAGAAGATACTTTAAAAAATATATTTATTTATTTGAAAGAGAGAGAGCACGAGTAGGGGGAGGGGAAGAGAGCCGAGCTCAATCCCAGGACCCCAGGATCAGGTCCTGAGCCAAAGGCAGATGCTTAACCCACTGAGCCACCCAGGCATCCCTTTAGAAGATACTTTTTAAGTAAATATATCTGAATTTCTTCTTCACAGATTCAGCCTATGAAATGGTGAGTTGTTCATGAATTATTTTGAAGAGATTTTGATATACTAATCAGCTAAATATATCTGTCAGTGTAATTATTATTTAGAAACATTCAGATCTGATTGGCTTATTGAAAATTTGTCACACATATCTGAAATGACAAATTTACTACCTAAAGCTATTCATTCATACACTTCTAAAAAATTTTTTTTGTTATGTTAATCACCATACATTACATCATTAGTTTTTGATGTAGTGTTCCATGATTCACTGCTTGTGCACAACACCCAGTGCTCCATGCAGGACGTGCCCTCCTTAATACCCATCACCAGGCTAACCCATCCTCCCACCCCCCTCCCCTCTAGAACCCTCAGTTTGTTTCTCAGAGTCCATAGTCTCTCATGGTTCATCTCCCCCACCGATTCCCCCCCCTTCATTCTTCCCCTCCTGCTATCTTCTTTTTTCTCTTTTTTCTTAATATATATTGCATTATTTGCTTCAGAGGTGCAGATCTGTGATTCAACAGTCTTGCACAATTCACAGCGCTCACCATAGCACATACCCTCCCCAGTGTCTATCACCCAGCCACCCCATCCCTCCCACACCACCCCCCACTCCAGCAACCCTCAGTTTGCTTCCTGAGATTAAGAATTCCTCATATCAGTGAGGTCATATGATACGTCTTTCTCTGATTGACTTATTTTGCCCAGCATAACACCCTCTAGTTCCATCCATGTCGTTGTAAATGGCAAGATTTCATTCTTTTTGATGACTGCATAATATTCCATTATATATATATATATATATATATATATATATATATATATATATATATATACCACATCTTCTTTATCCATTCATCTGTCAATGGACATCTTGGCTCTTTCCACAGTTTGGCTATTGTGGACATTCCTACACTTTTATATACATTAATGTTATTATATCACTTACTGTCTGGCGTAGTAAAATGGATAGTTTTTATTTTTGCTCTTCTTAAATATTCTATCATATAACATGCTTTACAAACACTTTTATTACTTCTGAGATGGAACTTATTTTCTGGGAAAGAGTCAAGATTTTGCTTTTATTCTGAACTTTTGTCATAAAAGAAAACCATGTATCAGGGTCAGAAGAGCTTACTCCTGATCCAGACCTCTATTTTGAGGAAGCCCAGGTCACTATCAGGTGGCCTCTACATACAGTTTCTTGATTAAACTGAAACAATGGGTAAGCTGGATAATTGCTAAGAATATTGGCTTTCTGTCTTAAAAAACTATGGATCTCCAAAATTGTCATGCAATAACTCTATACTTCCTTGGTCTGTTCCTGTGGAGCTCTTTCATTGCCCATAGTAAGGGTCCTTTCTGGATTGAATAACATTGGCTAAGATTGGATGGCTTCAGAAGACTAGATAAGAAATGTTTACCAATATACCATACATCAAACTCCTACCTTAAATGCTATCAAATTTAAGCTCTTATCACTTTATTTTTTTTCCTTGATAAATTTTCTACTAATTATTTTGCATCATTTTCTCAGTTAGTGTGTTTTGGACTATTGCAGCTGTTTCATGATATAATATTAAAACCTACATTTTGGCATCATCTGAATTTTTGTGTGTGTGTGTTAGGTAATACTTTCAATGCTATTAGGGAAAATGATGATCTGATTCATGAAGTGATGGTGTATTAACAATAAGGCATTGATTTTTATCTCTTCAAAATGCTTAAGAATAAAAATGGAAGACAACAGATGATAAAAGTCATAGTTAATTTGGTCAAAAGGAAACTGGTTGTCTATATTAATCATAGTTCTTATGATTAAGCCACTCAAATTACCTTGAAGGAGAAGAAAACAAAAAAGGAGGAATAGGATGAAAAGGAGGAAAGAATTTAGTAGAAGGTTACTGAGATTTATTTCATGGACCCTGAAGAAAGATGTATTTCTAATCCCCTCAGGAACTGAAACTTTTTTATTAATTCTATTTTTACTAAATATAATTATTAAGTACGATAACAATTACTAACTTGTAGCATTTTAGTTTCTTTGTTCTGGTTTTTGAGAAATTATTGTCTCTACTTTTTATTAAATATTTGCTTCATTGTTTTCTTCTTTTTCTCTGAAACCAGGTTTTGCTCCATTCTCAAGAAGACTTACAGAGGCTATAAACTTTGAAACCTACTTGCAGATCCCTAAGAGAGAAAGATATGGTGAATCCAGCCTGAATCGAGTGCCCATTTTTGGTCCAATCAGTGATGACTAGAGGTGGGTTTCACACAGTGCAAATATGACAGAAGGTGCTCTAACTCTGTAGGATGGGAGGGAAATTTTCAGAAAAATAAAATATACCATGGATTGATCAAACATCACAAGATTTCTTCTTTTAATATAACATCAACTTTCAGGGTAAAATTACCAATACCTATGTTAATGACCCTTTGTTAATGATGGTTCTAATTGAGACCTCTGTCCAGGAAATGATTTGATCACAAGTGAAGGGTAACCTTGTAAGGAGAGGACATATCTTATTGTATCTTAATTTTGACTGTGATATGGATGACTTTTGTTTTTTATGATAAAATTTGGAAGATTCTATAATGGCCATTGTGTTAGAATTCTAAAGAGAACCAATAGGAAATAGGATGGGGTTGCGGGGAGAGAGAGACAGAGAGAGAGAGAGATTGATTTTAAGGAATCAGTTCATGTCATTTTCAGAGATGGCAAGTGGCAAGTCCAAAATCAATAGGGCAAGCTCCTGGTTGGTGATTCAGGTAAGAGTTGATGTTGCATCCTTGAGTTCAGAGGCTGGAAATTCAGGGAGAATTTTTATGTTGCCATCTTAAGACAAGATTCCTTCTTCTTCAGGAAACCTCTGTCTTTTGAACACTTCAAACTGACAGGATGAAGCCCACCCACATTATGGGAGTAATCTACTTTACTTAAAGTCAACTCCTTGTAAATATTAATCACATCCTAAGAAATACCTTTGCAGAAATATCTAGATTAGTGTTTCACCACACAACTGGTTACCATGGTCTAATCAAGTTGACACATAAAATTAACCATTACAGTGATCAAGCCCCCTTGTTTTTCTGTATTAATGCTGAGCTACTAACTACTTAGAGCTCTTTAAGGAGAGTCTGTTTATAATGCTTCTTTATCTTCTTGTGATTGTATTTTCTTTAAAGGAATAATTCAGTCTGTTTTCATATTGTTATTTAGGAATGACAAACTTGGCAGAAATGAATGCACTGTGTATATATTTTTTACAATTATTTTTTTTTAATTTCTTTTTTTTTTTTAAAGATTTTATTTATTTATTTGACACAGAGAGAGAGTTAGCAAGAGCAGGAACACAAGCAGGGGAGTGGGAGAGGGAGAAGCAGGCTTCCTGCGGAGCAGGGAGCCCGATGTGGGGCTCGATCCCAGGACCCTGGGATCATGACCTGAGCCGAAGGCAGACGCTTGAAAACTGAGCCACCCAGGTGCCCCAATTTTTTTTAAAATTTCAAGTGCTGCATTTTATTGTTTGCAAACTGCTCTCATATTCTTGCAACAAATGGAATTTACATCATTATAATATATGTGACAGTGGTAAGAAAAGATAAGATGTCTTAGGATTACAACAAATTAAATACTTTCCCCTTCCATTGCTACACGTAGCCAAATCAAAAATGGGGGAAAAACATCTCAAACTGCAGGGAGTGTTGAGAATAAATTCTCATGTAAGTCAAATAATAATGAAAATGAGATTGTATGACTAAGCTGAAAGGTCACAGTAGACCTGGAACTATTAAAAAAAAAAAGTGTTAAAAACCATTGTAGAGAAACAAAGGATATCAACAAGCAAGCAAAGCAGAATGATGAAATAACTGATATATAAAGGGGATTTAGAACAATGGGCATGAGCAGAAGGTGACAGATCCATGTTGTTAAGTCCTTTAGGAAATTCAAAACCTGAGCAAGAACTAGGTTTCACCAGCTAAGAGTTCAAACATAATCTCCACTGAATTGTTAATTTAACAGTGCAAATTATTTAATCTCAATTTAACTTACTCTCTTAAAATGGCTTATATATGGCAATGTTTGGAGCCGTTATTATAGAAAAAAAAAAGACTGGTAATTGGGTCTGAATTTGAATTTATTATTATAAATCAATTATTATAAATCAATTATGTGACATCAATATTTTATCAAGTACATGAAGTGTTTCAAATTGTAAAGTAGAGTTGTTAGATTTATTAAAAAGAATGAATAAATTATTATAAAGTTCTCAAGCCTAGGTTACTTTATATTGTTTAGAAGGTCATGCTTCTATTTATTGTCACCATTAGGAATGTATACTTCCAATTAACACAAAGTCAAATTAATTGAACTGTATAACTCAGAATGAGGGCATTTTTTTTTTCAAATTAAGGAAAATGAAATTTAATGTTGGGAGAAAATATGTTTTTTTAAGACTTAAAACAAGTTAATTTCTGAGTTCCAAAGCAGATTTTTATTATTATTATTCCCCAAAGGTATTATTTTTTTTCATTTTTAAAAAAATTTTATTATGTTATGTTAATCACCATACATCACTAGTTTTTGATACAGTGTTCCATGATTCATTGTTTGCGTATAAAACCCAGTGCTCCATTCAATTCGTGCCCTCTTTAATACCCATCACCAGGCTAACCCATCCCTTCACCCCCCTCCCCTCTAGAACCCTCAGTTTGTTTCTCAGAGTCCATAGTCTCTCATGGTTTGTCTCCCCCTCTCATTTCCCTGCCTTCAATTTTTCCCTTCCTACTATCTTCTTTTTTTTTTAACATATGATGTATTATTTGTTTCAGAGGTACAGGTCTGTGATTCAACAGTCCTACACAATTCACAGCGCTCACCATAGCACATACCCTTCCCAATGTCCATCACTCAGCTACCCCATCCCTCCCACCCCCACCACTCCAGCAACCCTCAGTTTGTTTCCTGAGATTAAGAATTCCTTGTTATCAGTGAGATCATATGAAACATGTCTTTCTCTGATTGACTTATTTCGCTCAGCCTAATACCCTCCAGTTTCATCCATGTCATTGCAAATGGCAAGATTTCATTCCTTTTGATGGCTGCATAAAATTCCATTGTATATATATATATATATATACCACATCTTCTTTATCCATTCATCTGTCAATGGACATCTTGGCTCATTCCATAGTTTGGCTATTGTGGACATTGCTGCTATAAACATCAGGGTGCACGTACCCCTTCAGATCACTACATTTGTATCTTTGGGGTAAATACCCAGTAGTGCAATTGCTGGGTCCTAGGGTAGCTCTATTTTCAACTTTTTGAGGAACCTCCATACTGTTTTCCAGAGTGGCTGAACCAGCTTGCATTCCCACCAACAGTGTAGGAGGGTTCCCCTTTCTCTACATCCCTGCCAACATCTATTGTTTCCTGACTTGTTAATTTTAGCCATTCTGACTGGTGTGAGGTGGTATCTCATTGAGGTTTTGATTTGGATTTCCCTGATGCCGAACAATGTTGAGCACTTTTTCATGCATCTGTTGGCCATTTGGATGTCTTCTTTGGAAACATCTGTTCATGTCTTCTGCCCATTTCTTGATTGGATTATTTGTTCTTTGGGTATTGAGTTTGATAAGTGCTTTATAGATTTTGGATACTAGCCCTTTATCTGAAATGTCATTTGCAAATATCTTCTCCCATTCTGTCGGTTGTCTTGGTTTTGTTGACTGTTTCTTTTGCTGTGCAAAAGCTTTTTATCTTTATGAAGTCCCAATAGTTCACTTTTGCCCTTGCTTCCCTTGCTTTTGGCTATGTTTCTAGGAAGAAGTTGCTGCAGCTGAGGTCAAAGAGGTTGCTGCTTGTGTTCTCCTTTAGGATTTTGATGGACTCCTGTCTCACATTTAGGTCTTTCAACAATTTGAGTCTATTTTTGTGTGTGGTGTAAGGAAATGGTCCAGTTTCATTCTTCTGCATCTGGCTGTCCAATTTTCCCAACACCATTTGTTGAACAGACTTTTTTTTTTTTTAAAGGTTTTATTTATTTATTTGACAGAGAGAGACACAGCGAGAGAGGGAACACAAGCAGGGGGAGTGGGAGAGGGAGAAGCAGGCTCCCCGCAGAGCAGGGAGCCCGATGCGGGACTTGATCCCAGGACCCCGGGACCATGACCTGAGCCGAAGGCAGTCGCTTAACCAACTGAGCCACCCAGGCACCCCAGACTGTCTTTTTTCTATTGGACATTCTTTCCTGCTTTGTCTAAGATTAGTCGACCATAGAGTTGAGGGTCCATTTCTGGGCTCTCTATTCTGTTCCATTGATCTATGTGTCTGTTTTTGTGCCAGTACCATACTGTCTTGATGATGACAGCTTTGTAATAGTGCTTAAAGTCCGGAATTGTGATGCCACCAGCTTTGCTTTTCTTTTTCTTTCTTTTTTTATTATTATGTTATGTTAATCACCATACATTACATCATTAGTTTTTGATGTAGTGATCCATGATTCATTTTTTGCGTATAACACCCAGTGCTCCATGCAGAACGGGCCCTCTTTAATACCCATCACCATGCTAACCCATCCTCCACCCTCCTCCCCTTAGAACCCTCAGTTTGTTTCTCAGAGTCCATAGTCTCTCACGGTTCATCTCCCCCTCCAATTCCCCCCCCCTTCATTCTTCCCCTCCTATCTTCTTCTTCTTCTTCTTTTTTTTTTTTTAACATATAATGTATTATTTGTTTCAGAGGTACAAGTCTGTGATTCATCAGTCTTACACAATTCACAATGCTCACCATAGCACTTACCCTCCCCAATGTCTATCACACAGCCACCCCATCCCTCCCACCCCCCACCACTCCAGCAACCCTCAGTTTGTTTCCTGAGATAAAGAATTCCTTATATCAGTGAGGTCATATGATACATGTCTTTCTCTGATTGATTTATTTCACTCAGCCTAATACCCTCCAGTTCCATCCACGCCATTGCAAATGTAAACCCTTGGCCAGACTTGCTTTTCTTTTTCAACATTCCTCTGGCTATTTGGGGTCTTTTCTGGTTCCATACACATTTTAGGATTATTTGTTCCATTTCTTTGAAAAAAGTGGATGGTATTTTGATAGGGATTGCATTAAATGTGTAGATTGCTCTAGGTAACATTGACATCTTCACAATATTTGTTCTTCCAATCCATGAGCATGGAATGTTTTTCCATTTCTATGTGTCTTCCTCAATTTTTTTCATGAGTATTTTATAATTTTCTGAGTACAGATCCTTTGCCTCTTTGGTTAGATTTATTCCTAGGTATCTTATGGTTTTGGGTGCAGTTGTAAATGGGATCGACTCCTTCATTTCTCTTTCTTCTGTCTTGTTGTTGGTGTATAGGAATGCCACTGATTTCTGTGCATTGATTTTATATCCTGCCACTTTACTGAATTCCTGTCCACAGCAATCAGACAACAAAAAGAAATAAAAGGCATCCTAATCGGCAAAGAAGTCAAACTTTCACACTTTGCAGATGATATGATACTTTATGTGGAAAACCCAAAAGACACCACCCCAAAACTGCTAGAACTCATACAGAATGAGGGCATTTGCACTCATGATATATGCCACCAAGTCCTAAAGCTGAGATGCCAAAAGACTCAATTTTTTATCACAATATCCAAATTATTCATTTTTCAAGATGCTTTAACTCAGCTTTTAATGTGTTATATTCATGTGAAATTTCTGGTAACTCTGATGGTTTCTTCTCTGTGCTCCAAAATAAGGCACAAAAAGGAAAGTATAAAAAAGACTACATACTTTTAAAGTTTCCTAATGTGTGGACGAGGGGAAGGCAAGTATATGGGCAGGAAACTATGTTGTACATTTAATAAACTATGAACACGGAGCACACATGAGTAGATATTGCTGTACTCATCAAATAAAAGACATAAAATGTTAATGAAACATTTAATGGTCTACATAATCATTATTGTACAGAATAGTAATTAGGTGTAAAATTGTAAGCAACTCACATGAAAGTCAGTAATCATAATACTTTTTATGACATTTTGAGTTCATATAGTGTCCTGACACTCCCTTTTCTTAGTGACACAATGAGAGGCTACTCAAGAAGTTTTATGAATTTTGGTCATTCATATGATGAGACCAATTCATAGTCCATATCATTTGAAGAAAAAGAAAGAAGATTCCACTTCAATTCTCACACAGAATAAGACCCTTAGACTCTGGAGTCTCCTCTATGTTTATTTTGCCATTGATGCCCTTCATGAAAGAATAAACCCAGTATTTTCACAACTCCCCCAATACTTGCATGCTTTAAGGGAAGAATCAAAGGTCAGACTTGTACCACAGATAATGATTGCTTGGTGCATTAACCATTATAATAGAATCAGTATGTTAAAATAGGGGGATTATGTTGGGAATTGAGGTAGAGGATGAAATTTTAGGCCAAGAGCCAAAGACAGGACTTAAAAGGGAGAGAGAGACACAGCCTAGAGAGTGCCATGGGGTGGAGTTGAGCAGAGCAGGAGCTAGAGGAAGAAGTTGCCATGGTTTTTTTTTTTTTTTTTTTTTTAAAGATTTATTTATTTATTTGAGAGAGAGAGAGCATGAGAGGGGGAGAGTCAGAGGGAGAAGCAGACCCCCCGCTGAGCAGGGAGCCCGATGTGGGACTCGATCCCAGGACTCCAGGATCATGACCTGAGCTGAAGGCAGTCGCTTAACCAACTGAGCCACCCAGGCGCCCTGCCATGGGTTTTCATGCCACTGCTCAGGTAGTGTACAGATCCTGAATCAGTTAGGTTAAAGATGCCTGAGTTCCTCTGATTTTAACAAAGCTGGGATCTGCATCCTCCATCATCATCCTAGGGTTCAACCCAGCCTGCAGCAATCCTGCCTCCTTCAGGGCAACCATCACGTAGTAGCTACTTCCAATGGTATGGTCTTTATGTTTCTTTTCTCAAGACTCAGCCAAAGGAGCTGGATGAGAAAAGCATGATTTACATAAAGGAGTTATCATATGGGGGTTTGAAGGAAAAATAATACCCACTTTATTACACCCCTTTACCTCTTTTCATACTTTTTTAGTGATGTCTATTCTTTTTAAAAGAAAAAAAAAGTTGGGTAAAAGTAAAATAAAAGCTCTTTCTTCCTCATTTATGCCAGCTCCATGAAGGTGAAAAGAATCTGTAGAAACCTCCATTTGTGCCTTAAGTCACGCACAATACAAGAGTTTGCAACTGAGAGTTGAAAGATAAATGTTTTGTCAGCAGTCAAGAATCTTCAGACTTAACTTTTAATGCACATGTTGAAAGGGCTAGAATGGCACAGATTTGCCTGCCCCAAATTTTCTTCCCACTGTTTCAATCTGGTTCCACCCATATTCCCTGGAAGAAGCTGGGCAATTTTCTTCCCCTCAGCTTTAGCCTGTTACTCTTAGAATCTTCCAGCCCAGAGCCCTTGCCTCCTAAACAGTGCATGCTCTGAACTCAGCCCATTTCCCCCACTTTTCTCAGATTTATATTAAGAAAAGAAAAACACAAAAGTTCTAGGTTTATAATCTTGCTGATTTAAGCCATGTCTTACAAAGTACTTGTTTAAAAATATAAGATAATGTCAAACCAAATTTGATTCCTTTTGCATAGAGTTACAACTATATGCCAAGAAAACACAGAGGCTGGCTATTTGGCTTTCCTTAGGGGCTCCGGGGATTAAGAGTTGAGTGCTTCCCAGTTTATGGCCCCCTTTTTATATCTACATCTTCATCTCTGCAAATCACTCTCTTAGTTTTATTTTTCTTTCTTCTCAGAATCCTACTTTAGTTTACTCTCTTCCTATTATAGCCGTCTACTCCTTGTGTTTGCTTTCTATCTCTATCTTGGGAAAATTATATACAATATTATTTTATATATGTAAGTAGTTTAAATTTACCTATATTGGACTGTGCTAGAAATCTGATCTTTTTTTCTTCCCTTTGTTTAAACTTAATGATACATGTGTAAGATTTATCAGAATGGTTGTATCATATTTCAGATGTTTCAGATATTTTTCCATCACATTTTACTTTATTCAGTTCTGTACTAAGTTCCTTATTTGGACACTTAACATTCCTTTAGGGGCACCTGGGTGGCACAGTCAATTAAACATCTGACTCTTGGTTTCAGCTCAGGTCATGATCTCAGGGTCATGAGATTCAGCCCCACCTCCGGCTCTGTGCTCAGCGTGGAGTCTGCTTGGGTTCTCTCTTCCTCTCCCTCTGCCTCTCCCCTCATAAAATAAGTAAATCGTAAAAAAAATAAAATAAAAAAATAAAACAATAAAACATTACTTTCAACTCCCTGTTGTCAGAATATTGTAACAGCAACAACCACAGTAGTAACAACAGTATAATTACATGGTGTTTGTATACTAGTTTCTCTGAGGCATGAAACCAGGAGGGAATTTTTTAGTGATAGGGTCTGGCTCGTGTTATTTCATTTTTTCCTCAAATAACTGCACTAGTCTATATTTCCATCAGTAATGTACTAGCATACTTGGTCCCCAACATTCTCACCAATATTTGGTATTATCACATTTTCTCATTTTTGCTAAAGAATATTTGCAAGGAGGGCTATTCATTATGGTTTCAATTTCATTTCTCCCTTTCCCTTTTGGGGTCTATTCATATCCATATGAGACTTCTTGTCTTCCTCTTTCACCTAGGTTCCTTAATCATGCTGAGGTGAATCGTTAGTCTTTTTTTAACTGTAACAATTTCCACCCAGTCTGTCAACTGTCAGCGGACGTGGCGCATAGTATCCCCTACTGACTTTGTTTTCTAGTTTTACCTCTCCAGAGTCCCATCCTTCATTGTTTAACTCAGGTGCATTCTTGGTCATTACACCTGTTTTTATTACTCAAATATCATGAGTTCTTCTATGGTTTATTATCTCTACCATCATGTGTCACTTACATTTCTTGAGGTATTAGGGGTATTCCTACAACGTGTACTCAGTATAATAGATGGGGTTGAATATATTTGCATCTTTTATGATGCCAGTCGTGCCTAACAGTGTGTAGGAAATAGCTGTCTGTTGATCGATGTATTTGCTGAGGTCCTTAAAAAGTGGTTGCCATCACCCGTTATGCATTATGTGGTAGGTGATTCATTTATCAGTACATTTTATTTGGTTATAAAGTATCAGCAAGGTTTTATTATAGTTTCACAATCAATGTAGCAATAAAACCTAATAGAAAAGACCAAGCAAATGTTCTTGTTAGTAAAGCTTACATACTTAGGTTAAATGCATTGAAATATTCTTACTCCTATTACATCAAAAGTATTGGTTAACCTTGAACTTTTTATTTTGCTTGCTTACTAGCTGTTTAGCTCAAATTGTCCATAAACATCGCTGCTAGTTTTATAGAAAAATGTCTTGTAAAACAGTGATGCAGGTGGAAATCATTTCCTCATACTCATGCATCCAATGGCAAACAGTGGCGCTGTAACCGGTTTCTATGGATTTCATTCCCATGGTTATTCTTGAGCTAATCTTTATTCTAATAAAAGTGTCAACCAAATGATTATTGGTTTTGAGATTTTGGGTTGAGATATATTTAATATTGTCCCAATCGAACTCTACTAACTCTTGAGAAAAAGTCTGCACCCAAAGAATGAAAATAGAAGTGGAAGCGATTTTATGCCCTCTTTCCCTAGCCCTTAATCCCAGGCTCTGGTTGTAGAAAGGACTGATTAAGAAGTTCAAAACGGATGTAGTGGTGTTAATAATCTTTTTTGAGCCAGAGCTTAACTACTGTTGAGTTACTCAATCTAAGGGTATGGGTAGATTTCTTGCTCTAAGAAGAGCATTGTCAGGAACAAATTATCCTCAAAAGTTTATTTGAATGAAGAAGTCCCTTCAGAGAATGCCCCTCCATGTTCTTGGCCAGATAATAAAACCAGCTTCAGACTGGGGCTTATTCTTCCTGTCTCCTGGCTTCCTAAGACTTACTCAAAGACTGTGGAGCAGGGGCATGCTTAAGCATTATTCATCTTGCTGAGGGTTTGCATTATTTGCCTTGCTGAAGGTGACAAAGTTTAGTAATATTTGGAAAATAAGACAGCTTAAAAGCTGTATCCCAAGGCCTGGCATAACATTTGTTTAAATTTAATGGATATTTTGAACCAAATAATAGTCAATGTCTACATATAAGTATATCCAATATTATTCCTTTTCCAAAGCACTCACATACACATATCTTGCAGTGACCTTTCCATTCACAGGTCACTATCTGCTTTCATTCATTATCTTCCACAATAGAACACTGGTGAAAAGCACTTTCTGAATTTCCTATACAACATTGATAAGGCAGCATTTAAAAAAAAAAAAAAATGAACATATGCATGCAGTGTTTTTTAAAACATCAGAGCCAAAGAGCTATTTTTCTAAATACTGAATGACAAAATTTATAGTTTCTATGCAAGGATAATACATGTAAAATTTCTTAACTTCTCTATTTCAACCTTCTAATTAACCTTGCTTGTTTTAAAAAATTACTTCTTTTTGCAAAGAATTAGTGATTTAAAATACATACTAAATATTAATATATTATATAAAATTTGTACAGATTTATTAATATGTTATTTATTTAAATAATAGCCATTTTAAATATATTTAAACTGTGATTTTTAAAACTATATATTTATTTATTTATATAGCTTCAACTTGAAGAGTTATATAAAGGCTATTATAACTTTAGAGTGATTAATATAAAACTGAGCTGTAGGGCACACATAACCTTCAAATTTTATCAGTGAAGAACCAGCAGAGACATTTATTTATCTTAGTATCATGTATCTGTCTCTCTTCTTAGTATCAGGAAATTCTCCAGATATCCCTCAAAATCCATGAATGGACTGGATGTCAAACCATAGAATACTACTTGAAAAATGTTTCTGTTAAACTACTTCATCAGGGTCTACACTTGTTACCCATTTCATCAAAGCTCCTTAACATTTTTTCTACTCAGCTGTGTTCTCTTTCTCCAGTTTATTTTATGTAAGTTTGAAATGGTTAACTGATAAATAAGACCTTAAGTCATTCCAAGCATAATATAAAAGAGGAACATGTAATTTACATAGTCTCTAGAAAATTAAGGACTATAAATTGCCTCTCTGGTGACTCTAAGACATGAATAAGTCTTGTGCTCAGTGATTTAAAAAAATTATATTTATTGTGCAATATTATAATAATGAAAACTCATTAAAAATTACTCACAATCCCACAATTCTAATAAATCTACTTCATTTTCATTTTTATTTTTCTCCCAATTCCCATTAATACCCATGGTTTACACAAGGATATTTATATAACAAAACTTTGTATTTTCTTCTTTTTTAGCTTAATATTTCTGTATCAGACTTCTTTACCTTGGTGGCACACAGTCTTTCAAAATATGAAAGAATTTCTTGAAGCATGCACACACAAAATTTAAAAATGATAAACAATGCTTATGATACTGAAAGCAATGTGTCAAATCTCAATGTGGAGAGATATGGGGATAAAACAAACAAACAGACAAACACATAGTTTGTGGCCAAAGCACGAAAGGCTTTAGGCTCTGTCTAAAGAATTTAACCACCAAGGAGGACCCATGAAAAGAGTATTTCCCCAGCTTCAGATGCACAGTAATTATGGTCAGAATTCAGCATCTTTATTTAAATTTACCATATTTGTATGTCTTATTCAATCATATGCAGATGCCTTGAGAGGGAAATTGTGGGTCTGGTACTTCAGGCTAATGGGGAAATGGATCCAGAGGAGACAAGAGAACCAGAGGGTAATGAGAGAGGGGTCCCTCGGAAAACCCTGCTCTCAAATCTATATGCATATGTTTCCAACCCATCAAATAAAAATAATAATAATGCCTACTTCATAATATTATGGTAATGATTAAATGAGTCACTACAAAGAGGCTGTTCTAAACAGTCTCTGCTACTCAATACCTGTGGGCTAGTTACCTGATTTTCAGTTCTCTAGATCCTAGAAATTAAGCCATTTTCTTGTACCCCTCATATTTCTCATGTCTCTCAACTACGGTGAATACATGCCCTGGTTACATGGGACAGTTTTGGTTTATGCCTACTAGCGTTATTATAAAAACTCTTCCTTTTATGTTCAAAAGTCTCCTGTTTTACACAGTGATTTATATGGTCACCTTAGCCTGTTTATTTTCCTTTGTAATACTTAACCATCATCATCTAACATACTGTGTATTTATTGAATATATATTTATTGTCTGTACTAAGTATAAGCTCCATAGTAAAAAAAAAAAAAAAAGGTATTTTTAATGAATTTTCTAGTGTCCAAAACATGTCTGATATATAACAATGACTTAAAAAATATTAGTTGAATGAATGAACTAATCATCTTGATCATGGTGGAGCAATAGTTGGGAGATTTCCATGTTATTTGGGGATACCCTTATTTTAGCAATGGACAGCAAGGCTGTAGCAAGGCTGGTGCAAGATGTGCCAAAGCCTCTCAGGATGTCCAAGTGGGAAAAGTGGTGGAGGGGGGTGGTCTGATCAGCTGCCATGTAAGAGAGTGCCACCATCTCTAAAGCAATTAGAATATGACTTCTGGAAATAGCTTTGACATTATCTTTATCTTAACTACTGCTGTTATTCATATTTGCCTTCTTTTATTATTCAAGTTGCCCTGATCATTTTTATTCCAGCATAACTAGGGCCTGTAGCAGGAGGTTGGGATGGGATCACAAGAAGAGTGTGATTTGTACCTTGCAGCACTTACTTTCCCCCCAAATTATCTCAATCGTGGTCTATATATCAGTCAGCCACAAAGACGGTACTGTAGACAGAATAACATGACAACTTGACAGGTCTTAAAAATAATGGCAAAGCGACTTACAAACTATATTTTGCATTATTATCATAACCACAAAACATTTATTATGGTGTTATTCCAAAAAGGTTTGAGAAATAACTCCTCTTAATATCTGAAATGCATGAATATATTTAGCTTAAATATAGTATATGTGACATAACAAACAGCATAGCAACTCAACCTGTGTAGAATGCTGACTATGCTCCAGATACGGAGCCAGGCACTGTAAAGGCACACTATCTGCCCTCAGAGTGCCCAATTCAGTAGGTGAGAGAGAAGGAGTAACTTTTGTCCAATGTGATGGGTGCTCTGAGAACCACGCAGAGAGTTATTGAAGGCGCAAATACAAATGCACAGAATATGGTAATTAATCATTGTTTTGGGTTTCCATGGAGGAAGGTTTTAGTCAATGTCCTAAGTGGAAGGAGTTGGGGTTAGGGTTGATCTTTGAAATTTTCTTATGATAAACGTTGTGACTGCTTTGATACAACACCACAGGGATTAAAGAATCATCTTCTCTAGGAATTTGTATGGAAAAAAAAAATAAACCCATAATCTATTTGTGCCAGGAGATAGGAATTGAAATTATATAGCATTTCAAATTCTCTTTCAGTCTCTTAGTTCTTTGAAATGCATCACTTGTCCCTAGGGCACACAATTGCGAAGCTGTTTACTTAATGTTCAGGGATAACAGAGAAGTGTCTGCATATTTCTGGGTGGAAGGCTTTGCTGTTTTATAGATTTTCCATTGCCTCAAAAGCAATGGCCTTTCCAAGAGAACTTAGAAATAATTTTACTAATTTAGATTTTCTCTTAAACAGAATTACCTTTGCACTGCATTAATATATTTCAGCAATAAAATGGCCTTTACATTTTCCTGATGTCTCAGGGACAATTTTAAGTTTTACTTTCTATGCAGTAAGTCCTTCTAAGAGAAAACATAGGATTTCAATTTATATTTCTAAACACCAAAATAAACTCATCTTACATAAATGAACAGTGTCATTGGCTGCAATTTACATCTCAATGTAAATGTCATTTCCCTGCTTATGGTTGAAGCTTTAAGTTCAGGCTTTGAAAAAGGCACTATCTGTTCCTGTTATTACAAGCTACACTCCTGACAGCTCTCACATTAATGACACCAGATTGCTTGCTTTAGTGCTTTCCTTTTTGGAGCTTATTTTGTCATCTTCCACCCCTTCTTTGCCCGTTCTCAAACAGAATACATTCTAACGAGATTTAGAAAAGTTACAAGTTTTCAAACTCAGAAGAGAACTCCCTTTTTTCTGATTTAGGTGACAACATGCCCCAGAATTTATTTAGGAGGTGAAGCCTACACACCTTGGCTAGATTCCATCAGGGCAGAAGGTAGATAGAATATTACTTTTTCCCAGGTATCACATGTATGTTTAATACAGTTAAGGGTGAGGATAAGTTGTCACAGGGGACTGGACCAAAGCAAGGGGACAGTTTGATTTTGTATGTCCTCTGGGGTATAGAAAAACAAACCTAAATTATATTTTACATTTAAGAAGTATATAGGATAATTTATTTTATATATATATATATATATAGTCAACTTATGATAAACAAGTTTTTTTATGTCATTTAGGGACTTTTGCTAGATTATATAACTCAAAATAGATAACAGGCAAAATAGAGAATGCAGAGGGCTAAAAGCTAATTCTTTAAGAGAGATTAGTTCCTCTGGAAGGATTTTAACAATGTGATGGTGACACAGTCTGAGAAATATTATAAGGGACATATGATGATATTAGGTAACAACATGTATGAGAAGTAAAAGGAGATAAAAGCAAAATATTATGTCATTTTTTGTTATGGAAGATATGACAGTTACTTAGTTTCAAAACAAGAATAGGAATGTCATAGGCATGTTTGAAGAGAAAATATGGTGACCATAAAACCAATAACCAATACTTCCATCTTCGAGATGGGATAATATTCATGAAAGCTCTTTCAGTTATTTGAAAGAAAGTAAGTAGATGGATCCAGATTACTATACTATACTTACTATTATTATTTGGAGAAAAAGCCATATGTTTCTCTAAAATTTAAATTGTGGTGACATATGAAAGAAGATGATGGTTGAGAATTCTAGTGATTTTTTTTCTTTATTAAATATGGTTCAAAAATTTCTGTCTGTGAAGACTTCAGATGACACGGGCAGAGCCACAGGATACAAAGTCTTCTACATGATTTGTCTAGAAGCTTAAATTTCTAATATATTATGGAAATATATTATGCTGCAAATATATCATGGAAAATAAAGGAGAATATCAGATTACTCAAGGTTTAAATGGATAAAAATGAGTCAATAGAAAGCTTAAGATATCAATAGATTACCAGTTCTATGATCAATCATGATTAAAACTTGAAGACATAGAGTAAAAATCCAAAGGCATCTTTCACTCTTTATATTTTCTTTTCACACTGGGGAAAGTAGTACATTTTTATTAGCAATCTGTGTTTAGTTTCTTCATATTCATTGCCAACATTTTCCTGTGTGATGTGTTCACTTGTTACATGTCAGTGTACCAACTATCTGAGAGTGACACTGACAATTATCACACAGGAAAATATTAGAGAAAAGAATAGGGCTCTTAGAAGAGACAGAGAAGTGTATTTTTTTCTGACTTTTTTGATCAACAAAATAAACATGAGAAACATGAATCACAATGTGCTATGAGGCTTCTAAAAGATAAAAATGTTATCACAAATGAAATCCTATTTCTGCAATCACAAATGATTCTGATGAGTAAGGGAGGGATCAGTTTCCCAAAGAGAGCCATCTGACTGCAAAAGTGGCTTTCAGATAAATTTGGATTTTAAAAGGACAGGAAGACTTGAAACAAAGTTTCTAAGAAGGTCATAGACCTCAGGACAAATACAAGAGATTAACATGGCATAGTGAGAATGATGTTACGAAGGACAAAGCCATCAATAAGCATCCCAGCCCTCATCTCCTCTGGGAGCATACAGCTTGTATGAGGTGGCATTCTTTCGTAGTCTACAGAGAAGCTGTTATTTTTACTGACATAGGTCCACTCGTCTGTCTCTCCCACTAGATTCTGGTCTCCTTGAGGAAGGAAATGTGTCTTTATGTCTTCTTCACTCAACAGAGTGCCTATTACAAAGTAGGGAACTTAATAAATATTTGATGAATAAAAGGAAGTACTGTGTACACATAATGTCAAGTGCACCAAAAAAAAAAAAAAAAAAAAAGACTCTTAAAAATCACATATGATAGAAGAAAATCAAAGAAGGGATCTCCTTGCTGTTGGCAGTCAACAACACAGAATACAGTCTTTGACATTTTGCACCTACGTTTTCTGTGAGTAAAAACAAACTTGAAACAAAAGGGGATATACTAAACCTAAGTAAGAGAGGATGGATGCTCAGGGAGGATGAAAATGGGAAGAGAACAATATGTCTGCTCTGAATGAGTACAGGCTAGGGTTGCCCAACCTAGTTGAATTATATTCCAGCTCAGGGCATAATTTACTCCCTGTATAATTTTCCCATTGTAATAATTAAAAAATGTTATGATAGACTATTTGAGAGCTAGTGAGTTTCCTACCCATTGAGAATCTTAAGCAAGAGCTGGATGCTGGTGTGATGGAGATGGAAAAGATTCAACATGAGAAAGTAGCGGGGCCAGATTGTATTAAGATTCTTTCTCTTCAATGTGAAAATTCTAAGCATGTAAGAATCTTCTTGAACTCATCTCTCATCTTAAGGGTTTTGCCTAATTCTTAAAGGTCTTCTAAAAAAAAATTCATTCTCTCTACTTGTTAATCCCTTTTAAGATGTAAAATCATTTTGGTAGGATATAATTGTCAACTGTCAGTATTACCTACTTATCAGTTGTGCTTTAGTAAAAATAGTATGATTTTTCTAGTCATATCTATTGTAAAACAATGATTATGGATATAGAATTTATTTCATGTGTTGTTTGATTTTATCTTGGTTCTGCCCTCCCTTAATTATGTAGTTTTGAGTAAGCAACATAAACTTCTAAATTCTAGTTTATGCATGTATTAAATAAGGATAACAGTTTCCTCATACAGTCATGAGGATTAAATGAAATAATGCCTGAAATAGTGGCTAGTGTAGATAATTGCATCAATAAATGTTGAGGTCTAATTGCTCAGTATTTAATTTTTCTGACCCTAATTTTTTTCAGCTGTGAAATGGAGTAAAAGAGAGTCCTCTATCACCTCACAGAATTGTAGTCAAGATTTAATGAGTATGAAATGCATGCAACACAGTGTCTGACTTGTAGTAGTACTTCAACAAGTGCTAGTATTCTCTGCCCTCTTAAAGATCTTGGGGACTGCTGGCAATATTTGACACTCTCTTCTCTATCTGGCCTTAGCTTGCATTATCCATGTTTCCTGTTAGCCTGCTAAAGCACACATTTAAATACCAAGCACGACATCTCTTGGTTTAGACAGTGATTCTTAATCTTTTCTGAGGATTTAAAACCCCCTTGAGAAGTTCTTGAAAGCAACAGACTCTCTTTCAAGAAATATACACAGGAACACATATATATGAATTTCACCCAATTTCAACTAGTTTATGGATCCTTGAAATCAGTTCATGGACCTATGAGTCCCAGGTTATACACCATGGTCTATAGCACACATTGGTTGTACATGAAGACACACAAATAATCAAAAATGGAATCGTCCATTGCACATTGCTCTCCAACTATAGGCACATCAGCCCTGTATTCATTTGAGTTAGTGTTATCTAGTTTAGTTTTGATGCTTCCAGAGGATTCATACAGAACTTTTCTTTGGAGTATGACTAATACATTGGGGTTCACAAGTGGACACCCTCCATTAATACTAAATTATATTAAAATAAAGTGAAAGAAACCTCACTCTGTGAGAAATGCCATCTAGGAATTAAAGAAATGAAACAAAAATACCAACTTGTTTAAATAAGGACTATAGAAAGGCTAAAAGAGAAATGAAGAACTTCAAATTAATAAACATAGAAATAAATATGTGCATACATATTCAGGTAATGGCTTATCTAACTCAAGGCAACAAAATGCAATTTTCCACTTGCCTGGTTTAGTGGTTTGATTGAGCCACTCTTTGAACTTCTCCCTTACTTGCTGTCAGGAAATCTAATTGCACAAACTAAGCTTTCAAAAGCTATTTAAAGGTTTAGAGAAAAGTGTAGCTGTGTGAGACATAATTTTCTCACACTTCCCAAGTATTTTACCAATAGTAAAAAATAGTTGGATTTTTAGAAAACTCAATACCCCTCCCCACAAAACAGTGATTTTAGAGGTACTATGAAAAAGATAAATAATCTCTGATAGAGAGACATAATAGATAAACATCTATTGCCCAGACCAGGAATATGCAACAAGTGTATTTGAAGCTATTCAAAATGGTAAAGTTCTTCTAGAATGGCTTAACAAGTGGTTTTAGTATGAATTCAGAGCTTCATTTTTCTCATAATATGGTTATCCATAATTTTGTATTAGGCCAACAACTGTCAGGGTTTCTGAGACTGGATATTATCCATTATCTGTGTCAATTTTGGAATTTTGTTGTGTTATTTTAGAACATACCTAAAACAAATGTATTCAGTCCAACATACTTCCAATACATTAGGTATTTATATTATAAAGAACTATGCTATCAACTGGTTTTAACATAAATTCAAGAAGATAATTATATTTAATATACTATATTAACTTTATTCTTTGCAATGTCTTTCCAACTTAAGATTTCAAAAAAAGCCACAAAAAAACAAAAAAAAAACAAAAAAAACCCCCAAAACAAAAAACATTATCTTGTAAGAGTATATGGCTAGGTTTTGGAGTCAGAGTAGATTCAAATTCTGACCACATCATTTACTATTTCTGGAACTTTACAAACCTGTGGTTATGACTCTGATTCTTAGACGCCACTAAGCCAAAGTATCAAAACTGGCTTCATCAGAGGAATAAAATGAATTACTCAGAAAAGGCACAAAGGAGTTGGTTCAGTACAATGTAACACTACATTAAAATCTAAGGAACATGTGTAAACTGACACTAATTAACTTTTGAGTAATTGAAATAATTTAAGTAAATGGCTAGAATGTAATTGAAGAAAAAAACATTTTAATGTTTTGTTTACAATTCAGAAATCACTGCTCCTATACATTACCTGTGTATTTCTATATAACTTAAGAATTTTATACCTCTGTAATGAGACTTCTCTGGATTGGTTTCTAATTGTCCCTTAAAATTTTGCTACTCAGGATATAGTCTTTGAACCAGCAGCTTCTTCCTCACATCGAAGCCTTCAGAAATACAGAATCTTAGGCTCTCCTTGAAACTGTGTTTGAATCTCTATCTTAACAAGATTACTAGGAGATTTGTATGGACATTAAAATTTGAGGACAGTGTCTTGAAGCCTGATAAACATGTCATTTTCCTGGTGTACATTATTTTTAATTTCATTAATCAAAATCTTTTATTTGATCTTTTTTCTTTTAAAAGGGATTCCCCAAACAAACTGAGGGTTCTAGAGGGGAGGGGGTGGGGGGATGGGTTAGCCTGGTGATGAGTATTAAAGAGGGCACGTTCTGCATGGAGCACTGGGTGTTATGCACAAACAATGAATCATGGAACACTACATCTAAAACTAATGATGTAATGTATGGGGATTAACACAACATAATAATAAAAAAAAATTAAAAAAGGGATTCCCCATATTAAGGAACACAATGCAAAGTTCACATGGATTTTACAAATGAAACTGAAAACTTCAAAGAAATTTCATGCTTTTACCAGCTCAGAATGTTCAAAGAAAGAACAGCCTTTTCTACTTTCATTAGTACACAGTGAGAAAAGATTTAGAAGAATTATGTAACGAAATGCATCATCTAATCACAGGTCTCCACTGAAAAGAATTTAATACAAATTCTGAATTATTGTCAAAATTTTCTCTTCCCCATTGTAAAGATAAGAGAAAAAATGTTATTAGTCATATCTGATGAACTTCCACTAGTAACTTAGTGACTAAGCTTTTTAAAAATCAGAACACCACTATATGGTTTCCAGAGTAGCTGGAAAAAAGTGGTTTTAGTTAACTACATAATTCACTTTACATATTCATTTAAATTTTTTCTCTATCCGAAGTAAAAAATATCTCCCTTTGTTTTCAGAAATCTCTACTTGGATTGATAAAATCCTACCTAATTACTGAAAAATCCTTCTGCTTAGTGTGGGAAACACCTACACTGAGTGGTTCTCCTTGAGAATGATGTCTGAGCCTGAAACATTTCTACCTGGTGTCATCATCATTAAATGGCAAGAAAAAAATGACATTTTATCAACAGAATATAAGAGTAATACCACAAGTACATGTATCAATCAGAAAACCTGCTGCTAGAGAAAAAGGATGGCTGGGTCTGAGGCTTTTAATTAATGTGTGTTTGATACTCAACAATTCATTTTGTCACTTTCAGATTCCCTAGTAGGCAAAGAGTGGCAGGAAGGAAAGACTTAAGAAAAAATATGTTAAGAGACAACCTCAAGCTTGAAAAAAAATGATGTCATTTTTACCCCCTGTAATTTGGAAATGTATATATTTTCTTCAAAATTTTTGCACGTAGAAGAAGTTATTCCAAGTTATAGAGAGCAGCTGCTTTCAATATTTCTTGTTAAATGCATTGTATCTTTAAACATATAAGAACCATTGTCATTTGGGGTTTGTAGTTTTGAGGCCCCCTGCTGAGTGGAGTGGGGAGTGGACACTAGGGGAGATGTTATGGAAAAAAAGGCAAGATACAATAGAGACTTATTTTTTTCTCTGTTTAGATAAGAAGATAGTTATATTTTCATAAAGGCTTTATACCTTATGAGGAACTTTTCTTATACTGTTTGATGGTAATATTGGGGCCATTAATTAGATCTTGCTCTTCATATTTTACAGATGAGTAAATTCAGGCTCAGTGATGTAATATGACTCAACCAAAGTGAGAGATATTTGAATTTGGTATCTGGGATTGAAATTCAGGTCTTCTCACTGCAAAGTTTGCTACTAGCCCTACTATGGTGATTCTGAAAACAAAACAAGTTTCAATTAAAATATGTAATAATAATAAAATAATAAAAAAATAATAGTTATCACCAATTCTGTGCCTCCTTTGTGCCAAAAACTGATTCCAAAGCTCTAATTAACTCAGTTAACCCTTGTAACAACCTTATTTGTGGGTTCCATATTACAGATGTACAAATGGAGACACAGAGAAGTTATATAATCTCCTCTTAGTCACTCAGCCAGGAAGTAGCAGAGTCAAGATTTGCACTCAGGTCCCTCACTCCAAATTTCTGTTTTTTATACTTCCCTAATGCAATAATATGTGTGATATGCTTAGCTCAGTACCTGATACAGATTCCCAAGTAATACTATTGCTAATAAGTATTACTATTAATATCTAAAATAGAATCCAGTTTGTCAAAAGAGAGTATTTTTGGATAATAGCAATTACATTGTTGAAAAATTACACATTGAAATATTGAGAGTTAAGTATATAATTGATTAATATTTAATTTTTAGTATACAGTTTATACATATATATGGAATAGGCTCTTTCTGGAATTAAATAAAGTCAATAGAATAATAAATCTCTCCTCAATATTATCAAAACCCACACAAAGACTATTCCTTATATGTCAAAATAACATATAGCAGCAGGCAATGCAGAATAGAATTTCCTTTTTTGTTTGAAAAATAGCTGTGTTCCCTGAGAACAAAAAATCTAAAAATATTTCTTGTTAATACAATCAATTTTAGATATTCACATCTAAGAGGTAAGTACTTTCAGTACTCAATATTTATATATCCAAAAACTGAGACCAATAAAGTTAAATAAGTTGCTTGATCTCACAGTAAATGATAGAACTCAGCATCGGTCTGGCTCTGAAGCGTGAGTGGAAAGTTTTAAAACAAGTGGGGGTTAAAACCCCCTTGAGATTTCCCTTTTTTGAAAGGGCTGCAGTGGAGGAAATTCATCACAAGAGACTGTGAACTGTGAGAAATTGTGGTTTGACCCCAGAGCCACATATCCAAGTTTATCTACACAAAATAAGCTCTCGTTTTTAATCCTTGCCATGTACAGAAATGCAACGACACATACACATTTGCTTAATTTTCTCCACTAGTTTTATTATATTTCTATTGTATCTGGAAAGTGATATCAATGGTATAGTTATTAATTTTATCTCATAGCAAAATGTCCAGTTTGTTGGGAAAAATATTAATCTCTTACTAATTCTGTTCTTATTTGATAACGGTTATTTTTGAAATACATGTTCCTACATATTATATGCATTAATTTCTTTATCAGCTCTGATTTGAAGACTAAATTGAGGTATGCAATTTTATTTATTTTATTAAACTTGCTTCTAATACAGAACAATATTTTTTAATATTACTACTACAGATTTTATTTCCTCACATTTGTTTTTGTAAATAAAGAGGCACAAATCATGGAAGTTAACTCACCTCTGTGTTTGGAGCCTGTGTATACTCTTATACTCACCTGGGATAATATACAGGGATACTTTATGAACTGCCAGGACAAAAGTTTCAAGACAAACATTATTTTTTTCATAAAATATAAATATAATTATAATTCCTTACCTTCATACAGCATTTTATTATTTATTTATTATTATTTTATTATTCATTCCATATGTATTCTCTCACTTGAACCTGGTAACAAACCAATGACACAGTTGAGAGATAAATTATTCCAGGTTGTTTTTCTTCTCCTCCTCCTTCTTCCTAAAAGATTAAGAATTTTTGCAGAAAACATAACTCATATGTCAAACTGGGAACCCATGAATGTTTTGTTCAACCCACAAAATTTAGCATGGCACTTTATTTTTAAAAAATGAAGGTTTTGCAATCCTTAAATGTTAAGAAATATTGCATAATATTTACATGATATAAAATGTTTTTCTGTATTTCACAATAGATGTAGTAAGATAGCCACACTTTTATCTCACTTTTTAGTCTTCAAGTGAGAATTGGTGAGGAAATTAATGTAGTATAATATCTAGAAATATATATTTTTAAAATGCCATTACCAACTGAGAGTAGAAAGAAGACACTAAATTTTTGGTTAATCAAATTTTATTTGATAAAATTTCAAATTCCTCTTGAAAATCTGGAAGACATTACTGTTTCAGGCCTGCTGTCCTACATGGAAACCAGTGAAGAGTTGTACATCATCTATCTATCTGTCTATCTATCTATCTATCTATCTATCTATCTATCTATCTATCTATCTATCATCTATCTGTCTATCTATCTATCTATCTATCTATCTATCTATCTATCTATCTATCTATCTGAATGATGTTACTTCTGTTCCAACTTATAACCATTATAGGTCTCAAGGACTACAGCATTTCAGCAGAAAATTCCAGCACCAGATGTAGTGTTGGTTTGTGCACAGATTTTCAATTCTTCATTTTATTTATTTTTTAAATTTTGAACTGATGTTGGACATACAGAAAAATTGCAAAAAAAAAGTCTAAACCATGCTCTTCCATTTCTCACCCTCACTCACTCTCCCTAATGTTAACATCTTACATAACCACAGGACAGTGGTAAGAACAGAAGATTAACATTGGTACAATAGTATTAACTATTAATGTATTGACCACATTGACTTTCATAATTTTTTCCCCACTGATGTCCTTTTTGTGTTCCAGGATCATATCAAGGATCATGTACTTTTTATAGATTTCTACTTTGGCTTTCTTTCTTTCTTTCTTTCTCTTCTTTCTTTCTTTCTTTCTTTCTTTCTTTCTTTCTTTCTTTCTTTCTATCTGGGTGGGAAGGGGCAGAGGGAGAGAGAGAGAGAGAATCTCAAGCAGACTCCACACTGAGGGCAGAGTGCAATGCGGGGGCTCAATCTCAGGACCCTGACTGAGATCACAACCTGAGCCAAAACCAATTGTGCCACCCAGGCGCAAGTTTTGGTTGAAGCCTGACTTTCAGGGAAAATGTAGAATTTAGAAGTGTTATACTATAAATTGAGTTTAGAGCTAAGAGGGATGAAAAGTTTGGTGGAGGGAAAATAAGCATTCTGGGGGACTTTTTTGGTTAAAAGAGAGATTCAAAAATGAAAAGTTAAGATTCTTCATTTCAAGAAGGTGATGGTCCAGTGATGGGCCCTATATGCCAAAGACTTTTCTACTTTTTCCAGTTTTACTGAGATGAAATTGACATATAACTGTGTATTAATTCAAGGTGTACAATATAATACTTTGATATATGTATATATTGTGAAATGATTACCACAATAAGTCTTGTTGATATCTGTCACATTACATGGTTATATACTTTTTTCTTGTGATGAACACTTTTCCTTTATTGTTTTTTAATTTTTAAAATTTTTTTATTGAAGTATACTTCACAAATGATGTTACATTAGTTTCAGTTGTATAGCATAGTGATTTGACAAGTCTATACATTATGCTGTGCTCACCACAAGTGTAGCTACCATCTGTCACCATACAGCACTATTACAATACCATTGACTATATCCCCTATGCTGTACCTTTCATCTCTATGACTTACTCATTCTATAACTGGAAGTCTGCCATTCCCCTTCACCCATTTTGCCCACTCCTCTACTCCCTCCCCTCTGGCAACCAACAGTTTGTTCTCTGTATTTATGGGTATGTTTCTGTTTTTTGGTTTGTTAATTTGTTTTGTTTTTTTAGATTCCACATGTAAGTGAACTCATATGGTATTTGTCTTTTCCTGTTGACTTACTTCACTTAGCGTAATACCTTCTAGGTCCATCCACATTGTTACAAATGGGAAGAACTCATTCCTTTTTTTTTTTTTTTTTTTTAATGACTGAGTAGCTGAGTAATATTCCACTGTACATATATAGCACATCTTCTGTATCCATTCATCTATCTATGGACACTTAAGTTGTTTCCACATCTTGGTTATTGTACATTAGGCTGCAGTAAACAGAGAGATGCATGTGTTTTTGAATTAGTGTTTTCCTTTTCTTTGGGTAAGTACCCAGTAGTGGATTTACTGCATCATATGGTATTTTTATTTTTAATTTTTTGAGGAACCTCCATACTGTGATGAAAACTTTTAAGATCTACTCTCTTAGCAACTTTCAAATATACAATACCATTTTGTTAACTATAGTCACCATGCTGCACATTTCATCCCCAGGACATATTTATCTTATAATTGGAAGTTTGTACCATTTGTCTACCTTCACCCATTTCCCAACTATCCCCCCACCTCATCTCTCATCTCTGGCAACCACCAATCTGTTCTCTGCATATATGAGTTTGTTTTGGTTTTAGATTCCTTATATAAGTGAGTTCACTATTTGTCTTTCTCTGTCTGACTTATTTCATTAGCACAATGCCCTCAAAACCCAGCCATGTTGTCACAAATGACAGGATTTCCTTCTCTTTTTTTTATGGCTGAAAAGAGCGTTAGAAACATGGATGATATAGAACATTACTGCCTGGAAAATTTGGGTAGACTGTAACACGGAAATAAAAGATAGGCATTGAAAAATGGGTTTCATGTGCCAAGTATAGGAAGAGAAATTAACAAGGTATATTTTTAAAAGGTTGACTAGCCTAGTATACTTAGATGCAATTAATTTTCTTTGTTGTTTGTTTTTCTGGAAAAAAGTTGAGTTTGGCTTTGAAAGAGTTTTCTGTGTTGTGTTGAGGTACTTAGACTAAGTATGTTAGGCAATCCAGCTATCGAATATATATTTTTTATTAATTTTAATGTTACACTTAAAAATTGATAGAAAATAACATTAAGATATATTTTGGTATTCTCCACAATAATACACAACTATTTAGAAATTTATGTGCATGCCTAATACTTACCTACTTATTCTAACACTGCATACAGTATTTTATTTTGTTTTATTTAATATTATCCCATAAACATCTTTATATTTTAAATTCTTTCCTTTTTTCAGATATTATTGAGGGATTTCAATAGAGTTTCAGACATATTGACATTTTAGAAAATTGGTTCTATCTTTGTAATGGAAGAAAGAGAGATAGAAACAGACACTAAGTGAGCAATTGTTGCTATTCAAGTAAGAAATGTTGGTGGGTTTTAGAAAAGCAGGTTGAGATGGGCAGTCTTGAGAAATAGTTTAGAGATAAATCAATGGTCAGGAAGTATGAGAAAAAAATGGGCAAGGAGGAGGTGAGCACTGAAGATATAGACTGAGAAATCATTGTCCAAGTGGATAGTTGATGAGATTATATAAAGAAAGCTTATAGAAAGAAGAGAAATCAGCACTGATTGAAAGGATACCCATGAACATCAGATTCCACAGGCATCAGTGTCACTCATAGTAGAATGGAAGGCAAAATACTGAGGAAAAATGTAAACCACATTTTCAATATATTTGCTAGTAAAAAGATAGGGAAAGATTTAATGATAATTTGATAGATAAAGCAGTGAAGAGAAAGAGATTTGGGTTAAATTTCTCTTTTGTTAGTTTTGCATTTTTAAGATTATATATTTTTGCAAACCTAGGGGGAGTTTTAGGGTAAAGAGAAGTTGGTTATAAAGCGACATCAAAAAAAGAAATCAGAGAAGAGATAAAACAAGACATGAGCGAGAACACAGGGGATACTAACTTCAATTTATTAAAATCCACTTGTAAAGCATTGGAATTTAAAATGAGAGTAGAGTGAAATGTATAATTTGAAACAAATATCTTTTTATGCAAAGAAGCATTTTATAAAGAAGGACAGTCTTTTGTGTATAATGATCATGTAAGGATTCAAGATATTTAATAACATCTTTCTACTGCTATTTTAAGGCAAAATAGTAATTAATAGACTTGTTAAAACCGTAGTTAGATCATTTAAAAATTATCCGGAATCAAAAACATCAAGAAACTCAGGAAGTAGAGAAACCTGGGAAGAAATTGAATCGCCTTGTCAGTCAGCTTCACCCTCACCGCCCCACAAACTCTGATGACCCCAATGATTTGATTTTGTGTGTCACGATATTTATGGTTGTGTGTCATCACCATATATACAGCCTTAGCTCAGCACCACTTTGTTCATAAAACATATTTTAGTGCACTAAAAACAAATTAGTCTAATTCTGTTCTTTGATTTTTTCAGTGTTCCTGTCAAACGAGAATAGATTTCCCCACAGAAACATGGAAATCATAGACCAGCTTTTTGACATATCTCTTCTCTCTTTTCTTTTGGGTCACTAGGAAGTTTCTAGGAATACTTTAGGAATGTGGAATTCTTTTAAGTTTCATGTAAGCAGAGAGATATGCAATGAATTAAATGAACACTGAATTTAAAAATGTAATGCTTGCATTTGAGCTTCCATTCTGCCATGTATTTTTTGTATGAACCTGAGAAAACTGTTAACCTCTTCAAGTCTCAGTTTCCTCATTTAAAAAATGGAGTTAATAATTCTTCCTTAACACATTTGTTAGAGGATATGGGCAAATGATCATGTGTAATAAGCCTTTTATAAACTATGTGCCATTTTTCACATCTCTGGCATTGTCTTATTATTACCTATGCTCATGCCTAGTGCAGATTGGGGGGATAAAAGGACTGCACTCTCATTTGTCTCCAATTGAAACAGGCTTGGGTGAAACAATGTGGGATTGCTGAATGGAAAGTATTAGTCCATGTCCAAGGGCTGTGAGTGCTAACACCAGGGAAAGTGCACCCAGTGGGTCCAGCTGAATTCTTCCCTTTCTGGGGCCATCAGAGCACCAGAGCTTCTTTGGAGAAGCCATCCATGGAACCAATGGAACAGTTCATTTGCTTTCTCTCTTTCTCTCTCTGAGCAACTTTATTTACACAGTCAATTTCTGAAATCTACCCTTGAAATGTCAAGACAGTCTCAAACTGAGCAATCTTTTTCCAGAAAATCTATCATCATGGTTGGTGTATGGCACAAATTTAAATGATTTGGCAAGAGGGGATGTACTTGACGTATTCTTTTTTCTTTCACCTCATTTAATAGTTATATATATATATAACTATATATACATTTTTTAAATCCTAAATTTCTACTAAGATACCCTTTCTGAGCTATGCCCATCTATTGCCACAGAATTCTGTAGGTCATATCTGAACTGGTGCTTCTCACACTCAAGTCCCGATTAGCCAATATTATAAATAAGTGAATTACCTAGGATGACTCTACAATACAAAACCAGGAAATGTAGATTTTATGCAGATCTTATGCACTGGATAAGGTGACTATATCAAGCCCTTATTATAAATATCACCCTCCTTGTGTAGGGAACATAGGGAGTTTACAACAGAGAGAAGTTGACATTAGTGGGGATGGGTTCCAGGAATAGCACAAAGCAGATGTGGAACTTAGCTTTACCAAGTACTGCCAATTGACGTCAATTTGGTCCTTGCAATAGCCCTGCCTTCTAAAGTTCCAGGTTTTTCCATGTTTGTTTTGTTTTGTTTTTTTTCTTTTAAGCCAGATTTCCTGTAACAAATTCATGCTTTTGCAATGTAAGAAGGGTACCACTAAATATATTTCCAAACCAAGACTTTCAGGATCCTAAATTGGGGATTGAAATCAGTCAAGAGGAAATGGTTTTGGGGAGAAAAGTCCAGCATTTTCAGCAGGGCACTTGAAATTGTGAGGCTTACTCAATATGCTATGGCTTTAGAAAGATGACTTCTAAAGTTGGATTATGTGTCTCTGGGAAGAGAATAAAATTGTAGATAGAATGTAATTATGGATGGGAAAAGTAATGGTACTAGTGGGCAGCTGGGTGGGTGGAACATTTCTTCTCTGCCTCAGTCCTAATAACTCTCATGCTACTCCACTCTTCCTTTCCTGTTTGCGTGACTAAAATGTCCTGAATTCAGTTAAGGGTAATTGAGTTAAATCAGTTTCCTATCCAAATAATATTAAAGTAATGATGTATGGTTCAAAAAAAAAAAAAAATGGAACTGCCTTGTAAACCTCTATTTTAAGCCTGGGAAGCTGCCCAATGCAATTTATTCTTCTCTGCCCTCCCTCTGTGTTTGAGAAATGAAGCAGTGTTTTGCAGAGCAATGCATTCTTTTCCGTATGGCTCATATCTATCTTCTTCATGTTGGCAAAAGATCATTGAATTCTGTTTTCAAACATCTGAACTCTTACTCTTGCTGTAGTGACTGCCAGGTCCTGCCACAGAGTCAGAGGAACTGGAAGGAGCCCTGGGAAGCAGCTCGCTGAGCAAATGGCTAATTAATGTAATGCACTTTAAAAAGTATCCATAATTAAAAGCTTTATTGGAGAGCAAGATGAAATCATTCACAGAAGTTTGGCTCCATGTTCCCCAGCAGCCATGGTTTCTTAAAAACAGTCTCTTAAAGTAATCATTAATGGTCTGTAATGTGAATGTTGAATTTCATAATGATATGTTTTTTTCTTATTATCTTGAAAAGTCTGCTTCTGAAGCTAAGAGAAATAACCTTTGTTTGTTTAATGTTTTCATGTTTCTAAAATGAACTCATTGGAATTGTTATTTGGAGCATAAAGTGAAGTTTTAGTCAGGGCTGCCAGGTGTGGTTAAGCATGTTGTGACCTGCACAACTCCAGGGAGCATTATTTCCATAGGAGACAATGTGACTGTGCCTTCTAGAGTTGTGCAATGAAGCAGCCCAGCTCAGAGCATTATTTTTATCATCCATCTATGGCTCATCTTTCACATCAGCTTTCCTTTGTACACATCAGGTTTTTCTTCCCTGGTGCATTTGGGAAGACATCGAGGTTCAGACTTAGGCTGTACTGATTTTTAACCTGAAAAGGGTTAACAAAATCAAATAATCTCTTCTCCACTAGTCTCTCGATTCCCCGATGGTAGAATTACTTTTATATTGCCAGTGTTTAAATACACAAGCAGTGAATGGATAATGAAAATAACCTCTTGGTAGCAATTTATTCCTCGGGTCTGAAGAATGCTGAGAGAAGCTGAGTGTGAAATTTTGGATATTCTCACAGATGACAAATATGCCAAACTCTTGGAAGCACTATAGGTACTTTCAAACTTGAAAAATCAAGTATAATTGTTACATATCCACAGTGCCACTTTTGGAAGGTACTAAAAGGTTAATATGGTTTGCATATCTTTGGGGTATTTTTTCTGGTAAATACTATAGGAAGGATTATTAATTCAGAAGACAAATATTTGAGTGTATGCAACATATTTTTATATGACTTGGTAAGCAAATGTTGATCTCCATTTTAGAAGAAATTATTTCTTTTTATAATTTAAGAAGAATATGTTTTGCATTGTAAAATAATCCAAATCTAACATTTTTCCCAGGAATTCTGTTGGGAAATGTAGATGATAAGATTTTGCTGGTGCAGTGAATTTGTTTTTATTGTTAAGCCATTTTTAAATAGTTTAAATGCAGAACTGCTAATAGCAAAAGCTGGAGACAAAACTACCTCTAAGGACTAATACAGTGTATGTGTGTGTAATTCATATATTCAATATTATATATATATATGTATATATATACACACACCCCCATACACACAAAATTTATTTATTTATTTTTAGGATTTATTTATTTGAGAGAGAGAGAGTGAGAGAGTGTGAGCACAAGCAGGGGGAGGTGCAGAGGGAGAGTGACAAGCAGACTCTAGGCTGAGCACAGAGCCTGACACGGGGCTCAATCCCATGACCATGAGCTCATGACCTGAACCAAGTCAGATGCTTAATTGACTGACCCACCCAGATGCCCCCCACACACAATTTATATATAGTTTATATATACAGAGTGCATAGACCTTGGGCCCATAGATCCACATTAAATGTTTTCCTTTGTGCTCTGTTAGTGTACTGTCTGTACCCTGTTAAAGTATTTATGCTGCCTCGTAACTGTTCATTCAGTTGTGTTCATCTCAAGATTGTAAGTGCAATGAGTGAAGGAATATAATAACACACCTGGGATGACACTCCCTGGACTCAAATCTTGGCCCTATCATTTATAAGCTCTATAACCTTGAGCAAGTTATTTAGTGTGACTTTGTCTCAGTTTCTTCACCTGTAAATTGGGTGGGTGGGTAATAATGGTGTCTATGTCATAATTTTACAATGAGAAATAAATAATTCTTAAATGTAAAACACAAAGAATAACACTTAACATATACTAAGTGCTTAATGTATATTCCCAGTGTACAGTAGAACATTTTGTTCTCCTTGCAGAACTCAATAATCATGTGCTGAATTAATCATATTTTTGTAATAAAACAAATGCTTAAGACTAGGTAACATTAGAAGAGATAGTAAATAAACAAACTAAAAAAAAACCCACTTTATTATTGCCCTCAATGAATTTAGAATGCCACTGGAGAAGAATCTACACGTAAATTGTTTTACAAACAGATAAGGCAAGAGGTGATCAGATGGCCGTACTGGTAGACAGAACAGCATAATTCAGAAGTCCACATAGAGAGTGGAATGGTCTGCAAGAGCATTGTTGGCAAGGTAAGACTTGAACTACACCATGATAGTTGAAATGTGACTAAATACACAAAAAAGGGCTCCTTGCACATAACAGCTCAGTTGGAATTTGTAGGTAGAGTGAGTATGAGTCATTATGTGGTCAAAGAGGTCACTAGTGTCACTGGTAGGCAGTGACTTTCGATAATTATAACTTAAAAATAGCTCTTTTTTTTAATTCAGTGAATGCTTTAAATTGCTAACTAATATATTTTGTCCTCATTTTAAGAGATGTACGTTAGAGGGGAGGTAAGGAAGAGAATAAATGAATATAACATTATGAAAGCCTCTTTTGCTGGCTTTTTTTTCTTCTTTCTCTCCTAAGAAAATAGATCAATGGTAAGCAATTTTCTATAACTCTGTTAGACAGCAACCTTTTCAAAAAGTTAACTATGACTTTGGTGATTTTTCTTTGTACATTTGTCTTTATACTGTGTAGGAACACCAAATCACTGACATCTTTTTGTTTATTATATTCATCTCTATCTTTCAAGGTTATGATATTCATAATAATTCTCAGCCCAGAGTCTAGAGAAATTTGTTTTTGGACTTTGAGATATCTCCCCAACATCACTTAAAATAGGTTTGTAGTTTCAAGGTCATTTCAATAGGTCAGTAACTGAAAAATGCCTATTTCCCATTCAATTTTAACAAACTAACAAAAATTAATTAATTGGCAAACATGTTAAAAGAAGATAAAAAGCATGGCAAGTGAAACAAACAAGAACTAAAATGTGCACAGACTGAACTGAGAGAGAACTTGATATATTTGAAAAACAGAAAAACAGAGTGAAATGTAGAGAGGTATGAAGGAGAAATTAGTAGCATCAAATCAGAAAGGGTGATATAGAGCATGCCAAGATATTGTTTCATTCCACTCCAATGAGATACAGTTAGAAGGTTTTAAGCAAGGTCTAATTCAAGTTTAAAAAAAAATGCATTTGCTGCTGTGTGCATAATTAGTATAAGGAAAGTGAAAATAAAAATGCTGGGATCAGTTAAAAAGTTGTTTTGCTAGGTAAGAACTAATGATGACTTGACTTACCATGATAGCACTTAAGTTGGAGATAAATAGATGGATTTAAAATATACTTGGGAGCTATAATTTGCACCATTTGATTAGGAATGGGGGGTAAAGAATAGAGGAATCAGGATGAGTTTCAGGTTTATAGTTTGAGAAGTGTTGTTAATTATGGTGCTATTTGCTGACTTGGAGAAGTCTAGGGAAGGCAAAAGTTTGAGAGAAAAAAATAGAATTGAGAACAGAGTCAAGAGTTCTTTTTTTTTTTTTTAAGATTTATTTATTTACTTGAGAAGAGAGAGAGCACGACTGGAGGGTGGGGGCAAAGGTAGAGGGAGAATCTCAAGCAGATTCTGTGCTGAACATGGAGCCTAATGCTGGGCTCGACCTCATGACCCTGAGATCACAACCTGAGCTGAAACCAAGAGCTTAACCTGAGCTTAACCGACTGTGCCACCCAGGTGCCCCCAGAGTCAAGAGTTCTTCTAAGGGCATTTTATATTCGGGATTCTCAAATGAAACTTTGATAGGCTATGAGAAGAAGATATTTGAATATATGAGTTTACTGCTGATGTAAGTTTGGTTTTAAAATGTAAATTTGGGAAATATAAGCATATAAATTACATTTAATCCTATTGAAGTATTTGGGAACACTATAGGGACAGAGCAGTTACAGAATAAAACCTCTGACTGAGCTCTAAGTAATCCAAACATTTAGCACAGGCAGAGGCAGGAAGAAACTAAGATAGTCCTCATCACAGAAGCCTAAATAAGAGCATATGTAAAGATGGAGAAAGTAGTCAATAGCATAAGGATAAAAATGTGTTCTTTAGATTTTACAACATGTATTATCACTGGCAATTTGGACAAGAGTTGTTTCAATCGAGTGATGGAGACAGAGCAAAATAGAAGTTGGTTAGAAGGATATCAGAAGAGAAGTCAAGAGATTGTCAGCAAGTTTGGCTAAGGAAGGAAGTATATTTAGGACAGTAGCTGCCATTTCATGTTTTCCATGACACTCTCCATTAATATGATTTTGCTTAGGATTTTCAATGTTTACTTATTACAACCAATGCAGGGAATTGGATATCTTTGCCTTACCATATACTAATATCTAGCTTTGCTTTTTAATGATGAGTTTCTTTATATTTGAATGGTGTTTTTTTAGGAGAGAATAACATAAACATGCCATTGATGTAATACTGACAACAGCTCACCTGAGATTAGGTTTTAATTGACTAAACTAGATGAATTCTTAACACCAATTGCAAGTGTAAGATCCTACAGTAGTTGAAGTTGAGTCCCGATTTCAATTGCACAGAACCCTGATTTCAATTTGACTCCCATTTTCTATTTGAAACTCTGTCTGCTGGATGCATTTTGAAAAGTTATACCCCTTCCCCTAGTTACCTAGTGGTGCCCTGAATGAATATATCTATGTGACCGCACAATATCAGAGAAAGGAAATTTAACCTCTTGCATAATTTATCAGTCAACTATTGACAATCTTACCTGTCTCTAAAAATGATCTTAAATTATTCTCTCAAAATTTCTGGCATTTTCACTTTATAAAAGCTATTTAAAACCTATTCTGGTAGGTCTCTACTTTATCATTTACTTTATATACACACACACACACACACACCCATACACACATGAGTGCGTTCCTTAAAGTAACCTATAAAAAAATTAAAACTTAACACATTGGAATTTACTGTCAGAGCCACATTTCACTGTTTAATCTCTGAAGAAGAAAAGCTGTAATCCTTCCATAATAAAAGACAGCATTCTTAGATATTCTGCTAAATTACCTACTAACACAGAAATTTCCAACTATACCACGACTAACCACCCATGCATGAGGTAAACTGGAGGATTTGGAATTTATTTGCATCACATTCTCACTCTTAAAGCTGCCGCTATATTTTAAGCAGAGGCTTGTGGGTTTTGTTTTGTTTTTTTTTTTTTTCTCGCTAATGGTATCAAACTGATACTCTCCTTATTCGGAGATGGTGGGTCTCTTCTTTGCTATGGTCAATACAAAGCCCAACAGGTATAAGTAATGCTAAGGGTTTGCATATGAGGCCAGGGGCTCTCAGCACAAAGCAGATTTGTACACAGGGTCGGAGTCACAGATGTCAACTTGAATTTCAATAGAGATTTTCAACACTAGGTCAAATATTTTACCTGAGTCTCGGTTATACACAGTTTTTCTTTATCACCTATGTTCCTTATCTTTGTTATTTCCCTACTATCTTTCTATGTACTTCAGTCTTCAAGTGAAAAACCATTAAGTAACTTTGGATACAAAATTCAACTCAGAAAATAATTGTTCAACAAATTTTCTAATTACTTTAGGCTTACAACTGTTCTAAGAATTACCTGTCTAGATCTGTTCCATCTGGAAGGTAAATTTTGCCTGTATTCTACCCAATATTCCTTTACTTACAGCTTTCAGTCCAACAAACACTCCATATATGCATAAAACAACTAGGAAATAATGAAAATTGAGTTTGTTATATTTCTTTACTTGTCTATGGCTCAAATTTTAATAGGCTTTCCCTCATTTCTTTTGGATCTTTGATCCAGTTTTTCTTCATAACTGCATTACTGATTTTATAATTTAGAAAATAACAGATAGGTCAAGAAATTCCCTGAGTAAGTTGTGAAATATATATGTACTATAAAGTAGAGCAGTCATTCATTCTGAGGGATGATGCATTCATAACGACTAGTCAGGAGCAGAGGCTCACACTTAGTGCCAAAGGGAAAGCTGATTTAATGTCCTCCATTAAAAATTGTTGTTCCACTGTGTAGGATAGTTGGATGCATTAGAGATCATAGAAAATGGCATCTTTCACCCCAAAGTCACCCGTTGATATCTGAAGCAAAATGAGAGTGACTAGAAGTAAATACCATAAGATCATGGTACATAAATTTTTAGTGGAACATCACGAAGACCACAAATTTCACTTTCCAGTATTTTGTTTTGCTTGGTTATTACTTATTTTCTTTGCTAATGTTTTCATATCATTTATATAATCAAAACCTCAGGGCACTTTTGAAAGTAAAAATCACTGCTAAAATAACATTATATAACTTTAAAATACATGCAATATGTTTAGATAGTATGACAACTAGTATCTATTTCAACTGGGAAAATATTGCAATTTGTTAGATGCAATAAAGAAATAATGAGCAACACAACCAATTTCAGTTCTATATCTCCCTCATAAGTTTCTGTACTTAGAAAGAACATTGTTTTGTTTTAAAACACTGTTCTGCACAAAAATGTGCATTAATATTATACAAGTTATTACTGCCAAAAAGCAAATAACTGCATCTTCATTGTTGAACATATTATAGGATTTGCAATAGCATCCTTACCAATGTCAGATGTTCAATATTTCTTAGGTTCACTGTGAACCAACTTTTAATAGTCTTACCACAATTATTTTCTTTTTTTAAAAAAGATTTTATTTATTTATTTGTTAGGGAGAGAGAGAGAGAGAGAGAGAGTGGCAGGCAGAGGGAGAAGCTGGCTCCCTGCTGAGCAAGGAGCCTGATGTGGGACTCGATCCCAGGACCCTAGGATCATGACCTGAGCCGAAGGCAGGCACTTAACTGACTGAGCCACCCAGGCGTCCCTCACCACAATTATTTTCAGATCTTGTTTATATTGGCCATACTTAATTTCCATAACAGCATTCCTGAATTTAAAATTTGCAAACAGTAAGTAGGATATTTACTGTTACACTTGACTTGCCTTGTGTCAAGTACTATCGGAGTAGCTACAGACATATTTGGTATCTGAGTAAGTGGAATTTAATTTGGGTATACATTTACTTTGGACTTAGTTGAATATATTTTTTATTTATAGTATATTCTCTACAGAAAATGATATTATAAATTATTGTCATGAAGAGGTGATCAAAGACTATACAGCCAAAAATTAACTTAATAAGTTATTAATATAGTTAAGTTATTGCTATCCATTCCAGTGTAGGAATGGTTCCAGAAATATCCTACCACCTGTGTCATGACATCAAGATGTTGGCCCAGAGGTTTTACCAGAATAATGTGAATGTATCCTATAGCGTCAAGCATTGAAAGTATGAGGATATGAAGAAGAATCAAATGTATAAAGGCATGAGTTAGAATCAGGTCTATGGATAATTATTCCAACCATTAAATGTGTAAAATAATGAAAAGATAATTTTATTCTCATTGACAAAAGAGAGTTTTCTCTTGCAAAAATATTACTCCATAATGCACTATTTACTATCTTAAACATATCATGCATATGTTTTTCATTTTTGATAAGCATTATGTTAAATAGAATTTATCAAAATTTTAGAAAAAAATCACTAAAAGATTTCATACTTTGTACATCTCAACTATGATTTTACTGAATAGTAAAGAAAGGTTAAATGATCTTTCCATTATTGACAGAAAATTATATTTCAAAATTATTAACATATGGAAAAGAAATTAAAGAGTAATATGTTAAAAAAGCTAGAGAAAGTATGTTTTATGAGATGTTAAATGGCTAAGTAATAGAAATTTTTTTCATAGATGTAACGATATTCTTATATTTCTCAACTATAGATTGAAATTTGTTGTAATTTCTTTTCTTGCTTTAAATATGTATTCATTTTGCTATTTTATTTTATATTTGTGTTTGGTCTTTGTTTTTGAAAGAGGGTCCTCTGGTTTCACCATTTCCTCAATGCTCCAAACAGGGCTATAGACTGTGTAAGAGCTTCCAGAGACCAGAGTGGCAATATTTAGCCATATTAAGTGTAGGCCTGTTCTGTGACTCAGCAATTCTGATCCTGAGTATATCTATCTACAGAAATGGTTGTCTATAATAGGAATGATGAATGACAATGAATAAATGTTTAAAACAAAAGAGCCATCTTATGGTAATTTATCAGGGATTGATAACTGATATTTTTCCAGGACTTGAGAAGCATGTCTGATTCACACCTCTTCACCTAATGTCAGGGGGGGAAAAAAGATTGAGTAATTTTCATGGAAGAAATATTTATAGGTTGCATGTGTACTATAAAGTGTGGTGCAAATAGATATACTACAGAAGTAATTATTGCCCATGGCTCTTTTTGTATAAAATTACATATTTCATGAATGATAATGATGAAATAAAATCAAAACAGACTGAAAAATACACAATCAAAGGAATACATACGGTTCTTCTTCCTCTCTGCCTTAAATTCTTATCTTTCCCACGACCAACCTTTAGTTTTTTTTTTCCCCCTCAGGATTTTTTCTCACTTTTTGCTTGATTTCATTCCTGCTATAGAATTCACTAACACTGGTAACTTGAATTTCCTGTTAAATAAACAACTAACTGTTTACCAGAGGTAATTCTATCAGCTCAAACTCAGTAAATACAAATCTGAACTTCATATGGGTTTTTTTTGCAAAATTTTATCCTCAGCCTGGATATTGAGATCAACATTATTTGCTAAGAAATTGAGGAACTACCTTAAAGTCCTGTGTCAATCAAGAGCCAAATCCCATTCTCTTTACACCTTAATACCCCTCATCTGCTTCTACCTTCATCTTTCGATGGACATCTTGTATTAGTTTCCTTTCTTTTTCCCTTGTCTCTATTATTTCTATGCTTAATAGTGACAAATATCCTTTCAAATAGAAAAATTCAGTTGCAAAATACATATAACTTTATTATTTGGCCCTAGCCTTCATTTGCAACATAATCACTTATCTCTATAACCATATTTTTAAAAAGAAATATGTATTTAGAATTACTATTTATAAATCTGCCATTTTTTCTCTCCTAAATTCATTTACAAATGCTGTTATCTGTACCCTCTACTAGCTCATGCTTCTAGAACAAAGGTCTCGTTCCTCCATCATTCCTTGATCTCATTTTGGGGCAGAATTAATTATCTTACTTGCCCCAGTATACTCCATCTTATTCATATAATCTCATATTGCTTGCAATAGTTACATTTCTTCATTTTTTATTACTGCTAGTGGAGTGTAATGCTTTGAAGGCATAAATTTGTCTTATCCATATATTTTTTAAAGATTTTATTTATTTATTTGACAGAGAGAGATAGAGCACAAACAGGGGGAGTGGCAGGCAGAGGGAGAGGGAGAAGCAGGCTCCCTGCAGAGCAGGGGAGCCCAATGTAGGACTCGAGCCCAATGTGGGAATCAATCCCAGGACCCTGATATCATGACCTGAGCCGAAGGCAGTCACTTAACCAACTGAGCCACCCAGGCGCCCTGTCTTATCCATATTTTATCTCCACTTAGTACAATGTCTGATGCTAAATGTCTGATGCTACTCAATAAATGTGTATCACCCACATTCATGCATTGATTCATGCAAAACGACCCCAAATTCTTTCAATAGCAGAATAGATAAATTGTTGTAATTTCATGTAAAGAAATGCTATTGAGCAATGAAAATAATCATACAAATATAATTTTGAGCAAAAATTCCATACACAAAAAAGAACATAATATATAATTTCATTTATGTCATTGGGGAGGAAAAATTTTTCTCTACTCTCTTAGGTTCAGTTCCTGGGGGCCTGGGAATTAAGCTGACAAGACAGATCAACAGAAGGAAGGATTATTCATATACATACAGGACCCAATAAAAGAAGTAGCTAGTTGGATAAATAATTAAAGTTAGTTTATATACCTAACTCAGTAAGGGAAAGGGAGAGGGCAGGAAAGTCTTCTATGTGAAGAACGAATAGATTTTTTAGGAAAGACACATGGATTTTAGGAGAACTAATGGGAGATAAAATTTATGATAATGTTTGTTAATACAGGTACAAGTGTCTTTTGGTCTTCATGGCTGTGTAACTTCCCAGGAGAGGGGATTTATGTTAGTGTCATTTCTCAGAAGTTGCTGCTTTTACTCAGATAAGGGAAGCACCAAGATGGCTTCTTTCTGCATCTGTTAGATCTGGAATGTTTTAGTTTAAAGTAATATTCATACCAACTCTCAGGTTCCAAGTGAGTCCCCACAATATCCAGTTTAAAACAATAACAACAACAACAACAACAACAACAAAAACCAGGTAAATGTATAAAGTTAGCAGACAGTGTAGTGGTTATTTTTTTGAAAGGAAGGGACATGACAGGACTTTTGCAGTATCAGTGGTATTCTATTTCTTGCTCTGGATGGTGGTTACATAGATGTATTCAGGTTGTAGAAATTCATTGAATGATATCTGCATGGTTGTGTAATTTTGTCTATATATTTTTACCAATAAAGTTCATTAAGAAAGAATGAAAGACTGAATGAATGAATTTTACTTTGATGTTTAATAGACAGTGATGTTGGGGCGCCTGGGTGGCTCAGTTGGTTAAGCGACTGCCTTCGGCTCAGGTCATGATCCCAGGGTCCTGGGATCGAGTCCCACATCAGGCTCCCGGCTCAGCAGGAAGCCTGCTTCTCCCTCTCCCACTCCCCCTGCTTGTGTTCCTGCTCTCACTGTCTCTGTCTCTGTCAAATAAATAAATAAAATCTTTAAAAAAAAAATAGACAGTGATGTTCATTATATAGGATAGTAGGTAGAGGAGAGATCATAGAAAGTATTTAGTACCAATGTCACTATCTTTAAAATGAATCAAGGAAAGATTATGAGTAGCAGATTTCTGAAACTGCTTAATTGAAAGACAGAAAATATTCACTTCTCTCTTCTGAGATTTATCTGGGGCTCAGACCTATATGACTCACTACTTCGATCTCCATTTGGAGGTTCCCAAACAGAACTCACCATCTTTTCTTCTTGCTGGCTAGGCCTAATGCATCACTTGCTTTCTGATTTGGTAAATGGCACCATAAACCATTCATAGCTTCCCAAGCCAGAACGCTGGGAGCTAAATTTGACTCATCCAAGCAATCAATATATTCTGTTGATCATGCTTTGCATATATCTCTCAAGTATGTCCATTTCTCTCCATCTTTACTGCCCTATTCAAGTCCAGGGCATCACACCTTTTACCTGGATCAGTGCTGCGGCAACTATTTGACTGTTTTGTTAGCTTTGCTCTTATCTTCATTCTCTCCTGTTTTCTACAAGAAAGGCAAATGTTCATTCTAACTAGCTCCAGGGAACGAAACAAGGGATGTTGCAAGAATACATTCCCACCAAATGCAAGCTGGTGCAGCCACTCTGGAAAACAGTACGGAGGTTCCTCAAGAAGTTGAAAATAGAGCTACCATACGATCCAGCAATTGTACTACTGGGTATTTACCCCAAAGATACAAATGTAGGGATCCGAAGGGGTACGTGCACCCCGATGTTTATAGCAGCAATGTCCACAATAGCCAAACTGTGGAAAGAGCCAAGATGTCCATCGACAGATGAATGGATAAAGAAGATGTGGTATATATATACAATGGAATATTATGCAGCCATCAAAAGGAATGAGATCTTGCCATTTGCAACGACGTGGATGGAACTGGAGAGTATTATGCTGAGTGAAAGAAGTCAAACAGAGAAAGACTTGTATCATATGACCTCACTGATATGAGGAATTCTTAATCTCAGGAAACAAACTGAGGATTGCTGGAATGGGGGGTGGGGTGTGAGGGATGGAGTGACTGGGTGATAGACACTGGGGAGGGTATGTGCTCTGGTAAGTGCTGTGAATTGTGCAAGACTGTTGAATCTCAGATCTGTACCTCTGAAACAAATAATGCAATATATGTTAAGAAAAAAAAAAAGATAGCAGGAGGGGAAGAATGAAGGGGGGAAATCGGAGGGGTAGACGAACCATGAGAGATGATGGACTCTGAAAAACAAACTGAGGGTTCTAGAGGGGAGGGGGTTGGGAGGATGGGTTAACCTGGTGATGGGTATTAAAGAGCGCACGTTCTGCATGGAGCACTGGGTGTTATGCACAAACAATGAATCATGGAACACTACATCTAAAACTAATGATGTAATGTATGTGATTAACATAACAATAAATTAAAAAAAAAAGAATACATTCCCACTGAGGTGAGTTCTGTGAGACAAAGCAAATAGAGCTTCTAAAAAAATAGAAAGAGTACCAAATGGCATACATGCCACAAACTTAGGGCAACATTCTATTTATATACATAAACAGTCTATCTATCTTAAAATTAGCATTCAAGCAGAAAAATTGTTTTCTCAGTAATGCATACTAACACAAGAATTAAAATGTTAAAATAGAGGCACACATTTTCAGACAGAATAGTCCCATTTGCCTGCTTTGTATAACAAAGACTGAAAACTGCCAGATATTTTCAGTAAATTGAATGTGTTAAATTTGTACCTCAAAGATTTTGGTGAAAATATATTTAAAGCATAGATATAATACATAATTGTTAGAAATTTTATTCTGGTAATTATTTAAATGTAAAATTTTAGATCACATGAAAACCTGTGAGAGTATTTCATTTTTAAAAACTGTTATGTGGTGCCTGAGCAAAAAATGTTTGAAAACTATTGTTTTAGTATATTAAATGGAAGAAAGACTCCTAACCTACTGGAAGAAGGTTTTACCATGAAAATTATCAGAGTAACATGACAATTGTCATGAACTTTTAAAGGAAGATATACTTTTTTTTCCATTATTTTCCTCAAGGTAGTAAGCATTTAATATCACAAGTATGAGGTTTTATATGAAGTCTTACCTTTTTGGCATTTCAGTGTATTATATAACAGCCAGAAAAGAAGGTCCAATGATTATGACTATGGTATGGAAAACTAAGAATTTTAATTTGCTTTATAAGGAAATTCATGCCCATAGATGTGTCTATTGTAACTTTCCCTCAATTCGAGAAAGTCAGATTATCTCTCATAGTATGGGATTTCACCTGAGCAAGGAAGAGAAAATCCAGTTCTAAGAACATAATATATCTGTACTGATATAAAGGATATTTGCAGGTAGAATTGAAATATTCTGCTGTCCTAAAAACTAAAAACTGCAGTCAGAATACAACTAAAAAAAAACAGTGAAATATGATAGCATTTTGATGTTTTAATCTTGGCTTTTAATGTACATAATTTTTAGCATAAACTTTAATAGCATAGCAGTGACAATCATTTCCACTGTCTACAAATAACATGTGTTTAACTTATCATTAATTACTTATTCAAATGTTTTTGAGAAATAATAAATATCTTTTAATTAAATATTTTCTTAAATCCACAGTTATTCAAATGTATAATATAAATGTATTCTACTATGTAACTTGTCATTCCTAATAAACTTAACTAAATATTTGTTACCACTAATTTTTGACCATCTAATTTCAATTTTCTACATTTTCTATAGTTCAAATTGAAATACAAAATCTGAAACCAGCAAATAATTTATTCCCATGGCAATATGCTGAACATCCCTATAATTATAAACCAAGGATTCTTTGTGATTTAGTAAATAATCAAAAACAGTAACAAATAGCAATTCCAAAATTTTCACAAAGATAACTAATTTTCTATCATTCCTTAAAAGGTCTGGCAAGTGAGCTTATATTAAATCAAAAAGCTTTACAAGTAGTGTAGGTGCCCAACAGAAAATGTATTCAGTCCTGGCACAAAATACCTTATTAAGAATCATCAAGAACAAGTTGTATCAAGAAGAGAAACTGCATCACTAAAACAGCAGAAACAAATAAACCAAAACCTAAAATAGAAGCCATCATAGTCATGGATTTTTACAGGATATTCCAGAATGAAAGGGATCAGTGGATGCGTTAGGTGGGGCAGCCACCAAGAGAGATTGGAAATGATGTCCCAACTGGTGAATGGAGCAGAGATTTTTCAGGAATGAAGGCAAGAAAAGAAAATTACAGGCAGTAAAAACAAAAGCGAAAACTCCTCTATTTTTTATGTCTTATAGAATTAACAAAAGTAGTGACAGATTAAAAGTAGATAATGCCCACCTACAAATGAGACAGTCAACCCAAGAATTTACTAATGACCCTCTGAAGGTAAGTGTCTTCATGAGCACATGAGTAAAGCACAAAGAAATAGGAAAGACGACAGAAAGACACAGGGTCAGGAAATAGTGAGTATAGTTGACCCTTGAACACATGGCCTTGAACTGTGTGGGTCTACTTATACGTGGAATTTTTTGATATACAGTACAGGGCTGTAAATGTATTTTCCCCTCCTCCCTAGGATTTTCTTCATAATACTTTCTTTTCTCGAGCTTACTTTATTGTAAGAATACAGTATGTAATACATACAACACATACTAAATATGTGTTAATCAACTCTTTATGTTATCAGTAAGGTTTCCAGTCAACAGTACACTATTAGTAATTAAGTTTGGGGGGAAGTCAAAAGGTATATGTGGATTTTTGACTCTGGGGGGTTGGTGCCCTAACCCCATGTTCAAGGGTCACCGGTATATTTAAGATATCTATATATCTTTAAATATTATATTATTAGAGTAGAGATTCTTTAATTTAGAGGATAGCCCATCTGCTATGCCAAAAGCCTCATTAATATTGTTTTAGGATTATTACACTCACTAATATAAGTTGGTGGTAAGAATTTCTTCCCTATATTTTCTCAAAGATCAGGAAATTGTTGCAGATGTGTCAATTTTGCTGTGTCCTCTGAAGTTAATTTATCTGAGGAAATTCAAGAAAATATGCTGAGACCCCTGGTTGGGTAAGTCTCAGTTCCTGTGGTTAAGATTATCAGCACAATTCATACTATTTCAATATGGAATTAATGATCTGATCATTTTGTTCACTAGCACCTTAAGTACCAGGATCTGACATAAATCAAAGCCAGTTTAAGAAGAGGGATTTACTAGTGGTAATGAGGAAAGTTTCCCAGTTAATTCAATTCAGTGCAACATTTCTTTCCTGTTATTTTGACAGCAATAATGCCTTGGGCTGTTATATGACAAATAAATCCAGTGGCCCAATATTGATGAGATGGAACTGATAGGGCCATTATTTTTCTCCAATACATTGCTAGAAGCAAGCGTCTCAGATCCTCTGGATGACTTTCTAAATACCCATGGGACTCTTGGAACTTTTACTACAAGGTGGTGACACCAAGATGCCCCTAATCATAATCACCTGAGGAGGGAGGAGGCAAGCCCTCAAGAGAGACTTCACACTGCTTTTCTGGGAGAATAGGGGAAGGATCAAATCTGTGTGCTATTGAGTTGGGAAACAAAGTTGAGACACAAAGTAATGTTAATTGCACATTTAAGTTTTTTCTTCTTATTATTATGTTATGTTAATTACCATACATTACATCATTAGTTTTTGATGTAGTGTTCTATGATTCATTGTTTGCATATAACACCCAGTGCTCCATGCAGAATGTGCCCTCCTTAGTACCCCTTTAAGTTAAAGACCCAAATTGTACTTCTTTGTTAAATTCTGAAAAAGGAGAAAAAGGAAAAAATTCCTCAAAGGTGAAGTGAAAAGGACAAGTGAGCCCCAATTTCATAAAGAGGAGTCTACAGAAACTTGAGTTATATATTTAGGAAAAAAAAGGCAAAAAAAGAAAATGACACTTGTTACAACTTTGTCAAACTTTGGAGCATTTTTTAAGTTTTGTTTGTTTTTACTTTTGTTTGTTTTATGTAGCAATTGCCATCAGTACACTTGAAATTTTACTTAAACATTTAGGAAAGATGTATAGTATACTAAGCACTAGGATAACGAAGGTGATATAAATATATTTTCCTTCATTAATTTGTTGAACAAAATCTATTATTTTGGTACTTTATTATGTGTCAGACTCTGGAGATTCAGAAGTAAGCAAAGCAGATAAAGTTCCTGGTCTCATCAAACCAGAAGTGTCATGGAACAATATAAAAATATAACAATATAAAAATAAAATATAAAAATATAAAAAACAATATAAAAGCACAAAATGTATAAGACCAGTTGCTTTTACTTTTATTTAATCTTGTCCCAGAATAAACTGAGTAGAAATAGAAATGATTGTGCTCTGGATATGTTTTACCTACTTGTAAGGTTTGGCTTTCTCCTCCAGTATCAGCATGGAATTGTCTCCTTGTCCTTGACTTCCCCTTTTCTCACTAAATCTTGCTTCAGTGTTTCTCTAAAAAGTAAGACCCCTTCCCCGCCCCCTTTTTTAACTACCCTATGCTTTTTTTTCCATACCATTTTGTACTCTAGAATTATTTATTCTATATTTATAGTCTGTCTGCCTTAAATGAGGTCATGAGATTTGTGAAGGTAGGACCCATATCTGACCAACATTGTGCTCCATTATTCTAGCAGAGGGCCTTTCACACCCTATGGTTATTCAGTGTCTGACCAAAATGTCACTACGCAAGTGATCTTTTTCTCTTTTTTTTATTTTTTAATTGACCAGAATTTGCTAATTGACCAATGTCATACCATAAGCACTTCCTATAATTATTCTTTTTTTGAAACAGTATCACCACTGAAAGAAACCAAAAGCCACACTTCTTAATTCAAGTTGCAAAGCACAGGAGACTTAACATTTCAGACAATGAATTATCCAACCAACATTTTCAATACATTACTAAGTCTTAATCCAAAGAATGCACAGCAGATGAGTTCCTTTTGCTACATACCAACAAGTTTCTTCTGTGCTCTTTTTTTTTTTTTTTGGTTTTATTTTCCTTGAAGCATAGGAAGAAGAAATGTTTCTATTTTCCCTTTTGTTTAACTCTCAACAAATCCAGTGATTCAGAAGAAGGATGCCTGCCTGAACTCAATTTTTATCATCCTTAGATGAAGCATGGCAGAATCGTCAAATAGCACATCTCCTCTCACCTGCTGCTTCATTCATCCTGAAAAGGCACACAGCCCTCTTCAGAAAAGGCAGATTTTAGAACAAAGCATGTCATTTATTACCTCTGAAGGAATTTTGAAGAGAGTGTACATTAACTTTTTTATAGTATTTCCATCTCCTTTTTCAGTATAAAAAATATAGAAATAAGCCTTCTGAGGCATCCACATAATAACCTAGCTTCTTATGCTCTCTGGGAGACAAGGCAGTTGGAAACTGTGAAGTTTAGGAAACCCAAAATGTTTAGAATCCTAGAGGTCCAGACAGTAAGAACATTTTCCATGAGAAACATTTTCCAAACTAGTTCTTGAAAGATGCTCTTCAGAAAAGAAGAAGAAAAGAAAATGATGGACAACGGTTTTTGGAAAACGCTACTTAATATATTTGCTGTTTAGATTAATGATACATAGGCGGAGGTTAAATATGATAAATACTACAGGAAAGAAATGTGTTTAATTTTTGTGACAGAATAATTTATTGAGGTTTTATCTCATTTTTACTCTTCTGCAATGTCTTCTTCTTCTCTTGCAGGCAAGTAGCTAGATCCATTCTGATTTCTTGTTTCTTGGCCCAAAGCAGAAGATTCTTCATGTGACTAATTTCTCCTCTCTTTCTCTCTTTGTAAAAGCCTAATGTTGTTAAAGAAAGGATGATAGTATCCTACGGGGGAAAAGAGAGTTTTGAACAAGAGACATAAATGGGAAAATTTCCCAGACCGGGAAACAGTCCTGAAGTCAGCAGGTCCTGAGAATAATAGGGATGCGTTTTCACTCCATGACATCACCTTTGACACATTAAAAACCCATAGAGTAAGGCTGGATGGTGAGAACCTAGGTCCCAGGGCTTTTAACATTAAAAAAATAAGTCATGTGTCCCAAGCTTTGCACAAAAGCCATGGGTTGTAGCTTATCATGGGAGATCACATGACCTAGAACAATAAGGATGTAGGTCTTATCATGTTAGACTGAGCATGAGCAATAATCCCCACACCTTTTGCTGGAACCTTCTAAACCTATGGTATTCTTGTGCAACCTGGGATGAAAGGTGAGCAGTCGAGAGACCTTGGCAATGGCTAATGTGGAATTTCCTACCAAACTAGCAGATGAGTAGCTCAGTAATTGAGTTTAACTTGATTTTTAAAATGGGTAAATATAGGGCGCCTGGGTGGCTCAGATGGTTAAGCGTCTGCCTTCGGCTCAGGTCATGATCCCAGAGTCCTGGGATCGAGTCCCGCATCTGGCTCCCTGCTCCTTGGGAGCCTGCTTCTCCCTCTGCCTCTCTCTCTCTGTCTCTCATGAATAAATAAATAAAATCTTAAAAAAAAAAATAAAATGGGTAAATATATCATTTCTTGTACACTTTTGTTTATAAAATAAGATTCAGATCACTACATTATTTTATCTGAATCCTATTCTTAAATAACAACAAAATTACTGAACACACTTAAAGGATTCAAATCCATTAAATGAAAAGAAGCTGTGGAACTATGATTTCATGAAGCATATTTGGTGAATGAAACTCTGTAGCACCCCGTGAAAGAATTTCCTATGTTAGAAATGCATGTTGCCACAGTGAAACTGTCCTCTCTGCTCCCACTCAAAGGGCAGATACACATATTCCAATCAGAGAGCCAAAGGGGAGACCCAGTAGAGTGTTGCTCCTATGGTACCACTTATTTTGCAAATACCCTAATGTCTGAGAAAGCTGTAGTCCCTGCTGCCAGCCTGATTGTGCCCAGAAAAGGAGGCTCTTTGCTTTGATGTGCCCTTAAAGCAATGACATTTTAGAAGGGAGCCTATGGCCAAGGTTTAAATATGTCCTAATTTACAGTGACCCACACTAACTCTGGAGCTAGACTTCTGTATTCAAATCTTGGCTTTGCTACTTAATTGGTGTGAGCAGGTTATTTCCATTTTTTCATCTACAAAATGGGGATAATAAAAACATCTACTTCATAGGATTATTATGAGGGTTAACAGAGTTATGTGAAATGCTTAGAAAAGTACTCTGGCACATCTTAAGCACTGCGTGCATTTTAGTCATCGTGTGTGTTTAATTAGCAAGAACAAAATAAATTGCATCATTTCAAAGCCTTATGTTTTCTTTCCATGTCTCTCTCTCTCTCTCTTTTTTATTTCAGGCTGCTCTAGGGTAAAAATGGAAATGCCTGACAATCTCTTCTATTACAATTTTATAAATCAAATCTAAATTTACATGTTTTTATAATCAATAAATTCAGTACCCTAGATAAAAGCTGTACTCTAGATAAAAGCAGAAAATCAGAAGAAATATCCATTTATAAATGCAGATGCATAGATGGGTCTTTCTATGAGTAACATTTAAAATTAAATCAGTTGATATTAAATCAAAGTCTGGAAAGCTTCTGAAATACAGTGCAGGACTCCATCAGTAGAAATCATATTTCGAGTAAGGAATGAGAGACTCTGAAAGCTATTTAACACTTTACAGTGCAATTGTAGTGCATCATCACAAAGAAATTTGGTCCAGGTGTTGCATTAATTGTGATACATGGGGAAAGTCCACAGATCACTGGCCATCAAATGTGAATTTTTATATGTGAAGTGATTTAAGTCTATTATGCTGTGTGGTAAAAGAATGAATGCTCTAGATTAAGCTCACATTTGTTCTTTACTGACTGTATCCATTCGTAGCTTTTTGAATTTTCCTTTAAAAAAGTCTTTTCTTCCCAATCTGAATACATAACACATGTCAGGAAAATAAGATAAGCTATTCTGTTTATTATGTGTTCATTCAGTATTTATTTTTCTTTCATAACCTAGTAATGAAATTAGAAACAACATATATGTGGTCTCCATAAATACAGATAACCCACATGTTCATTCCTTTCAGTACTCCTGTCTGCTTTCCTCACTCCTTATTATTTATGTCTTTTAGCCTCTAAGTTCTGACAATACTTAATTCAATTCAGAGAAAGGCAATATTCTTTTTTTTAAAAAAGATTGTGGTTTACCATTTTAGCCATTTTGTAATGTACGGTTCTGTGACATTAAGTATATTCACATTGTTGTGTAACTATCACCACTATCAATCTCCGGATCTTTTTCCTCTTCCCTGACTGAAATTCTGTATCCATTAAGCACTAACTCCACCCCTCTCTCCACCACATCCCCATGCCCTGGCAGCCACCATTCTACACTCTGTCTCTCTGAATTTGACTACTCTATGTACCTTATATGAGTGGAATCATATAATATTTGTCCTTTGGGTATTGGTTTATTTCACTTTGTTTAATGTCTTCAGAGTTCATCCATTTTGTAGTATGTGTCAGAATTTCCCTGAATTCATATATATGTATGTAAAATATATACCACGTTTGTTTATCCTTTCAATGGATACTTGGGTTGCTTCCACCTTCTGGAAGTTGAGAATAATAATTATTCTACTAGAATAATTTCTACTAGAAATCTAGGTGTTCAGTATCTATTTGAGTCTGTGTTTTCAATTTTGAGTATGGAACCAGAAATAGAATTTCTGGATCATATGGTAATTCTGTTTAAATTTTTAAGAAACTGCCATATTTTTATCCAGTGTCTGCACCATTTTACACCCTGCCAGCAATGCACAAGGGTTCCGGATTTCCACATCCTCACTGGCAATTGTTGCCTTCTGCTGCTGCTGCTGATGTTGTCGTTTATAATGGCCATCCTAATGGGTGTGAAGGGTTATCTCATTGAGGTTAAAATCTATATTCTTTATTTTTTTAAGATTTATTTATTTATTTTAGAGAGAGAGAGCAAGAGCAGGAGAAGCAGAGAGAAAGGGAGAGAGAATCTCAAGCAAACTCCCCACTGAGTGTGGAGGCAGACCTGGGGCTCAATCTCACGACCCTGAGACCACAACCTGAGCCGAAAAGAAAAGTCAGATGCTTAATGGACTGTGCCACTCAAGTGCCCCAAAAGCATTCGTAACCATTAAGAATGTAGACTCTGGAGTTAGACTGCTTATTTGGAACTCTAGCCATTCTCTGTATCTCTTTTGTTCCTCATTTTCCCATGTATTATGAGGAGAGTATCTACTTCCTAGCATTATTGTATGAACAAGTATGTTTACATTCATAAATTACTCAGAATAGTGCTTAGCACAGAATAAGTATATAAGTATTATTCAAATATTAGCTTTTATTATTATCCCATGATTAAGATTTTTCTTTAAACTTTCTCTATTTCTTTAACACTCATCTGTTTTCTACGGGTCTCAATTTTTGCTCTACACCAATTCTTGCCAATTTTCTCCATTTTAGAAATTTTTGAATCTCTTTTATAATGGATTATCATATAATCTCTTTTATAATTCTAGTTGTCTCAAACCATTCCTATTTTCCTTATAAAATCCTTTCTCCTTATTTCTCCCCCCCAAAACTCCCAAACAAAAGTGTTTACATCTACAGCAGACAGCTGCTTATTTTCTAACATTTTCTTCCATCGTTCCTTTTTTCTTATTTTCTTTAGTATTACATAAAAATCATCTTCTTTATTTCCTTCATTTATTTTTGCTACTCTCCTTCCTGAGTTCTACTTCCTTTAAGGTTCTAGGTGACTATCAGATCACAGCTACTGGCTGTACTGCTTCTGCATTTGTGAGGCCAACTCTGGGACCTTTTGCATAGACTGAGCCTACTTGGAGGGATGCTGGTCACATCTCCTGCTGCCCCTCACCACCCACTCCTGAAAACTCCTCCCTAGCTTTTTATACTCAGCTTCCTAAAGGATATCTCTAGCCTGGCCCGGAAAATGTTCACTCTTAGTGATATGACCCAGAGGTAATTACCCTTCTTTTCCATGGCTACCATATCTGTCACACAAAACCCCTCTGCTGGCTTTCCTGGAGCTCAGAAGGCTTAATTATTCACTTTTAGCAGATTGACGGTGTCTTCTATAGTCACTGTTCCATTTCTGAAAAGAAGAAAATCCCCCTGCTGGTACAAATACTGCTTTCTTGTCTACTTTCTAATACATTAATGACCAAAAACATCAGTCTCTAAGGTCATCCCAAATGAATAATAACTTAAATAGATATACAAAATTCACAGGACTTTCACTCTTGAAGAAATCCTCCAAATGTTTTCTTTTCACTCCAGGCAATTTTTTTTCTCTCTGCCCTCAAATCCTCCTACTCATCTAAAAGCTTCATCTAAACCTTGCCAAAGGGCCAACGTAGCTGTTTCTGCTAGGATTGTTCCACCTCACAGGTCTGCAAGGCCCTGACTTGCCTGTGGGTGATGAGCTCACCAGTCCCTAAACCTCAGAAGAAACTGCTTCCTGGAAACTCCCATGGCCCTGCTCTGAGGATACTGTGTTCTATCATGCATTATACCTATATCTGTGCATGTCTTAGTCCTATTATAAAAAATTGAGCTCCTATTTTGGGATATGAATGTCTCATTTAGTTTTTATGCCTTCCTATACCTATATGAATTGAGACAAAAACAAAAACAAAAACAAAAACAAAACTGAAAAAACAGATTATGTGATGATAGCAAGACATATCTAACATTCTTCCTGCTATATATATTGCCTTTCATTTGCTTTCAGGATGATAAAAAAACAATAATTCATACAGGTATACCTCGGAGATACTGTGGGTTTGGTTGCAAACCACCACAATAAAGAAAATATTGCAATAAAGCAAGTCAAGTGAATTGTTTTATTTCGCAGTGCATGCAAAGTTATGTTTACACTATGTTGTAGTCTAGTAAGTGGGCAACGGCATTATGTCTAAAAAAGCAATGTACATACCTTAATTAAAAATACTGCTAAAAAATGCTAACCATCATCTGATCTTTAAGCCAGTCCTAATCTTTTTGCTGGTGGAAGATCTTGCCTCAATGTTGATGGCTGCTGACTGATCGGGGATTGGTTACTAAAGGTTGGAATGGTTGTGGCAATTTCTTAAAATAGGACAGCACTGATATTTTTCTCATTGATTACCTCTTCCTTCCATGAATGGTTTTTCCATAGCATGTGATACTGTTGGATAGCATTTTACCCACAGTAGAACTTCTTTCAAACTTGGATCAATCCTCTCAAATGTTGCTGCTGCTTTATCAACTAAGTTTGTGTAATATTTTAATCTTCTGTTATCATCCCAACAATCTTCACAGCATCTTCACCAGGTGTAGATTCTATCTCAAGAAACTACTTTCTTTGCTCATCCATAAGAAGCTACTCATCATCCATTAGAGTTTTATCATGAGATTGCAGCGATTCAGTCATATCATCAGGCTCCACTTCTGATTCTTGTTTTCTTGCCATTTCCACCACATCTGCAGTGACTTCTTCTGCTGAAGTCTTGGACTTTCAATTTGTAAAAAGCACAATGCCTGTGAAGCACAATAAAGCAAATATCAATAAAAGAAGCTTTGCCTGTATATTTAAATTGTGAATATAGAGGATAACTGTGTTATGATAATTTCATAGTTGCAATGTACATGAGAACATTTTAATATATGCATATCAAAATAGAAGGGGTTCTACTTAGTAGTTTACTAGACTTGTTTGCAGTGTACAACAAAGGTGCAATATTCTTAATTTTGAGTGAACTCAAAGTAAAGCATTTGAACCATATTTTATTTGTTTGATTTAGATTCATCTGTAAATAATGGCAACATCTTAAACAATAGATGGTTTGTTTTTTTCTCATGAATATGGGAAGTTCAGAGTTGGAATGGCTACTCTGTGATTATCATGGGCCTAAGCTTCTCCTGTTTTAGAAATCTTTCATCTCAAACATGTGGCTTTTACCTCATTGTCTAATATTTATTTCACGTCTGTCAAAATGTCTGCATTCCATTCAGCAGAAAAAAAAGGGTAATGGGAGGTTATAACCTATTTCTTTAAGGACATTTCCTAAGGTTGTACAAACTATTTCCATTTCTGTCCCATTGTTCAGAACTTAGTTATATGACAACACTTATCTGTACAAGAAGGAGGTCTTCTGTCTAGCCCCATACCAGGGCTCTTCTTGCTGAAGGAGAAGAAGAGGAAGAGGAAGAAAAGAGAAGGAGAAGGAGGAGGACAAGGAGGAAGAGGAAAAGAAGGACAAGAAGGAGAAAAAAAGAGGAGATAGAGGACAAGGGGAAGTGGAGAAGGTGGGAGGTAGAATAGACTATGAGAGAGCCAGCCATCTCTGTACACAGTGAATAGATAAAGATAATTTTGGTACCTACATACTCAGGATTTATAGGCTTCAGAAAATTGTCCAGTTGGATATTGGAACTTAAACTATTTCAAATCAGCAGTATCCAAAGCCTGTACATGCATTCATATTGGGCAAGTCAAAATGAGAAAAATAAGAACAACACAGTGGGAATCTGATAAAGCTTATTTAATATTTTTAAATTCAGAATTATTCCTTGACTTGGTTTTCAAATGCCCTACCTAATGTGCAGTGCAGTTGTAGTGAGAGAAGAGTATATTTATTATTGTTTTTCTAAAAATGAAATATGTAAATTGCATAGTATTTTACCTTTTAGGATTGTCTTTCTTCACTGAGTATAATTTCCTGGAGATTCATCCCAAGTTGTTGGATGTTTCAATAATTCATTTGTTTTTATTGCTGAGTAGTATTCCATGGCACGGATATGACATAATTTGTTTAAACATTTGCATATTGAAGAGCACCTGGTCATTTCTAGGTTATGAATATCACAAATACAGATGCTGGGAACAGTTGTGTACAGGTTTTTGTGTGAACATAAGTTTCCTTTAACCCCCCCCCCCCCCCCCAGGAAGATATGCTCAAGAGTGAAACTGCTTCTTCATATAATACTTGCATGTCTAGTTTTGTAAGAAACAGCCAAGCTATTTCCAAGAGTAGTTGTACCATTTGACATTCTTATCAGTAGTATATAAATGACCCGGTTTCTTTACAATCTTGCCGGAACTTGGTGTTAGCCATTCTGATGTGTGTGTAGGGAAAAACTTTTTTTGAACCAACAGCTGATCATGTGGGCATTTAGAAGGGAAGTAAGTTCTGAGAAATTTTTCTTTTTCTTTTTCTTTTTTTTTAAGTTTAAATAGATTTGAGCTTATTATTGGGAACTATTCCTGTATTCTAAGGATGACATAATGCAACTAGCTTCACAGAGCTGATAGGCAAATTGTATAAAGTTAAGTTGAAAGTGGGATTTTTGAATTGTAGGACCAAATCTTGCACTTAATCATTTTTAACTCATTCATTCCCAAATATTTACTGAGAGGCTTTTCCTACTTGAATATCATACACAATATCAACTAATAGATTTAGTGGTAATAATTGCTGTAGAAAGGGTAGATTTTGCTGTTGGGAGAAATCCCAGCCCAATAAACAAGCCACAAATCCAATAAAAACTAATATATTAAGACAACCTCAGATCTTTTGCATAATTATTTCTGATGATTGTGAAACAAGAAAGAAAAGTCAAGTAGCCAAAAAAGACCATAGCTATAGTTAAGAGATACTCAATATGCCAAATTTCAATAAATACTACAAGATCTGGATAGATTGCTAGAATGCTAGAACCGATATGATAGAAACATTGTTTTAAGACAAAACAAATGTTTTAGCATGACTCTACTTTAATTGGTTATTTTCTTAAAAATTAAAACAATGTAGGAATTATTTCAACAAAAGTATTTGAGAATATACCTTCAAATATTACTTTAAAATTTTAGGAACATTTTCTAGACTAAATGGCTATACTTAATAATCACATATTTAACTCAGTTACTCCCTCTGCCCTAGGAAGATTTCCTCGGAGATCTGGACACTATTAAGATTATTTCCTGAAATTTAAAAAAAAATTAAGTATTGATGCAAAGAGTACTGGTATGATGAGGTTGTCAGAACCGGAAATCAGCAACATTGTTTTACTGCACCTGTTAGCAGTATTCAGTGCTGTTGGTCCCATGCTTCTACTCATATCTGGCTTCAGGGAGACTCTCTTGGAATTTTTTTTCTATGTCTCTGGTCACTTCTGAATCTTCTTTAGTAGCTTTCCCTCCTCTACTTCGAGAAGTAGAATTAATTAGAAATATTTTTCAGGTCTTCTTTCCTTCCCTTTGCACACACTTTTCCTAAGTTGTCATTTATTCCTAGGGAATAAACTGGATTTCTCAAATTTCTATCACCTAGACCTCTTCTCTATACCATAGATTCACAAATGAAATTGGTAATTGACATTTTTACCTGGATGTTTCTCATACATCACAAACTGAATAAGTTAAAACATGAACTATTGATTTTACTTTCCAAGTATATCCTAATACCCTCAGTTCTTCCCATTTCATTAAATGGCATAACTACCCACCTGATTACTCAAGTAAGAAATCTTGGTATTTATCACCCTTCCTCTTACTACCTCACCTTAGCTGAGCCTTATCGATTTTTATCACACAAACACAAAGGAGGCAGTCCATTTCTCTCTATCTTCAGCATCAGCACCCAAGCTCAAGCCACCAACTTTCATCACCTATAGAACTGGAACAGCTCTCCATTGATGTCTCCATGTCCATTCTTGTCAATTCCAATCTACTTTTTAAAATTGAAGTATAATTGATGTATAATATTATATTAGTTTCAGGTATACAACATAGTGATTCCATATTTGTACCCAATTTATTTTTAATGAAGCAGCTAGAAAAATCTTAAAACCAAATCAGCTTTTGTCAATCCTCCGATTAAAACAACTATAATCTGACTTTTTTTTTTAACAATGGTATATACCTGATCTGGTTCCTTTTACCTTTTTTTTTTTTTTTTGAAAAGCAGAACACTTTATTTTTTTATACACTTATTATGTTATTTTAATCACCATACCTTACATCATTAGTTTTTGATGTAGTGTTCCGTGATTCATTATTTGCATATAACACCCAGTGCTCCATGCAGAACGTGCCCTCTTTAATACCCATCACCAGGCTAACCCATCCTCCCACCCCCCTCCCCTCTAGAACCCTCAGTTTGTTTTTCAGAGTCCATCGTCTCTCACGGTTCATCTCCCCTTCCGATTCCCCCCTTCATTCTTCCCCTCCTGCTATCTTTTTCTTCTTCTTCTTTTTTTTTAACATATAATGTATTATTTGTTTCAGAGGTACAGATCTGTGATTCAACAGTCTTGCACAATTCACAGCGCTCACCATAGCGCATACCCTCCCCAATGTCTATCACCCAGCCGCCCCATCCCTCCCACCCTCCTTTTACCTTTCTAACCTCATCTAATTCTACTTACCACCACACCACACCAGCCTCTTTTCAGCTTCTTGAACATGCTGAGTTCATTCCTACCCAAGTATTTCTGTGCACACAGATTCTTCTTTTTGTAATAATCTTTCCTGTACTCCTTACCTATATTGCAGATATATTTTTGTGTTTCAGTTTAAATTCCACTTCCTCAGAAAGGACTTTCCTAACCACACTATTTAATCAATACTCATCTAACTCATACTTTCCCTATCAGGACACCCATTTTGTTTTAATAGCACTTTTGCTAATTTCTAAGTTTCTCATTTTCTTTGTTCTGTTTTGCTCCCTCAACTAGACCTTTATTTTCACAAGGGAACAGTTGTTTGTTATCTTATTTCCCATTATATCCTCAATACCTATCTAGTTTTTTGGAATATAAAGAATAAAAATTTGTGAAACCTTAAGCAAATATTAGAAATAGGCCCCATTGGAAGGGCTAAGTATCTAGGAATTTGAAAGATCCATTTGGTTGTTGAAGTAAGTCTAAGAGGACTGAATTATAAATGATAAGAAGAAATATAGGCAAGCAAGAGGACTCAGGGGAGTCAGAAGGCCAGAGTAAGGCAGCGCCCCAGAAAGATGCTCTCGTGGATTCAAAAGAATCTGCCATTGTATAGGAAGACCAGACCTGGGAACTGAAGGATAGGAATAATACTGCAATATATGTAGTTCTAGAAAGTGCCAGACAAGATGCTATGTTCTGGAAATGAGCTCCAAATTCACATCATGAAAATGGTATGCATGACTTTTTTTTTAGTGCTGGGTTATAAAGGACCAGAAAATAACCTTGGCATTAGAACTATGACTAGCAGAGACATGGGCCTAATGTGAGTCATTGACTATTTCATTTAGGGATTCCCAGATTCTACTTGGGTCTGAAGAGGAATTTTCCTATTGCTTGAAAGATAACATCTGAGCACTAAATATGGAGACATGGTTGTGTGAAGTTGAGCCAGTGTAGCCTACTTAAAACATAGGCTTTGGAATCAAACTGAACTGAGTGTTGATTTAAAGTCAGATATTTAGAATCTAGAAAACCTTGGAAAGCAGTTTATGTGACCTTATACTGATTTTATTAATCATAAAGTTCAGATAAAATACTAGCTTCTTAGGATTACTGTGGAGAATAAATGGTTAGCATATACAAAAGTCTTACCATGATACACAGCACATTGTAATCATTCAGTAAATGCTGGCTGCTATCATTCATGTCTTAGGTACTGGGAGAGATGAATAAGAGTAAGGTTATTAGCAGGGCTCTACTCTGACCCTTTTGCTCCTATCTGCTCTCCATCTCCACATTCTCTCACAGTAGGTACATTGGCTTTGCACAGTAGGTGCATCGTGGCAACATGAATGTGTAAAGAAGAAGACATATTCTTACCTACTCTATGGATGTGCTCCTTAGTCTTTCTGAAGATACTTATATGGAATGTTCAGTGTTTCACTCTAGGAAATTAAATAGCTCTCTGTGAGAAGAAAAACTAATCACGATTGAAAAATCATGCAATGCATGAAACACTGTATATTACACTAAACTGCAGCAAAGTAGATTACTTGTTCAAGTATTTATTATTTCTGCATTTTAAAAAAAGAGTAAATGAGCTTTTAACGAAGGTTCTGTAGATTGTTTAGAAGTCAATCTAAAGGCAGAAATAAAACCAAGGATGAGTGAATCTCCATATGGGGATGGAATTACTAAGCACAGAACTATTGTTCTTTGGCATTCCACACTAGCCAGCATTTAGATTTTATGGTTTATATTCATATCAGAAAGAAAAGAAACATTCTTTCAGCTCCCAAGCTGCATGAGGTAGGACAATACAAGTAGGTAAATTTGGAAACAAATTGTCAAATAGCATCAGATGCAGGTGATGTAGATTTAGGGAGTTCTTTAATCACAAAGAAAATTTGGGAGAAAATGAAAATGTTCTAGGCATGAAGGTCACTGCCAAACATTCATGAGCAAGCATAAATATCATTTACAGTGCTGCCAGTGGAAATGGCACTGACTTGTCACCAGTAGAGCAAATAAAATTGCCATAAGATCAGGAAAAAGATTCAAAGAAGAAAATCAACTGGGAATTTTCATGCACACGGGTAGATATTAATTTGTTTTTCTCCCTGGCCATGACTCCCAGAGTGCCATCATCATTAGACATCCATCTTTATTGCTGCTCATCAAATAGGGCCAAAAAAGAGAAGGGAGGGAGGAAAAGAGGAAAGGAGAGAGGGAGGGAGAGAAGAAGGATGGAAAGGAGGGAAGAGATGAATGTTCTTAGAAGCAAGTGAGGGGAAAGCCTGGAGTACTGCAGTAGTTGGCACTTATTTACCTTCTTCTCTAACTCTGTGTGCTCTCTCTCTCTCTACTAAAAAAAATACTCATGCAATTCAGGGATTGTGTCAAACTACATCAGCCTAAAAAATACTATGAAAATCTAAGTTTTGATACTAGATCATTTTCAAAAGGGAAGAAAATTGAAATATTTTAAGTTATATCCATTGATGTATTTGAGAAGCCTAAATTTTATAATGTGGAAAAAAAATTATATTTATCAGAACCATATCATGTTACAGGAAATATCCAGAATTTTGAATCGTAAAAGATGGAAATTAAGTTATATTTTAGCATAAAAATATTGGAAGAATGTATGCATTTATGGTAGATATAAATGGTCCTGAAGGTAAAATTATATATATTTTAAATGTTGTAGAATATTTCTGCTTAGAGGATAACCCTCTAAAGGTTTAGGAGATGAAATGATAAAATTTTAGTGCTCCAGAAAATGAAGGCAGAAATCCATGTGAATATTTTGTTAGTGCCCTATCTACTGTATGGTAAATCATTAGTAGTACATTTGGAAAACTAGAATTTGTTAATTTAGCTCCCATTTTATAGCAGTTTTTTGCATCAATTATTTATGGATTTATTATACAAGTATAAAAATAGAAGTTTGTATCTGTATGTGGCCCAATTAATTACAAAAAGATGGGAGGATAATATGTCAGTGGTAGCCATCTATATTGGTAAAAACAAACACAAAAGTTCTTATGTAAAATAAGTGAAAATGAAGAGGTGATTTTAGAAAGAATAGGTAGAATTTGTGCCTGAAAACAGGCAGTGTGACAGAGTGGAAGCACTAGTACGTCAGATGGGAGATCAGAGTGACCTCAGTTTGAATTTTGGAAGGCTCACCTATCCCCTTTGAGTCTCAGTTTATCAAACTGTAAATAGAGTTAGTAATACTTACCTTTCAAGTTTTTATGGGGATTACAAACAATGTGTATAAAATACCTATACAGGATATAGGAAAATACATTATTTGCTGCTCAGTACATTGTAGATTTCCTAACATTCCTGACCCCCCAAAATGCAAAAAGAATCATCTGTTGATTATTGTGACACAAAATATTCCCCCAAACATTCAAAAACATTTTCTAAAAGAAGATAACGTTCTCTTTAGAATCACTGCTCTGGCTCACGTCTCAGTCTCCTTCTGTATTTGCTAACGTCTTCCATTTTAGATCAAGTAGTAGTCAAGATCATTTGGATTCTGAGTTATACCTCTAAAAGGAATGGAATGAGCCCAAAGGGAAAGGCAAACCAATAAGAAAGCAAGGATATGCATTTGTTCAGTCATGAGCATCTGAACTGCCAATCACAAGGGGCAATCTTACATATTCATACATGCCCTTTTTATTCAAACAGTTATTATATTCAGTAACATGGGGATTATTTAAGAACTTTCAGAGGAAGTTCTGAGGGTACTGTTGTCAGTGATAAATCAGACCCCTGTCCTGGGTGGAGACTGGACTAGGGCTTCATGCCAAAATCCTGCCCTTTATTGTGTTCAAACCCCCATCCTAGTGTTGACCTGTTTTCTGACATTTCAGTAATTTCAGAAAAGATAAACTCAAAGCATTTTGATTTACTTAAAAATCTTCTGAAATGAGTGTTAATTTCAAGTTAAACAACAGGGATTGCGGATGAAGACACTGAGAGATGCCATGTGGATAAGACTAGACAGACTGTGGGTGTGAAGTATGAGGAATAGCTCTTGACAATCATATTTATGTTGAGCAAAACTATACACTATTGTCTGAACACTCAAAAAATAAATATTTCTTCTTTGTCTTATTTAAACCTTCTGGATATATGCAATATATCTTCAATGATTCACTAAATAAATAAATTTTTTGAAGTTGCTTTATATTTTCTTGGAGGAAAACTGAACTCTGGCTATCTTAAAAGAATAGAAGATTATTAACCACATTTTATGGATATCTACATTCATTATTTTAACCTAATGTGTCAAAGAAAGGTAAATATCAAGCAAGCTGTGTGTGTGTGTATGTGTGTGTGCGTTGTGTCTGTGTGTAAACAACTTGGGAAGAAAACCTGGTACCCTACAGCCTTATAGCAAAGAAACTGAAACACACTCAAATGTTCCAGAAAACAAGAGAAATTCTAGGCTCCAATTATCATTATATTTTTTTTACAGCTGAGAAGTTAAGAAGGAGGTTAACAGTGTCTATTTCTTTTGGTTTCTGTAACTGATGATGGAATATAACAGATGTAACATTATGCAGCAAACCTGACTATAAATCTTTTAAGCTCAGTGGTTCATTGTTTCAGGGCACTCCGCAGCAAAAGTCACTTTTAAGATTTAAAAAGTTAGAAATCCTATATAATTTAAGCTCAATCATTCAGTGTTTTGAACAGTTTATTACAAGAACCATTTTTAAGTCTTAGAAGTAAGAGGTGATTATTTTAATCCTGGAAATTCTTCAAAAGAAAAAATAGATAACAGAAATGAAATTGGTAGCTGGGATATTTTTTATTTATTATATTGAGGATGTTTCATTCCCTGACTTTCCACTCTCTCCAATTATAAACCAGTAGGCTGTCTCCCTGAAGTTCAAACTTCATCTAATCCTAGAGGCACCATGAGTAGCAATTGTTAGAAGTCACATCTACCATAGTATGGTTAGATCTAGAATTAGTCTTACTGTCTGGAGTTACCAGATATTTTGCATGATTGGAGTTGGTCATCTGTGTACCATACAAGTGACAACTTATTTTATGAATCTGAAATGTTATCTCAATTCTTATAAATAGCCTTTGATGGTATAAGAGAATGGTAAGCAGAATGATGTTCCCCAAGATGTTAACATCTTAATCCCTAGAACCTATGAATGTGTTATATTATATGACAAAAAGGAATTAATTTTACAGATGAAATTAAGGTTGCTGATCAGCTACCTTAAAATGAGTTTATTCTGGGGGCGCCTGGGTGGCTCTGTCATTAAGCGTCTGCCTTCGGCTCAGGTCCTGATCCCAGGGTCCTGGGATTGAGCCTCACATCGGGCTCCCTGCTCCGCGGGAAGCCTGCTTCTCCCTCTCTCACTCCCCCTGCTTGCGTTCCCTCTCTCACTGTGTCTCTCTCTGTCAAATAAATGAATAAAATCTTTAAAAAAAATGAGTTTATTCTGGACAATTCAGATGGGCTCAATGTAATCACAAGAGCTTCTAAATTGGGAAGTGGGGAGCAGAAGAGTCAGAATGACATGCTATCTTGATAAAGACTTGGCCTGCCACTACTGGCTTTAAAGACCCAACTATTTGGATATCATCTCCTTCTGAGCAATATGGGCAATGTAATCAGATCAGATCCAAGTCTGAGATGCAAAGCAAACCAGGTAGAGAGCCAGGAATAGAGCTCAGTCATTTGAGATATGACATGAGTTTAAATGAACCACCTTATCTGTGTGCATCCAACATTCAAGCTATATAAGAGAAGTTAGTTGATTAGGACAGCTTGTCACCGACCAGTTGGCTGTAGTCCTCATATTCAGTTATAACTATAGCTTCTTCAGACAGTGCATCTTGACGTTATTAATCGTGGCATGGTAGCACAAATGGATTCCATTTTCCACGTACGGCTCAAACAACAGCCACATCTTTCAGATATCAATATTTGGAACAGGCTGTAGGCCTTTGCTCTTAGATACCTTGAGATGTGTTGCTGGAAAGCACCTTCATGGATAATTAGAAGCAGAGAGAAGGAAGTTTGGTAATGCAGATCTAGTATCTTTTCTACTGCTGTTGGTTTGAGAGCAGCCAACTGGGGAGGGCATGCTATGTGCCAGTATGAAGTTTCTGTACTCCTGAACATTAGCACTGCCACCCATCGGGTATGTATCTGAGGCACTCAAAACAGAATTTTTCAGGTAGCTGCCCTGTGCTATGTCTGCTCCTTTAGCTCAGTTCCTGATCCATCATCTTTTCCTTCCTGCTCTCAAATTAGCCCTTTATTGGAAAATGTAATTGAAAGAAAAAAGAAATAGAATATATATATCAAGATACACAAAAATAGTCTCTTTGTCTCTGTTTCTCTTTACCCTGGTTAGGGAGATCTTTTTCTTAGAAACAAAACTGTTTTCTGCTTCCCAGCCAGGAGGAGGAAATTATGCACATAATCCTGAGGGTATGAGAGGGTGCATAATGTATCAATTGGCTTCTTCTAATTAGGTAGACAAGAGACAGAAAAAACAAATAAAGGCCAAGTTTTTATGCCAAAAAAGATTATATATTCTTATGTCACTACCCTCTGCTGAAATCAATCAACTTTAGATTCAATAGAGAATATTTTACTTATTAGGAACAAAACAATGAGGTGCTTTAAGCAGTTAACATTCTTGGAAATGGGGGATGGTGAAAGTTTGACCCAAGGACAAAATGTAAACCAAATGAAACATTCTTCTAAGTCAATGCTCCCCTTTCTGGATAATGAAATGTAATAGGTTTCTCAAGAATAGTCAGTATATGTATATTATTTAAGCCTTTGGCACATAATTATGTCATAAGTGAGAGTCACCCTTTGCAAAAAGAAAAATTGTATCAGCAACTTTAATTTTTGCATGGTGTTTACTTTTATATTAGGTTCTTCATATTACTGTATTTTAATAAAATAGTCTAGTTATGGCATTTTGTGAATTGGGCTAAGTTATAGTAAAAGAGGAATATGAATGAAATTGAGGCATATCAACAACATTTGTATGTTTGTGGGAGAGCAGTGTTTTATGTTTCAGGTATAGTAACAACTATTTTGTCATCAACCCCCCAAAATAAAACATTAAAAAAAACTTCAAAAAATGACACAATACATTAATCATATAGTTTAAGTTGCCCAACAGAAGGATCATGCTAACTATTTCCATACTGCCAGGATTCACTTTTATGATACAGCCCTATGAAATTGTCTTTTTCTTAAATAACATAGCCAGAGACATTGAAGTTAGCATCTAATATCTCTTTATTCTTAGATATCCCATATAATAAGGAAGACTATTCTTTGTTTCTGAGCAAACAAGTAATGGTTTCAGAATCATTATCTTTAAACCTGATAAAATTTTATCTAGAACTAAATTTTCCTTCTTGATATATAAATAGTAGTATATCAATATCAGTCAAATTTAGCCTAACAACAAAATTAGTTAAACACCAAAATTAACTAAGCAAAAAAAATATAAGAAACTTTAAAAAAATGTATTTGGAAAGGTTTACTTATATTTTTATATTTAAGTGAGTGGTTAAATCAATGTTTTGCTATTTAAGTAAACCTGCTCCCCTAAAACGTGTCAATGTTAAAGTAAAAAAGACAAGGAAATAATGTATTTTCCTGGTTTTATCCATGGCTACTGGGAGATTCTATCTATAATTAAATTAAATTTAACTAAACAAATATTGAGTGAGTACTTATTTATAAAACATTGTAGACACAGAAGGCAACATAAATACGACAACGCTGATCATGTAGTAATAAAGCAACATCCATCCTTATTGACTCAGATCTTTAAAAAATACACAAAGGCCCATAAGATGAAGATGCCCAAGAATGTCGAGCTCATGGACGATTTATTGAACCAGATTTTGCACAGTTTGTTATATGCCATACCTTTCCATGCTTTATGTCCCTATTCAGTTCTTCAATCCCATCTTCCTCTTTAATCTCCTTGGGTTTTAGCAAGGTTTCTTCATGCAGACTCCACATCTTCATAGACCTAGGGACAGGTTTTTTCCTTGGCAATACCAGAATTTTCCACAGCTGGTTGCTTCTCTGGGCAGAACTTGTGACTCAGCAGCAGCACAGGCAGGACCTCTTGAAATCCCTATTTTTAGACACATCAGTGAGACATGGCTTGCAAGATACCTGCTTTTCTACTTTATAACTAAACAGTAAAGAAATCCTTTTCCTATATTTTATTTTTAGGTATAACCCCTTGTTTTTACCTATGATTATAATAGAGATCTTCAATTCTAAAACAATTGATTTTATAGTCTGTCAAGCAGGAGAGAAAACAAAAAAAAAAGGATGATCAATGAACTTAATATTAGCCAATAGCTCAATATGTCATCTTTCTCCCTCTCCCTCAGTTTCTCAATCTCTCCCTCTCTCTCTCTCTATTAGAACTAAAAAATTAAGCAGTAAGTAGTAGAGAGGCAAAAAGCTAATGAATGAAATAAATGAAACAAAAAACTAAATGAATCTACACATGAAATTGTCCCTCCCCTGATAGCTGATATGACCATTTGGATTTTGATTTTCAGATATAATCTACTGTGCAGAGGTTCTGAAATTTTGAAATGGATGCTTTGCTTTTTATTGAGGTCACTTAATTAACTAAAAAGGGCAAAAGTACTGTGTAAATCCTCTGAAGCCTTTTCTTGCATTCTTTATTTCTCTTGTATTTAAATACTTTTCTTAAAGGAAAAAAAAACTATTTCATGTTGCTTATCCATCTACATCAGAGCAATTAAAAGGTATCAAAAAAACCCAAATCTTGCCATTTGCAACGACGTGGATGGAACTAGAGGGTACTATGCTAAGGGAAATAAGTCAATCAGAGAAAGACATGTATCATATGATCTCACTGATATGAGGAATTCTTAATCTCAGGAAACTAATTGAGGGTTGCTGGAGTGGTGGGGGGTGGGAGGGATGGGGTGGCTGGGTGATAGACATTGGGGAGGGTATGTACTATGGTGAGCGCTATGAATTGTGCAAGACTGATGAATCACAGACCTGTACCTCTGAAACAAATAATCCATTATATGTTAAAAAAAAAAAAAGAGAGAGAAGATAGTAGGAAGGGAAAAATGAAGGGGGGAAAATCGGAGGGGGAGATGAACCATGAGAGATTGTGGACTTTGAGAAACAAACTGAGGGTTCTAGAGGGGAGGAGGGTGGGGGGATGGGTTAGCCTGGTGATGGGTATTAAGGGGGGGCACGTATTGAATGGAGCACTGGGTGTTATATGCAAAGAATCATGGAACACTACATCAAAAACTAGTGATGTAATGTATGGTGATTAACATAACATAATAAAATAAAATAAAATAAATGTATTGAAATTCTGTATCTATTTTTCTCTTTTTTAGACTAGGTATCAGCCTAGGTCAACTTTCCAAAAGAAGTTAGAAGTAGTTCTGTTTGACAAATTACTGAAAGTTTTATCCTTGCATTTTTTCATTATAGGTTAATGAGGAGAGACACCGCTCTTTTTAGGGCCACACTTTTATATTTGCAAATGATATTTTTACATGTTAATGTAAACCAGTATTTTTCAGGCAGTTTTGTTTTAACTCACCTTTTCACCTGTAATTTCCTCCAATGTCATTGTTAATTCTTTGAGAATTATTTTTTTCTCTTATAAAAGAGGTTGAAATGATGAATAGAAGATGATGTGTTTTTCTCTTATTTTATTAGGAATTATATTTTAGAAGAAGAGATACAGATTTTAATGAGAAATAAAACTGTAGAATCCCATTACTTAAGTTCCATAGTCTGACCAGAAGACCATTCAAAAGTCACATTTCAGTTAGAATTATTTTAGTCAGAGATTTAAATAATCAATATACAAATGGATAGCTAAGAATATTTGAAGTATAAATGTGCTGTATGAGTGCCAAATAAAAGCAAGCAAACAGAATCCATTTACAAACATTTATTGAGCACCATTTATGTGACAGGCACTGAGGTAGTTACTAAGATATCATCATGAACAAGACAGAGATGATCATGTTTACATAAATATTAGTCTGGGATAGAGCCATATGCTAAACATATAATACTAGCTGCTTAATTGCACAGACTCTTGGTCTTCTATTTTACAATGCATCGTGATTCGTAAAATATTGACATAGAAGCATGGAAATATCCAACATTCCTGGAGTATTTCCAATTTATACTCTGAAAGACCAACAACAATAACAAAATGTAAAAATAGAAACAAAAAAGATTGAGTTGTATAAGTAAAAGAAGTTGATGAAGTGCCCAAAGGACAGAAAAAATCAGATAAGAGGTCTATGAGCTAGAGATTTAAGTGCAAAAGAAACAAAACAGTTGAAAATGACAAAAGTTAGCAAGTTGGGAACCAGATAAGAGTGTCTTACTGAGTTAAACCTTGATCTTGATTTAACAAGATAACCTGGTGGGTATTCTTCCATGGTGATGATTTCAAATCCTAATAAAAAATAATAAATCAGTGGAAGGTGACCTGCTGTATTTATCTGTAGCTCCATGGAAATGCTTTTAAGCAGGTCATGAACCAATTCTGATGAAGGGGAAAAAGGACAGTCTGAGTGCTTATGGTAGAGTGTTCATAATGAAGAAACAAATCAGCCAGCTATGAATGGACAATAACTCATGAAGCAAATGTTTAGGCTAGAGTATTTTAATAGGATTCCTTAGAAGAGGGAAATTTTCATTCCAAACGTATGTAGAATTTGTGTCTGTGTTAATAAAACATCCTGCATAATATCTTCAAAGAAACAAATGAGATATATGATCTACTGGTAGAAGGAACAGATTTGTTTTGGACAAAATATGTAGAATTGGAGAAAGTAATTTTCTGTCAAATAATCCATATCACATTTTTCTTGTCTATAAAGAGGAAATAGTATCTAAATCATACTGAGTAATGGGGCACCTGGGTGGCTCAGTTGGTTGAGCATCCAGCTCTTGACTTTGGCTTAGTTCATGATCTCAAGGTCCTGGGATTGAGCCCCGCGGTGGGCTCTTGCTCAGCACAGTCGGCTTAAAATTCTCTCTCCCTCTGCCCCTTCCCCTGTACTCTCTCTCTCTCTCTCAAATAAATAAATAAATAAATAAAATCTTTTAAAAATAAGTAAATCACACTGAATGATTATACAGATTATAAGGGAAAATGAAACAGTTTTGTTTCGACAGAAGCTTTAATAGAAGCAAGGGCCATGCTTTGTTCCACCATTTTATAATGTCCCTTTGATTGCATTTAATTTTAATATGAGTAATTGACCTCAAATTACATTGCTTAAAAAATTTAATTTTTGAGAAAGACGTAGAGTTATGCAATCTGTACTTACATAATAAGAGAGAACTACTTTTAGAAGAAATAAACAATGACATTTTTCTTCCTCTGATATGGTGGTTTTCTTTTTTTTTTTTTTTTAAGATTATTTATTTATTTATTTGACAGAGAGAGACATAGCGAGAGCAGGAACACAAGCAGGGGGAGAGGGAGAAGCAGGCTTCCTGCTGAGCGGGGACCCCGATGTGGGACTCAATCCCAGGACCCTGGGATCATGACCTGAGCCGAAGGCAGACGCTTAACGACTGAGCCACCCAGGGGCCCTGATATGGTGGTTTTCTATCAAACTGTGTTGCAGAGATCATTGTGATCTGTTAAACTGGAGTGTTAATTCAAAACATCCAACTAATATTAGTAAATGCTTGCTAACTTGGGTTCTTCTTATCTTTATTTATAATTTAAGGTAACCCACAAATTATTCTCATTTGACAGTTCTCCATTTCCTGAAAGTTATAGATTGTAAGGTAATATCGAAACCTGTAATAAGAGAAAAACTGATTCATTCATTCCCTTCAAGCAAATATTTACTGACAGCCTATTACATATCAGGCTGTATTTCAAATAAAGAGAATATGAAAGAAAACGAAAACAGATAAAATCCATGCCCTTGAAGGGCTTATCTGTTAGTAGGCTAGGGGCATATAGTGAATATCTAATAAATATGATGATAAATAACTACTTAGAATGAAGCAGAAAAAGGAGAATGGAGAATGTGTGGAGGAGTGTTACTATGTTACTCATTAGATAGGGAGGTCAGGGAGGACCTCATTAGAAAGTAATATCTGGTCAAAGAACTGTTGTAAGTGAGGAAGTAAGCCATGAGGTTATGCAAAGACCCTGAGGTGAAAACAAGCTTGTAGTATTGGAGGAATGGCCAGGAGACCAGTGTGAGCAAAGGTGAAGTATAAGGTCAAGTCAGAGAGGTAGTAGAGGCCTGGATGGTGTAAGTGGGGGAAGGTCTTCAACTTTTTTTTCTGAAGAAGAGGCTAGAAATTTAGGGTGTTTTGAGTGAAGAGTGATGTATTTGCCTTGTATTTTTTTAAGCTACAAACAAACTTTCATAATGACCTAAAACATTTTTGGAAATGCTTCAGTCTAAATTCTAAATGAACTATATATTGAATAATAATATACATACAGAAAAGTTTATGAATTATAAATTTCCAACTTAGTTTTTGCAAAATCCATATATTCATGTCATTCTTACGCAATTAAAAGATAAAACCTTTCGATAATGCAGAGTGACCTCTTACCCCTCTCCCAGTTACTACCTCTTTCCTCCCCAATGGTAACCAGTATTTTGATTTCTTTCATTATAGATTAATCACCCTTATATTTGAATTTCATAGAACATGAAACCATGCAGTGTATATTTTTTCATGTCTGGCATTTTGCTCAGCATTATGTTTGCAAGATTTATCAATGCTTTTGTATGTAATGATCATCTGTTTTGTCTAATAGTTCCAAAAGATACACAGTAAAAAAAATATCAGAGCCCATTTATCCTTTCTACCGATGAGTACATTTGGGTTATTACCTATTTGGGCTATTAAGACTGGCTCTGTTATGAATATTATTGTACATGTCCATTGTGAACATTTTACACTTCAGGAGTGAAAGAGTTAGATCATAGGATATGCTTTCTGCTTTAGTGGATATTACCAAAAGTGTTCCAGAGTCATTGTGCCACTTTGCACTCTCATCAGCTCTGTGAAAATATAGTTTTTCCCACAACCTTGCCAATAGTTGATTTTGTTATTATATTAGTTTTCCAGTACTACCATAGCAAAATACCAGACTATGTGGCTTACACAACAGAGTTAATTTTCTCATGGTCCTGGAGTCTGGAAGTCTGAGATCAGTGTCCACAGAGTTGGTTTCTTCTCCTTGGCTTGTACCTGGCCATCTTCTCCCGTATTTTCACAAGGTCTCCCCTCTGTCTATGTGTGTCTATGTCTTAATCTCCTCTTCTCATAAAGATATGAGTTATACTGGATTAGGGCTTGTCCTAATCACCTCATTTTAACTTAATCACTTACCTCTTTAAAGACCCTATCTCCAAATAGTCAAATTCTGAGGTACTGGGGATTAGGACTTCAATATATGAATTTTGGAGGACATAATTTAGCTCATAATAGTAGTTTTAAATTTTAGCCATCTTGGTGGAAATTATTCCACTGTGGTTCTAATTTACATTTACCTGATGACCAATGAGATTGAGTACTATTTTACATGGTTAGCAGTCCCTTAGATAACCTTTTCTGTGAATTGTAGGATTAATTACTTCACTCATTTTCCTATTTTTTGTTTATTTTGTTCATTGATTTTAGGAGTTCTTTATGTTTTCTGGATATGAATTCTTCATCAGATATGACTTGCAAATATTTTATCAACTCTGTGGGTTACTTATTCCCCTCTGAATAGAATCTTTTGACAAATGGAAGTTCTTAATTTTAATGTGGTCCAAATTGTCAATCTTTTCCTTTAAGGTTAATATTTATTTTGTAATGTGCAAAATATCTCTGACTACTACCAAACTCATGAAGATATTTGGCTGTTTTCCACAAGTATAACTGCTTTACATTTTACATTTAGGTCCATAATCCAATCATACCTGATTTTAGTTTATGCTCGTAAATATGGTCCAGCCATTATTAAAAAGACTGTCTTTACTGTATTAGAATAATTATTTGACAAATTCAATGACTGTATATGTGTGGGTCTTTTTCTGCAGTCTTTTCTGTTCCATTGGTCAATTTTTCTATCTCCAGGCCAATGTCATTCTGTCTTAAGTTTTGCAACTTTAAAATTCTTTGAATAAATTTAATTTGCCTCATAGTCATCTTATCTAGAAAGGTGAAGACAACTTTCACACATTCACACATCATTTGATGTTACAAGTTCAACAATGTAGCATAAAACTAGCAACATATTTTACAAATGATTGATGAATTTTAAAATATTTCTTATATATGTTATCTAGAACTTCATATTTTTGAGGTTTTTTATAAATATGCGTTTCTCATTATAGTATTCTCAGAAGGTAATTGGGTATTACTTGTTCCATTTTATATTCAAGGAAATCAAAGCTAATTGCCTCACCTAATGTGAGATGAATCATTACTTAAAATTAGAATTCACAGTCTGGTCTCATTCTGTTATTTAACCAGTGAGGCAGGATGCCATTTTAAGCCATTAGTCTTCCTTAACAAAAGAGAAAGCTGTGGTCCTGAGATCAAATGTTGTTTACAGATTCCCATTAACTCTTAATTTATAGTTAACAAAAATCTGAATTGCTTTACTAACTGGCATGTGCTTGGATGAGTCTTACCTTATGATATAACTTATTCTGTTATATCTCAATAATTTAAGTTAACTGAGTCAAACAATGACATGTCACAGAACCTGAATGTAGAAGATTTCAGATTCTGCCTTTGCTGTCTCTTTTCAATTATCAAATCATACTAATCACCTTTACTATCCAAATTGACATCTGTATCTTCTAGATTATTTATTTTACTCCCAGGATTTAGTCCAATGGTTCCATTTGCATTTTTATCTGTATCTCAGAAGTAGTCATACTCCTGTTTTGATCCCTCTGGATGTGAAATATGTCACTCTCTAACTCTGCCATATGCCAGTGTCTGCCTTATTTCAAGTTGTTTCTTCTCAATACGAATCACATATTTCCTGTATTTATTTGGTCTTTGTGAATTTCTCAATGTTAATTAAATAACTACTTAGATAATCTAACCAGTATATGTATTTATTGGATCTTATAAGGAGAGAAATAATTTGGTTCAAGATTTTGCATCCACTGGCAATTTTTGCTTGACTGACAAGCCTTCAACAAAATATACTTGGGAGATTTGTATATAAGTTGTGGGATTTGTACACACATACACATACACGTACATGCACACACACATATATATATTATAATTTCCATATTTTTGATAATTTGAGACTCTTGTTGATTATTTCATCTATTATTCAACTGTTTTATTCTTTAAATATAATTTTATTTAGCAGTTAGTTTTCTTTTTCCTCAGCCTTAACATTATTCTCCTTTTTCTTGGATTTTTCAAAATTTTTTTAATCAAAATGATGGAAAGAATTAAATCTTGGAATATTATTCCATCAGTTATAACCTTTTATTTGTAATTGTTTTTATGCTTCTTTATTATCTGCATCTCAAAACTTATTTTTGCATGTAGGACAGCTATAAAAATAGTAACTCACTCAATGCTTTTAATAAATACCAAAGACTGGGAAATTCTATTAAAAGGATTTCAAAGTTCTTTCATTTTGTAAAGCCTTTAAAATTTTGAGATAGAAAATTCTATTTAAGTGTGTGTTTAATGGTGTTGCATAGTTTATAACTATTGATTCCAAAAGATACCTGGAAAAAGACACCAATCTACTTGTAATAAATTTTTAAAATACTATGTGTGTAATATCTGGTATAGTATAATGGTTAATAAAGTGAATAAATGAACTATTATGAAGTTTATTGAGACAAAAATAGATATATTTTGAGTGCAGATTATGAATTATCATTATTTGGAATATGGTATTTCTATAAAGGAGAACACAAGATTGATTTGATGATATGTTTTCCTAGCAGTTGGAATCATATCAACGAACCACACACACACACAGACAACCCATTTACATTTTTTTTTTAAGATTTTATTTATTCATTTGAGAGAGAGAGACAGAGAGAGAGAGAGAGAGAGAGAGAGCATGAAAGGGGGTAGGGTCAGAGGGAGAAGTAGACTACCCTCTGAGCAGGGAGCCTGACTCGGGACTTGATCCTGGGACTCCAGGATCATGACCTGAGCCAAAGGCAGTTGCTCAACTGAGCCACCCAGGCACCCTATAGAAGATTTTTGATTCATTTGTTTATAAATAAATAAGAAATTACTTTAAAAAATGTAATATATACCCGCAATGATCTATCTAAACCTCCTTTTTCCTATATGGAATCAGGCTTTTTCATGGTATTTCAGTCTGAAACTATGATTTTTCAATAGTTATTCCCTGTTAGAAAAATCTCATTGACACCTCTAAGACTCAGTCAAGTCATTCTAAATTTTCTTTCTTTTTATTTTTTTTAAGACTTTATTTATTTACTTGAGAGAGAGAGAGCAAAAGTGCACAAGCAGGGGGAGTGGCAGAGGGAGAGAAAGAAGCAGGATCCCTGCTGATCAGGGAACCAGATGTAGGGCTCAATCCCAGGACCCTGAGATTATGACCTGAACCAAAGGCAGACACTTAAGCAACTGAGCCACCCAGGTGACCCTAAATTTTCTATCTCATATTACATTTAAACCTCCTACCTCACCACAGATGAATTTTCTGCCACATTTTCTCCTTCTTCTTTTTCCATCAAATATTACTAGCATATACCCCAGGAAGGGATAAAGAGACACATTTTCTACTTACTAAACTGCCCAAGGAGAGGTTGCTGTCCTGTCCCCAGTTAGCTGTAACTGCTTGTCAAAAGGGTTAGGTTTCTGGATAGTAGAATTAGATGAGTTTAGCCTATAGAATGTTTATCCAGAAACTTAAGTGGAGTAGAGGAAATAATACTGACTTGTACCACTACATTGTTTCCTCTTAAGCTTTATGAACAATTCCTATGGAGGGTCCCTTCCTTCCCTTCATGTATACTCACTCCGCTGTCTTTACTCTTTCTCCTTCTTAGTTCTTCTCTAGCATTATCTGTGAGTGTAGAGAGGAATACTGGTTCTGCAGAAATGATAACCTTCAGTTAGCGCATACAAGGATGTGTCTGGATCTCTCTGAACTTAAAATATAATGAATTAAGAAACATTTTCTCTAAACGTGGGTCTTAATACCAATTCCCCCATTTAATAACAAATACAGTTTTGTTGCCCATTTTTATTTCTGTGGCTTCCTTAGCATGTTGGCTGGATATTATTAGTCCTAATTTAGCAAAGCCATCTTTCTACAAAGATGTTTTTATTCATTATTGAATTTAGCTATGTCATAAGAAGGTCTACAAAATGTTTCACTCTCAGCACTTCTGACATTAATTGTGTGGGTTTTTTCCACATCAACAACCAATGCTCCAACTCTCCAGACATCAACAGGGTGTCCTATAATTTAATTCAATTCTGATACTAACTACCTGGCGTTAGCCAACTCTATGGGTTAAGAACTCAGTCCCATAAGGCTGCCCTCCACTTCAGAGGCCAGTTGCAAGTCCCAGGTTTTCACCTGTACTTCTGACCAACCAGTTATAAATTGGAAGTTCCCACAACCCCCTCTTCAATTTGATAATTTGCTGCAATAATTTATAGAACTCAGGAAAACACTTCACTTATGTTTACTGGTTTATTATAAAAAATAGTAAGAAGGATAGGAATGAACAGCCAGATGAAGAGCTATGTAGGGTGAGGTCCAAAAGGATCCCAAGTACAGGGGCTTTTGATCCTATTTGCGGTGTACCATCCCCTGGCATGTGGTTGTGTTCAACAACCTGGAAGCTTCCCAAACCCATAGTTTAGGGGTTTTATGGAGGTTTCCTTATTTAGGCACAGTTGATTAAATTGTTGGCCATTGGTAATTAATTCACATCTCTAGCCTCTCTCCTCTCCCTGGAGGAGGTAAAGGGTTAGAGCTGAAAGTTCCAATCCTCTAAATTGTATTTTGGTTTTTCTGGAAACCAGCCCCACCTTGAAGCTAACTATGGACCCCAGGCACAGTCATTTCATTAGCATACAAAAGACTCTCTTATCACTCCTGCTCAGTAGATTCTAAGGGTTTTTTGAAGCTCTTGTGTGGAAACACAGGATAAGGACCAAAGAGTACCATGAAGCATGACAGAAGCAGGAAAATACTACTCCTAATAAGAATAAAAACTTTCATTTAAAATTGACCAGAATTGGGGCGCCTGGGTGGCTCAGTCATTAAGCGTCTGCCTTCGGCTCAGGTCATGATCCCAGGGTCCTGGGATCGAGCCCCGCATCAGGCTCCCTGCTCAGCGGGAAGCCTGCTTCTCCCTCTCCCACTCCCCCTGCTTGTGTTCCTGCTCTCGCTGTCTCTCTCTCTGTCAAATAAATAAATAAAATCTTTAAAAAAATAAAAATAAATAAAATTGACCAGAATTGACAAGGATAAAAAAAAAAAAAGGCAAGAACTTTTAAACAGCTATCATAAATATCTCCCAAACGTACAAAGGTTAGATGAAATATTAAATAAATAAGTTAAGTAGAGGGGCGCCTGGGTGGCTCAGTCGTTAAGCATCTGCCTTCCGCTCAGGTCGTGATCCCAGTGTCCTGGGATCGAGCCCCGCATCGGGCTCCCTGCTCCACGGGAAGCCTGCTTCTCCCTCTCCCGCTCCCCCTGCTTGTGTTCCCTCTCTCGCTGTGTCTCTCTCTGTCAAATAAATAAATAAATAAAAATCTTAAAATAAATAAATAAATAAATAAATAAATAAATAAATAAATAAATAAATAAATAAGTTAAGTAGAGACATGAAAGAAAGAAATCCCAAATTGAACCCCTAGAAATAAAAACTAAAATATCTAAGGAAACTAGTACACTGGATGAGATTAACAGCAGATTAGATATGGAAGAAGAAAAGATTAGTAAACTTGTAGTAATAGAAACTAGCCAGAAGTAAAACACTCAGGGGGAAAAAAAGACTAAACAACATGAATAGAGCATCAGTACTTCAAATGGCCAGATATACATGTAACTGGTGTCCTTAAAGGAGACAGGGGGAAACAGAAAATATTATTTGTAGAAAGATATCCAAAATTTTTCCAAATGTGGGGAAAATAATAAATCTACAGATACAAAAAGTTCATGGAACCCAACTACAAGAAACATGAAGAATACTATACTAACTCACATCATAATAACGTTGCTTAAACCCAGTGATGATGTGAAAGTCTTTAAAGCAGCCAGATGGAAAAAAAAAGAGATAATAAATATGAGGAATAAACATAAGGATGTTGGCAGCATTTTGTATACTGAGGAGAAACAATGTTAGCAGAGAAAAATGTTAGCAGATTTCTCATTGGAAACAATGTACGCAATAGGCAAGACAGGAACATTTTTAAATTACTGAAAGAATAAAAAACTCAATTTAGACATTTTTACCAAGAAAACATAGTTTTCAAAAACAAAGTTTAAGACTTTATACACACAAAATCTGAAATAATTTACCACTTGTGGGACTATACTATAATAAATATTCAAATAAATTATTCAAGCAGAAGGAAAATATTATCAGATGAAATTTATACTAGAATGAAGATCACTGGAATTGGTAACTATGTGAATATATAGTAATATTTTATAGTATTATTTAAATCTCCTTAAAGATATTTTACTATTTAAAGCAAAAATAATAACAATATACTTACACATGGTTCCTAATTTTATGTATATATACATAGATATATCATGTGTGTTTGTGTAGAACAGTATGGCAACAATAACACAATGATTAAGAGAGAAATTAAAGTATACCATTGTATATTTCTTACACATAATGTGTATGTGTAAAAGAGTACAACTTGAAGTTACTTCAGTATGCTTAAATGTTGACTGTGATAAGTTATAGATGTATACAATAAATCCTTAAGTTATCACTAGAATATTGAAACATAGTTATATCTATTTGGTCAACAAAAAACCTAGAGTGGTATTCTTAAAAAAAAAAAAAAAATCCAAAAGAAGATATCAGAAGAGCGAAAAGTGAAAAAAAGTGGAACAAATAGAAAACAGAAAACTGATAGACTTAAAGGCAATGGAATTTATAATCATATTGAAAGTAAATTAAAAAAGATTATCAGATTATGTTAAAAATCAAGTACTGACAATATACTACCTATTAAAAAACTATTCTTTTAATATTAAACATAAATATGTTAATTAAAAGGATGGAAAGTGATACATCATACTAATACTAATTTTAAAAGACCAAAGTGGCGATATTAATATCAAAGTTGATTTCAGAACAAAGGATGTTAAAAGTGTTAACAAAATTTAGCACATAATGGTAAGAGATTTAGATAATCAAGAAGACTAACAATTTCAAAAGTTTATGTATCTAATAACACTTCCAAAATAAATGAAGCAATAACTAAAAGAACTTTGAGAAATGGACTAATCCATACTTATAGTTGAATACTTCATCATACCTCTCTTAATAAATTGATAGAATAAGGTAACAGAAAACCAAAGTATATAAAAGATTTGAACAACCCTGTCAACAAAATTAACCCATTTGACATATATAGAATACATCACTGACAACAGCAGAATACATACTTTATAAAATATGTATTTTAATAAAATAAAATTTTCATTTAAGAAAAGTAGTTTTGTTTTAAAAAGTTTAGTAAAATAAAATTTTAATACAATTCATATTTTCAAGTGCACATGAAATATTTGTCAAGATAGATGATTCTGTGTGCTATAAAACAAGTTGCACTAAATTTAAAATGATTTGAGTCATACAAAATATGTTCTGTGATCACAAGTGGAATCAAGTAACTAATCGAAAGATGTTGAGAAACTCTCCAACACTTTGGAACTCAGTAACACACTTCTAAACAACTCATGGGTCAAAGAAGAAGATGAAGAGAAATCAAATTAGAAAGTACTTTGTGCTAAATGAAATAATCATTACAACATATTTCAAAAGTTGTGAGATGCAAATAAATTTATTACCGATAGGGAAATGTATAGCATTATATGCATGTATTATAACAAAAAAACTTCTCAAATTAATAACTTTATTTTCCACCTTAACTTTTTTGTGAAAGAACATAAAGTAAAACAAAAGCAAGTAGGAAAAGAAAGTAATAAAGATCAGAGTGGAAATCAATGAGAAATAGATAAGAAAGGAAAGGGAAGTTGGTTCCTTGTGAAGATTAAGGGAATATATAAACAAGTAAAGATATTAAGGAAAAAGAGAGAAAAAGTGAAAGAGAGAAGATGGAAATTCTAATATCAAGAATAAGAATGATGACATCACTATAGATTTTCCAGATATTATGAGTAATATAAGAATATTATTAGCAACTTTATACCAAGAAATTCAACAACTTAGAGAAATGACCAAATCCTTGGAAGACACAAACTATCAAAGTTTACTAGAGAAAAAATAGATAACATAAATATACCCAATCTATGCAATATATTTAATTAGTTGTTTAAAATCTTTTTCCCAGAAAATCTCCAGGACAAAAATGACTTCGCTGAGAAATTCTAACAAACACTTAAGGAAGAAAAATAGGCAACATTTCTCTCAAAATGGAAGAGGATGAATTGTACTTCATGACATTCTACATATATTTTGTTTCTTTTGTTTCAAGTTTTGATTTAAACTCCTGTTAGTTAACACATAGTGTAATACTAGTTTCAGGAGTAGAATTTAGTGATTCATCACTTACATATAACACCCAGTGCTCATTATAATGAATGCCCTCCTTAATACCCATCACCAATTTAGCCCATCCTCCCACCCACCTCCCCTCCAGCATCTCTCAGTTTGTTCTCTATAGTTAAGAGTCTGATTTATGGTTTGCCTCTCTTCTTTTTTTCCCTATGTTCATCTGCTTTGTTTCTTAAATTCCACACATGAGTGAAATCATATGGTATTTGTCTTTCTCTGACTGACTTACTTCACTTTGCATAATACTGTCTAGCTCCATCCACATCATTGCAAATGGCAAGATTTCATTCTTTTTTTTATGGCTGAGTAAAAAAGAAAAAAAAATATATATATATATACACACACACCACCTCTTCTTTATCCAATCATCAGTCGATGGACATTTGGGCTGTTTCCATAATTTGGCTATTGTTGATACTGCTGCTATAAACATCAGGATGCCTGTGTCCCTTCAAATCAGTATTTAAGCCCAACATTACTCTGAAACAAAATCAGACAAAAACCTGAAAAGTGTAGATGGTAATCTCTAATGAACATGGATGCAGAAGGTCTCAACAAATTTTTAACACATCAAATATGACAATATATAAAAAAGGATAGTATATTATGATCAGGTGGGATTTAGTCAGGAAATTCAAGGTTGGTTTAATGTCTAAAAACTGATAGATGTACTTTATCTTATTAACAGACTAAAAGCAAAAAAAGGTCCTGTGATCATTTCAATAGATAACAGAAAAATCACTAGACACAATATAAAGGACATGTCTGATAAAAACTCTTAGCAAATCAGAAATAAAAAGGACTTTTCTTTACCTGATCAAGGGCAACTACAAAAAAGCTGTAACTAACTTACTTTATGGTGAGATACTGAATGCATTCCTCCTAAGATCAAAAAATAAGGCAAGAATGCCATTTTTACCACTTCTTTTATGCTTTTATTTTTTTTCTCCCCTCCCCCTTGGAAGTTCTAGCTAATGCAGTAAGTAAAGAAAAGAAAGCAAAAGGAATCCAGACTAAAAATGAACAAATTAAATGGTCTTTACATGCAGCTGACATAGTAGTCTACCTAGAAAATCCAGTAGAATCTACAAAAAAACTACTAGAAGTAATAGTGAGTTTGGCAAGGCTGTAGGACATAGATCAATATAAAAAAATACTTTATTTCTATATACCAGCAACAAGGAATTGAAAATAAAAAATACTATGTATAGTAACATCAAAAATATGTGCTATTATATAGATAAACGGATGATATGTGAAAGTCCTAAATGCTTAAAACTGCACAGCATTGCTAAAAGAGGTTAAAAAAATATATAAACAAAAAGGAGATAAAGCATTTTCTTGGATCAGAAGACCCCAAATTTTGCTTTTTAAAATTTATTTAAAATATTTATTTATTTATTTGAGAGAGAGAGAAAGGGAGAGTTGGAGAAGTGGCAGGAGGAGAGATTCTTCAAGCAGACTCCCAACTGAGCAGGGAGCCTGAAACAAGGGCCTGACCCCAGGACCCTGAGATCATGACGTGAGCCAAAACTAAGAGCTGGATGCTCAACCGACTAAGACACCCAGGCACCCTAGGACCCCAAAATTTTAAATGCGATTTTTCGCCAAGTGGATCTATAGATTCAACATAATACCAGTCAAAATTCCAGAAAGGTTTTTAGAAGAATTTGCCAGATAATTCTAGCACTCATATGGAAATGCAAAGGACACAGAATAGGCCAGATAACTTTGGAAATAGAGAACAAAGTTGTAGAACTTACACTACCTGATTTCAAGACATTAAAGTGACATTAAACAAGACACAACAATATTGGCATCAAGTAGACAAATATGTCAATGAAACATAAAACAAAGTCAAGAAATAGAGGCACATATGCCTAATCAACTGATTGTACAACAAGTTACAATGCAATTCAGTACAGAAAACACAGGCTTTTCCAAAAATGGTGCTGGGAAAATTGAATACCCATATGAATAAACAAAAAAATCCCTTGAGCCATATTTTGTACCATATACAAAAATGAACTCAAATTGATTTGGAGGCCTAAAGGTACTTTATAAAATCACAAAACTTCTAGAAAAAAAGTGTAAAAATACTTGGGCTAGTCCAAGATATTTGGAAAATGACACCAAAAACACAATCCATTTAAGAAAAAACTTTTCATGTCTTTGTGTGTGTGTGTGTGTGTGTGAATTGTCTATTTAAATATTTTGCCATTGTCTCATTAGGTTATTTCATTTTATTATTGCTCTCTTTCTCCCCCTTCACTCTATATGGTCTATGTTTCTATTCTAACTGGCTGAGAGAGGTGGTGAATAAAGAGAAATCAGGGACTTCTTACTGAGTGGGTGGTTTCATATACTCTAGAGCTGGAATATGGTTAACTTTGTCTTTACAGCTTGTTTCTTTTGGAGTATTCTTGTGGAAATCCCATTGGCAGGAACTTTTTACTCTTGACAATGTTTTCTATTCCTCAGAATCACAGGATCAACCTCAGCTGCTGGCTTGCTGGTGTTCAACTCCACCCAGCTTCACGATGCTAGATTCCCTTCAGTCTCTTTGATGGTCCATTTGAAAGAATTTTAAGTGGTTCTAGATTCATTTGCTCTTTTGCATGGGGCACCAATGACGTCTAGGAAACACACATACATCATTTGACCCAAGTAAATTATGGAGTTCAGCCTGGCCTTAACACAATTACCTGTAGCCTACTGCTTCAGGATACACTGTAGCTTTTTTTTTCCTCTTTCTTTTTCTCATGCATGAATATGTTCTCAGTTTTCTTGGCGTCTTACCTGCAAGGAACTCACTTCAAAGCCTCTGACTGGCTCTCTCAAAACCCCATCACTAAGCTTAAGGTAAAGGAAGTACTGAAAACTCTCTCCCCTCAGGAAATGTGCAGTGCAGCAACAGATCTCCAAATAAATATCCTCACAAACTCAACTTCTTCTCTCCACACCATCACAATTATTTTATATTTTCAAAATGCATAATGGAGTTTAGGAGTCATGGAATTGGCTCTCAAACATTTCCTTTGTAAATACTGCCTGTGGGGATGTGATTTAGATATTCTTATCCTTTTTTGTTCTTTTTGTGGGGTATCTTATTGTTTCTGGCAACTTTAATTTTTTTTATTCTCTTTTATGTAAAATCTAGATTCTGAGACTGATTCTCATGTCAAAAATAGCTATTCTAAAAGGGTACAGTATTTCAAAGTTTACAATGTAATGTCACCATACTTGGACAGTATGACTTTCTATTATTAATTTTTGCTCAACTACCAGATGGGTGCCTTGGATTGCATACTTAGCTCAGATTATCTTTTTATAATATGAGGTGATGTCATGAGATGATATTCAAAGTCCTTTCCAGTTCTAACTTTTTTTTACTTCTACAAAAATAGTAATATTATTTTTATCATAAGGGCAAGTGTTACAGTGGGAAAAAAGAAAGGTTATAAGGAACGTTACTGAAAACTATAGGGAGAGTGAAAATCTTACACCAGTAACTCTTACAACTAACAAGATTAAGTTATAGTAAGAACAAAAAATACATAGCTAATATATCTTATTTAATGTCCTGATTATGCTTCTTATTTTAACCATTTGTGAATTTATATTTCTTGGTAATTTCTTCAATATCTGTTGTAAGGCTTTCAGTACCCACAAGTTTCCACAGTCCAGTTAATTCTAAGCATTCCCAAGGCATGTTTTAGATGTGAACAGAAATTATCTATCATTCAACTTTATCTTTCTTCAATACATTGGCAACCTCTAGTAACAGCTGCTCCTTCCATAAGTGCCATATTTGAGGCCATTCTAGTGGGTTCTGTCCCTCCCACTAAACTATTTATTGTCAGGCATCCTCTCGGTATCACCATTGCTACTGTCAGTATCTATTGTTGTTTGTGCTTTTTAAAGACCTTAGTTTGATAAAGTCAACTTTTGAACCTTACAGAAGCTGGCAGTTTTCCTCTCTCTGCTTGAGTGTTGTTTTTACCTCAGGGGTACCAAAAGCTTTTATGCTTATGCTGAAATATCTTACAAAAAACTTTTAGGGAATAAGTTTTTTGGCTTTTATTTATAGCCACTGTTACCTTCATTCACCACAAACACATCCCATTTTTCCTATCCTTTGTTAAGAATCATAGGAATGGGTAAAATGAGAGTGAACAAAAATTAATTATTGTGAATAATTTGTGCTTGGATTCTAAGTCAATTGTGAAGAAAGAGAAACAAGAGCAGGCATAGACACATGGGGAACGAGAATTCATGAGTGTGTAGTGTGCATATACTGTTGGGGTTGAGATACTTCATTATGATTCGACTTAAGAAATATGTTGTCCAAGAACTAAATCAAGAGAGAGTGGTCTTAGAGTAATGTGGTCTGTATTCATCAGAGGTAGATGACTGGGAGATGTAGAGTTTATTCAATGCATTCATTGGATGGAAGATAAAAAGATCATATCAGAGTTATATATGATACAAAGCTTTATATATAGCAATATAGAACTGTAAAGGAAATTGCTACCACTTTTACAGCAGGAGAAGTTGAAAAATATTGGAGATGTCAATGCTTTGGTTTTCAAATACACTAGATCTAAGAGCTTGTGCTTGTGCCCTTCAGTATAATCTTGGACTGGTGCCTTAAGATTTTGAAGGAATCACCCATCTCCCTTGAGGGAGTGAGTGTAAAGATAAATTTGAGTTACAAAGATTATGCTAAATTCTCCTTGTCCTCTGTCTCTGATGACTAAACTTTTATTACTAGATCAAATGTGTTTGCTTCACTCTCTACTCTTGGTATAAGTACACTCCTGGGAGGCTTCTAAGTTACTCATGGAAACGGACTTTGAGTCAGCCTGACCTAATTTGACAAATTTTCCAAAGTATGCACAAATACTAGTATTAGATTAATTGAGCTACAAATTGAGCTGTACCCATCAATCCAACATGTAACCAGATAAATTACCCAACCTCTTTGTGCCTCTTCTCTCTCACTTGTAAAGCAAAGTGAACAGTTATGATATATATTTTAAAACTTTAACCCATTGGGGCACCTGGGTGGCTCATTCGTTAAGTGTCTTCCTTCAGCTGAGGTCATGATCCTAGGGTCCTGGGATCAAGCCCCGCATTGGGCTCCTTGCTCGGCGGGAAGCCTGCTTCTCCCTCTCCCACTCCCCCTGCTTGTGTTCCCTCTCTTGCTGTGTGTCTCTCTGTCAAATAAATAAATAAAATCTTAAAAAAAAAAAAACTTTAACCCACTTCATATCACAAAAAGTGTTAAAAATATTAAAATAAATCTACAGGCCAAGTTAATGACATAGTAGAAATAGAAAAAAAATGAGAATAGGCATTATAATAGAAGTAAAATATTAAAACAAAATATTTTTAAAAACATAAATAATTATCAACATTCATTATTGTTATGAGCTTTTATGATCTTAGTTATATTGAGCGGCACAGTCAATTATAGAGTTTGCAATATCAAAAATAAGTCTGAGTCCTGTTTCTACTTAGAAAGCCACAATAGATGGATGTTTCTCCCATACCAAGAACGAAGGCCATGTAAATTACACAATTATAACCATTTTAACCCATTAGACATTTTACAAATGGCTAAGATCGTAAGGCAGGCATGTGAACTGAATTTAAAGGATGACAAGCACTTTGAGGAGATACAGAACATATTGGATGTTACACTATTGGCAGATGGTGGGAGGAAGAAGTGGAAGACATGAACACAGATACAAAGTAAACTGCATGCAAGCATGAGGTAGTAATTGGCTGATGCTAGGGGACAGGACTAAAAAATGTCCATGTACTGGAATCTTCTCTCATGCAAAGCAAAAGTCATCTTCTCCTTGGGGGCATAAAAAGAAAATCTTTTACTCTATGGTCCTAGAAAAAACATCCACTACCACTGGGAGAAGGATAAAAGCAAAAACCCTCTGGCGCTAAGGAAAGAGCTACAAACTCCCCTATGTCTCTTACCCAAAGCTCCACAGATGCTGGGGAAGAGGAAGATCTCCCTTCTCCCATCCTTCTTGCACTGATTTGAGAGAAAGGGCAGGAAACCCACTAATGTTGAGGATCCTTCATTGATTCAAAGCAAAGTTTGCTTGCTGCTGGGGTAGAGACAGAATACATGCTCATACACAGAACTCTTTACCAGTACAAGGAAGAATTATACTTTCATGAGGAAGAGGACAGGAAGTTAGAGTCTCAGGTAAACAGGGTCTGATAGAAATTGACAAGAATAGGAGAACCAAGAACACTCTTATCCCACTGAGGGCTCTGGGTCAACTAAAAGAGTGGCAATTAACTGCTGGAAGAGGAGAGTGATCAAACATGTGCTGCAGGTGTTCAAGTACTCCTGAAATCTGAGAGTGGACCCAGAACACTGAGAAAAAAAAACCAGAATTCTAAACCCCACATTAAATTGTACAATAAACACAGATCCTCCCCAGGTGGAGTCATCCGAAGTCTGTGGTGTACTGAGATAAGTAACTATAGCAGCACAAAATTCAAACCCAATTGCTAATTAGGTTGACTCCAACTCCTATGCTAACAACCAGACAGGAGAGATGTATCTTTTTCTAGACATAAATTATATTTATCTAAATTCTAATATTCTTTTATACACAGATTTTCCCATGTAATAAAAAATTAGAAGTTAGTAAAAGAATAAGAAAAAATAATTAATTATTAAGCAATAAATCAACCAAAAGAACTAGCCCAGAGATCAGTGGTCTATATATTGGAACCATCAGACAGAGGCTTTGAAATAATTATAGTTATTTATCAATATTAACAGATATAGCATAAAAGGTTAAAACATGAATGAAAAGAGTAAGAATTTCATGAGAAAAAGGGAAAAGATTATAAAAATTGGTTACATAATAATGTTTGAAATTAAAACAAACTAATCAAAAAAGAAAACAAAAAGAAAAACACTTATCAGAGTTTGTATAGTCCATATTCTCCGAAGAGAAAACACCGAGATGGTATTAATCATGGCAGAAATGTATCAATGGAAAACCTGTAAGCGACAATGGAGAGTGAGTCAGGGGACACTAGCACAGCCATCAGACCACTGGGAGGAATGTGATCCCAAATGAAGGAGAAAGGAAGGAGGGGAGGAAGGTCAGGTGGAAGCTTTTCCACATAGGCATTATAAAGAAACTCTCCAAGGGTGCAAAAGATGACTTACACAAATAAGAAAGTTCAAAACATTTTTGATTGTAACAAAGAACTGCAAGCAACCCAGGTGACCCTCCCTATGAATAAATGATAAATTAAATGTGGTGCATGCATATAATGGAAGACTCAGCACAAGTCTCTCTCTCTCTCTCACACACACATTTCACAAAACATTCTACATGTTTTCAAGGGTACATTTACATCTAAATAAGAAAATAGGCAACTGAATGGATTGTAAAATCATTCAATATACTAAAAATAGATATAGGACTAGAGAAAAAGAGGATAGAGAAAAAATAAAACACAATTAAAATAAATTAGAGGGTGGCTTTGGGTGTAATGATGCTGATATTATGCCATAAACTTAATTCTGCATATGTGAGTTTCGAAAGAAAGAAAGAAAGAACAAAAGAACGAAAGAAAGAAAGAAGAAAAGAAAGAAAAGAGAAAGAAGAAAGAAAAGAGAGAGATAAAGCACATATGTCAGAGAAAGACCTGACATATGCTCTTCACTCATCCATTAATATTATCCACTACTCAGTTATTTTATCTGTTATGTGGTATTTAGTCCAAAATTCTCGATACTGATTTTTTTCAACTTCATATAGAAAAAAATGCTAAAAAGGAAAATACATGAAAAAATGCTAGGGAAAAAAACACTAAAAATAGAGATTAAACCCATATTAATTTATTTCTGAATTAGCAATAATTATATCTGATTGGGGATAATTTATTCTGGTCCTATGAAATAACATTGTGTAATTAGTGATTAAGAAAAATGACCACATATACTGTACACTTACTACTCAACACACTGTGTGCTAAAAGTTTACATGTCTCATCTCACTTATTTTTTTCACAGTATTTCTAGTTATGGGGTTTAATCATTATTCCTATTAAATAGATAGGATGAGACTTAGAGAGGTCATATAATTTTTCCAAGGGCACACAGCTTGAAAGGTAAAATGATTCTGATTGTCATGTTCTGAGGTATTAAAGATGTGGGGGATATTGTTGTTAATGTAAACTTCTATCAGTTAGGATTATAGGTGACTGTATATAATAGTTTGCTAGGGCTTCCATAATAAAATACTACAGACTTGGTGGTCTACACAACACAATTTTATTTTCTCACAGTTCTGGAGGGTAGAAGTCTAAGATCAAGGTGTGGGCAGGTTTGGTTTCTTCTGAGGCCTCTCTCCTTTTCTTGCAGATGTCCACCTTCTTGCTATGTCCTCACAAGATTATCCCTCAGGCTGTGTTGTCTGTGTCTTAATCTTCTCTTCTTATAAGGACACCGGTCATGTTGGATTAGGACCGACCTATATAACTTCATCTCCTTAAAGGTCTCCTCTATCTCCATATATACTCACAAGGACTTTAGAATTTATGGGTAACCCTACTTCAGCCTATAACACTAAATATTCTGAATGTATTGAGAGGCAGCTAGAGGGTAGCAATTAAGAAAACAGACTCTTAAAGTCTTAATGCCTGGACTCAAACTCTGCTCTGTGGGATTTCCCTGACCTATGCTGGATTTCTCCATTTATAAAGTAGGAATAAAAATATAATTTTATATCAAAGGTCTATTTAAAAGATTTTCCTCGGGGTGCCTGGGTGGTATAGTCAGTTAAGCATCTGCCTTAGGCTCAGGTCATGATCCTCAGGGTCCTAAGATCAGGCCCCATGTTAGGCTTCCTGCTCAGTGGGGAGTCTGCTTCTCCTTCCCTATGTCTCCCTCCCCCTGCTCATGCTCTCCATCTCTATCTCTCTCTTTCTCAAATAAATAAATAGAATCTTTAAAAAAAATAAAAATTAAAAAAATAAAAGATTTTCCCCAATAAATGTATTTATTATATGACTTTGTGTCTAATAAGTAGTGAATAAAATTTAGCTTAAGAAAAAAAACCTTCACAAAAGGTAAATAATTTCTGAATAGGTTAGATATACATAGCATAAAATTAAGTTTGCCCCCATGTATTTCAAGGACAATTAAAGTGGAAAATTCGTACCAAAAATTATCCCTGATTAGACCACAAATGTTGCCAGAACTCAAATTCTTATGTTTTGAGAAATTTACAAGAATGATGGAGTTAAAATTAAATTTTTTCTTAAAGATTTCATTTATTGAGTTGACAGAGAGGGACACACAAGAGAGGGAACATGAGCAGGGGGAGTGGGAGAGGGAGAAGCAGGCCTCCCGCTGAGCAGGGAGCCTGATGCGGGGCTCCATCCCAAGACCCTGGGATCATGACCTGACCCGAAGGTAGACGCTTAACAACTGAGCCACCCAGGTACCCCCAAATTAAATTTTTTAAAGTAATAAATATATAATAATATATAATGTAATATATAATATATAAAAGAGTAACGATTAAATTATAATAGTAAGATTTAGTTTAACAAGTGTTCACAATACGTATGAGGTTTACACATCACTATTTTTGAGAATTGAGGATAAAATCTCTTTGAATTAATTTTAAGCACCAAATATCCCAAATATTTAAAATTTATGAATCAAAATTATTATTACCCCAAATAATTATTTGCAATAATTATTTGCAAATTATATTTGATCCTGTAATGCTGAAAAATGAAAAAATAAATTTCCTGAATTCAAATAATGAGCTCACCTTTTTTTTTTTATTTAAGGTTTTATTTATTTATTTGACAGAAAGAGACAACACAAGCAGGGGGAGTGGGAGAGGGAGAAGCAGGCTCCCCGCTGAGCAGGGAGCCTGATGCTGGGCTCGATCCGGGACCTGGGATCATGACCTGAGCCAAAGGCAGACGCTTAACGACTGAGCCAGCCAGGTGCCCCAAGCTCACCTTTTTTAAAACTTTTTTTTAATTTTATACTGAAAAAGGGCCATAATTAAACTTAACATAAATAGAATTCACCAGTGAAAAGATACTGAAAAAAAGTACATAGTATTCCATATTTTAGGAAAGAGTCTCAGATCTCTAGATCTCTCAGATCTCAGATCTCTAGGCTTTTTTTTTAATCCACTTAAAATGTTTTAATCCACTTGACTCTCAACATACAATCTGTAGTGGCTTTTACTCTGTGTGTTCCTGTATCTGTATTTCTTGACTGACTAAATAAAATCTTTTTTTTTTTTTTTCTGGTTCATACTTGAACTTTTATTTTCAATTAGACTGCATTAAGGTAAAAAAAATACGTATCTTATGTAGTAATTCTCAGCAAAGTGGGTATTACTTATCCTAAGAACTAATGGGTTATAAATGAGAAGTATAAATTAGAAAAGTAACATTTCTAGGACTTATTATGTCCTGGTATTTAACAAATATATTTCATTCATGGAGAAGTTAAGCACTTTGTTCATGATTACATAACTAATTGTCAGAATGCCAATGATTACTTCACTACAAGTCCCATGAAGACTTGGTGAATATAATCATGACAACCACATCTTTTCTTATTGTTTTGTAACCCTTTAGCTTCTACATTTTGATTACTTTTTTATTGTATCTATGTAATGAAACTGTAGGGGAGGAAACATTTTTCTTCTATACTGCTAGGTTCTATGGGTCTATGAAATAAACTGACAACAGGCAGAGTAACAGAAGAAAAAATATAAAGGGGACATCACAGGAAAACAAAAGTGAAATCTGCAAAACAGATTTGGAGGCTTCTCTACCATTTTAATAGGGGAAAAAGAAGAGGGGCTTAGGCAACTTAGAGGAGTGAATGATCTTTTAGGAAAGATGAATGAGCCCTTAGCAGAAAAATGGGAAATATGATAGCTTGTGACAAAGTGTGTTTGAGTGTGGTGTGGACTTCTAGTCTCCTCTCCTATGATAGGAGTCAATCTTCCCTTGTTGGTGAAACTCCCAGGGAGAGCACTGATGACAATGGAGTCTGTTTTGGAGAATCTGTCTTCAGGCAGACACCAGGAGTTCAAGGAAAGTCTCTCCCTGCATTTGCCATCTTCCTGTGTCTTCAGGCTCAAAATAATCTGTATACCAATGCAGCATATTTGGAGTGGCATGTCCTAAACTCCTTCAAAACATATAATATTGTCTTTTTATTATCCAGCATGTGTATAGAATGGAATGTTCTGATAATTCAAAGTCTTTTTTTTTTTTTAAGATTTTATTTATTTATTTGACAGAGAGAGACACAGCAAGAGAGGGAACACAAGCAGGGGAAGTGGGAAAGGGAAAAGCAGACCTCCTGCTGAGCAGGGAACCCGATGAGGGGCTCGATCATAGGACCCTGAGATCATGACCCGAGCCGAAGGCAGTTGCTTAACTGACTGAGCCACCCAGGCGCCCCAATTCAAAGTCATTTTTGAAGAGGTTTAACTTTTATATGTATACACACAAACACTTAGTGTTTCCAAATAATATGCCGCTGATATAAAGAAAATTTAATGAGGGAGTTTTAAAAATATTTTTTGAATTTTAAAATTTTAAAAATTCAATTGCTTATTTCAAATCAATGTCAAAATAGCAGAAAAAGTAGCAAGAAATTGTAAAAAGGATTACACAGGTTCACCAATTAATAACATTTTTAAGTATGTTTTTTCATTTTCTCTATATGCATATTATTACTATTTTTTGAAACCATTTGAGAATAAGTTGTATATATTATGTACCTTTTGTAACATTTGATTTTCATATATTTCTCTATAATCTTTGAAATGCATACAACTTTAATATATATGAATGATGTGGTGCTATTGTTATTAGATTTACTGATCTGTTCATTATTTATTCAAAACGTATTTGTTAGGTACCCAATATGTGCTTACGGTTGTGAACAAATTAAGTAAAATCCCCGTCCTCATAGGTTTTACAAAGAAGAATAAGTACAGTGGAAGTTATGATGAGGATTAGGGTAATGAAAAAAATTGATACGTATGCACAAAGCAATAACATTTAATACATTTCCACATATCCTAGAAATCTGGAGAAAAGTACATGTAGACAAGAGCTGAAGAATTAATAGGAGAAGTGGGGAGAAGGGCTCTTCATACGGAGGGGACTGACTATGTGCAGAGCTTCAGAGGTGAAATAATATGCCGAAGCCTAAGAACATCCACATGCCCAGATAAAATACAATATGGTAATTACTTAAGAATATTTCTTGATATACATAAAGAAATCAAGGAGAAGCTTTTTCACTAGTGATATCAAGCAACAGAAGCCAGAATACTTATGCCCTTTTGTTTATGAATGTCAAAGTAGAGAAAGATGGACTTTTCTGAAAGGTAGTACGGCTCTCCTCACGTGATTTAAACAGATGAGAGAGGAACTTTAGATAGCAGGCATTTCCAGGAGAGTTTGAAAGAATGACTATTGTAGTGAGGCACTTTATGGGCTTTTCCCAGAAAAGGAGATGTCCCCTTGCCACCTATGAGTTAATGTTCCCCATGAGCACTCTGACCTGGAGAAGAGAGATGTGTGCCCACCCTCAGAGCAGGAAGCAATGAGCCCATCCACTGAGCCACCACTATGGAAGGCAGCCAAGGAGAGAAGACATCAGTCAAATGAATTGACCAGAGGCTCTGCATTTACACAACCAGGCACAACCAGAGATGCCTCAGGATAACCTCAGGCCAATCTTTTTATGGTATGACTTGAGACTGTGGAATCATGTATAATGGCATGGCTACTGCAAACTGTGTCTCTTAGCATTCCGTCAGAGGGCTGGAGACAGACATAATGATATTCTCAATCCAAGTCTTCCCTGGACAAAAGTAAGCTTTGTATTTTGTGCTGCAGGCTCGTCTTTGTAAGATGGACTATCAAGAAACCTTTGGAAGGATTTTGAGTGCTTGCATTGACGTGTGAAATTCAGATATACTTGTGAAATTCAAACACTCTTAAAATTACACGTAAATACTAATGACTTCAGTGAAAATAAAGTATCACACAGCAAATCTCTGATGAATATTAGAGCTATAAGAGCTCTACAATTATATATTTAATTATATAGTATGTATAAGACATGGTGTTGAAATTATTGGCTGTTTTCCTATCTCTTCAATTTAAAGGTGGGCACCACATATCATTTTTATCTATATTTTCACTGCCCAATATAGTAAGGGGGCACTAAGTAATGTGTGAATGAATAAGTCCACTCTGTTGTCCCAAAGTCATATATTAATTGGTATTGATTGAACTGAATCATTGGAATTACTATACACACTAATCATAACATAATTAGCATCTAGACAAAAGATACTAGATTTTATAACATTCCCCACCACTTAAAGTAAGAGATTTGTATTTTAGCTCTCTTTCAGCAAGTTAAATTTATAACTAAAAATAACAAAGAGGTTGAGGATCTATTCCCTTTCACCTCTACCTTCTTTTTAGAGTTATAGGAACATTTTGAGAAAACTTTCAGGAAGGGGATACAATGAATTTAGGTTAGTTTCTAGAGACAGCATTTATGAGGAGCTAAATGAGTTTCCAACTGAACAGCAACTGGAACTCTCCTGAATTTCCTGGTCTGTCCCACACTTCAAATCTGCTCAATTGATGGGTCATATTTCAGGTAACCATACAGAGTTCTCCAGTCAGTTAGCCAATGAGATTTTTGTTTCCCAACTGTAATGAGAATAAAGAAAGAGCAGTTATGTTTTACTAGACTGGGTCATTCAATACCCTGACCATGCTGGAACTGGAAGCAGAGATGAAATGTTCAGCAAATCCTGACTCATTATCTTTGCAAGCCAAGGTCTAAAGGGCAAGGTTATTAGCAGTGACTTACAAAACAACTTAATGTATGTCTCATGGAAATGGTAAAAAAGATCTTTTTAGTGAAGGAGATGACACATCATTTACTTTCAGGGACTCAGTTGCAAAAGGGCCAGAATTATAATATAGGGCAAATGATTGTTTTAGCCTGATGATTTTCAGGAAACTGATTAGCATTGCTAGGAATTCTTTGTATTAAATTATTATTTTATTATGTATAGATGGTAGTTTTTAAAGTTAGTTTTCTTGTAGGAATGTTTTAAACTCAAATTCTTCCTCATGTTATTCTGCTCAAGCAAACATCACAAAGGTAACTTGGGGAAAAGACTCTGCAAATCTGTCTGGAAAATATGAATTACTGGGGAGATGCTCAGAAGCAAGAACATTTACTATTTTCATTTGGAAGCTTCTTATCTTCCAAGAAAGCTCCACAGATTAATGAATACCACATTAGAGTAGCAAGTTGAGTCATATGCAAAGGTTTTAGTTCTTCACCCAGATGAAATCTGCTGTTCAAACTGTCTCTCTGTGTGTTTGTGTGAGCAAGAGACAAAGATGGTTTCAGTCAAAATTATCTATTTTATTCTTCAGTTGTGGCTATTTTAGTAAGGATAGTTTAACATACATGGATGTAAGGAAATGACAGACTAAAGGAAGTGACTTATAAAGACATCGTCCAAAATACCATTTAATTAATGTTCTTTAACAGGTGTTGGTGGGATGTAACATTCATTTTGGTGCACAAGCATCTGTCTGAGTTCATCCCTCCCCAAGCTTGTCTGTATTTAAAAGTCATCAATAACAAAACTACTTTCTCTCATCTCTATGGGCACTGACAGTGAAAAATGAGCAAACAAGTTGAAGTGAATATAAATATCAATTGCCCAAATATTGCTTTTCATCAGGGTGCAAGGGCTGGGCATTGTGTTGATCTGGGTGTATTCTACAACATTTCACAAAGCCATTTCAGTTTCTTTCAAAATGATAAATAGGTCAAAGAGTTCAACCACATACTAGTAACTTATAAAGGATCTAACTCTCCATACAAAAGAAAGGACCTTAAAGGATAAAAGGAGTCATAGACACTGATTTTATTGTCTCATTTTGTTTTTCTTTCTTTTTTTTCCCTAGTAACTTGTGAAGAGACAAGTTTCTGTCTGCTATAGGGCTTTTGAGATGAAAACAAAATGTAGGCAAGTTAATGTTTTAAAATAATATCAACATGTAATAGTGCATTCTTTGTTCCATTCTGACCTCTGAGAACTGCTTGCCTATTCACAAACCTCCAGTGGCTCTTCAAGACCAGCAAATTCAGTACATAATCCTCAGACTTTGCATTTGAAGACTACAGTGTGAATCCCACCCCCCACTCCCTGCCCAGTAGGTATCTCCCACAGCTCACTTACATCCCACTAAAAACACAAAGTACCTGAGCCATTCTCCAAAACTACCTTGCTTATCCTCACTTCCGTTCCTCTGCTCACTTTACACTTGATAAGTGTGCTCTTACAATAACCATACCTTCAATTTTTCCCTCTTTAGGAAACCTTACCTACTTCTCTCAAGCTCCTTAAGGGTAGGGAATTTTCTTTGTTTTGCTTTGAGCAATATCTGGATGTAGCAGGAGCTCGACCAATAATTGTTGATTGAATAGATTGCTCATTTATTCTGTAGCCCATTCAGTCCCTCCTAACTTTCCACATATAGACATTCAATAAATACTTACTGAACTATGGCTTCCTTCCTTTCTTTCTTTCTTTCTTTCTTTCTTTCTTTCTTTCTTTCTTTCTTTCTTTCTTTCTTTCTTTCT
>NW_023270323.1:2065034-2084810 GCF_011800145.1 Mirounga leonina
CTTTCTTTCTTTCTTTCTTTCTTTCTTTCTTTCTTTCTTTCTTTCTTATGATAAAAGTGCAAGTGTTAATTGTGGAGGTTTAGTTTTCAAACCTAATTGATGTGTACTTCTTTGGAGCCATGAATGTTTTGGAAGGAGCTCTATCAAGGAAAGGACATTAGGATTTGGACTCTCCTCAAAACAGAAGGGCCTCCTGAAGTCTTTTTGTTTTAGGATAGACCCATCTAGGTAGGAAATGATCCCTTGTTTAAGAGTTTTTATAGTGGAAAATAGCCTTCAATACAGCCTGCTTCCTTCCCTTTTTTAAAAAATCTGATTAAATGAAAGTTATCTTTTTTTGAGACCTAGATTCTTCCACTTTATGTGTTGTCCACTTGTGCTCTGTGAAGTTTTATGGTTGTACAGACATACTTGAGGGACTTACACAAGTACTTGAATCAAATATCATAGATATAAAGAATATTTTAAAACTTCAAGTAAAGCTATAAATTATTTAAATATATTTTAAAGTTTTTATTTAAATTCCAGTTAGTTAACATACAATGTAATATAAGTTTCAGGTGTACAATATAGTGATTCACAACTTTCATACAGCACCTGATGCTTATCACAGCAAGTGCACTCCTTAAATTGTAGCACATTTAATATGGAGACAACATATAAGTTAATCTGTGCTTTCCGTTTAGCTAATTTTTTGTGTTGTTCTTTTATCGTGGTTACTGATGTGCTTAGAAAGTTTACAAAAAGCATTATGAGTAAGGATGTAAATAAGCATGAATTGTTTTTTGCTTTGTCTTGAAAAATTCAAGTTGTATAGTTTTGTATAAGTGTACAAATATACAATACTTCAAAATGCATGTGCATGAGCAATTAATATCAATGCAAACTTACATACATCAGTTCATATCATGTTCTCCTCATTAATTCATTCAGTAAATATATCAAATAGTATTTCTGAAGTGTCTACTACCTGCTGATAGAACTCTAGGACCTGGGGATATAGAAGTGAACAAAATGGACAGTTTTTGTTCTCATGGAAATTGAATGTTAATGGAAGTTAAGATGGAAAACAAACAAATAGGAAATGCATTTATAATATGCTAGGTCATGATAAAAGAGTATGAACAAAAAATAAGCAGGATAAACGGTCTGGAAAAACCTCTCTGATAAGATATTTGAACAGAAATCTGAGAGGAGGACAAAAGTCCTTAGTGTTCTGGGGAGCGCAAATGTGAAAGCTCAAAAAGGGAGGCCTGCTAATCAAGGAATAGTGAAGAGATCTGGGTGGCCAGAGCCAAGTGAGCAAGTAAGGAAAGGAAATAAGCTCAGAGAGTTCAGCAGGGAAGCCAGTATGGAATTGAAGAATATTGTGAAGTTGTAAAAAGAACTATTAAAATGAAATAACAGCTATTTTCCTGTGGGAACCAGAATATTCTCAGGATGAGGTAAGCTAAATAAAAGTGTGTTCTAAGTCAAATAGAAGACCAAAAGATCCACTAATAACCTAAACTCAAACTGCTGCCTTATTCAAAAGAATCAAGATTTTCACTGATTTACTTTATAAGACTGTTTATTTCAAACCAAAAGTGAATGCATATGTATCAAATGTCACTTTTTATCTTGTTTTTTTGTTTCAGTGTTCAATATTTGGTAAAATATAGTTCTTAGCATAAAAGGGTTAAAATATATATACCCTACAATCACTGATGTAGTCATTTGGAACTTGGATAACTTAAATGGGAATGTTGTAACTGTTCAGACAATAATAATTTACAAGAAGACTGAAATTATATTCCTGTACCAGAAAAGTCAATCATTTGAGCCACCTATTTTATTTCACTTAATAATATTTTCTTTTTTTAATCCTCCTTAGGGTAATATAGGAAACTATAATAATGAAAGAGAATACAACTAAAAAGACAGGGAAGAATATAGTCAATGTATCCTGCTCTGATTCACAAGTGAGATTATTTCTTGTTTCCATAATGCAATAAGATATGATAAGGTCAGTTTAATTAAATACCTCATGATTCTGTAAACCCCAGTATTTGTATACTAGGCTGATAACATGGACAAAATTTGGATTAGATACTTAATTTCTATGTACAAAATAAAGATACAATAGGGATTTTTGGTTTTTAAAAAATATTGACAAAATTTTCAACAAAGTAGATCTACTCACAAAGAACATCTGATGTTTTAATTATCTTTTCTTGAAAATATATTCATTTATGTCTTTATATATCACAATATATAGGGGAAACAGACACATGAAAGTGATTTGATACCTAAATGATATGCTTAATCTATGTAGATTATTTAGAACAATAACAATAATGCAATAATATTACAATAATCTACTTAGTTCATTGAGTAATAATTTTATAGAGAATATAGTAATAGAGTATATAGATAATAATTTAAAACTAGCTTTTAAAACTATTTTAATATTTAAACTATACTTTATCCAAAGAAATAAGGTCACTGCTTTATATCAAATAATAAACAATATGTGACAAAACGTATTTGGAGAGTTAAACACTCCTCTCTTTATTATTTATTTTATTTTTTTTAAAGATTTTATTTATTTATTGGAGAGCGAGCGAGAGAGAAACAGCATGAGAGAGGAGAGGGTCAGAGGGAGAAGCAGGCTCCCCACTGAGCCAGGAGCCCGATGTGGGACTCGATCCCAGGACCCTGGGATCATGACCTGAGCTGAAGGCAGTCGCTTAACCAACTGAGCCACCCAGGCGCCCAACACTCCTCTCTTTAAATGATAGAACACATAAAGAGAAAATCAGTAATGGTATAGAAGAGCTGAACAACATAATCAATCAAATTGATCTAATTGACTCTCAACAATAATAGAATACACATTACCTCAAGTGTGTATGAAACATTCAACTAGACCATTTTCTGGACCATTAAACAAACCACAACAAACTAAAAATATATAATTATACAAAGTGTGTTCTTGGCTCACAAAATAATAAAACTTAAAATCAACAACAGAAAGATATCTAGAAACCCAAACATGAAAATTAAATAAAACACTTATAAATAACTCAGTGGTCAAATGGAAAGTTTTGAGGAAAATTACCAAATATTTTTAACTGAATGAAATAAAAATAGAACATATCAAAATGTATGAGATGCAGCTAAAACTCTGATTGGAAGGACATTTAAAGTATTAGATACTCATATCAGAAGAGAAGAAGGGTCTCAAATCAGTAACCTAAATATCCTCCTTAATAAACAAGTAAAATATGAGAAATTAAACCAAAGCACAAAAGTAGAATCAGTAAAATTGAAAACAGAAAAATAATAGAGAATATCAATTTAAAAATATGGAAATTGTTGAAAATAATTTGTAAATATCTAGCTAGATTAACCAAGAAAAGAACCTTAGGAATGAGTTGTACTACTGTACTGAATGAGGTGTACTATACAGCAGTACATAGATATTAAAATCTTTAGAAAGGAATCCTACAAATAATTTTGTGTCCATAAATTGGACAACCTGGATGAAATGGGTCAATTTCTTCAAAGAACAAACTAACAAAACATACTAAAAAAAGTAGATTATCTTAATAGACCTATATCTATTGAAGAGATTTAATATATAATTAAAAATATTTTGGGGCGCCTGGGTGACTCAGCCGTTAAGCGTCTGCCTTCAGCTCAGGTCATGATCCCGGGGTCCTGGGATCGGGCCCCGCATTGGGCTCCCTGCTCAGTGGGAAGCCTGCTTCTCCCTCTCCCACTCCCCCTGCTTGTGTTCCCTCTCTTGCTGTGTCTCTCTCTGTCAAATAAATAAATAAAATCTTTTAAAAAAATAATAAATAAATAATTAAAAATATTTTAAGAAGAAATCAGCCTCAGATGTGTTCATAGTGAATTCAACCATACATTCATGGAAGAAATAAACCAAATTCTGCAAATCTCTTTCAAAAAATAGACAAGATGAAAATAATACCTGTTCATATTATGAGCCCTAAGTTACCCTAGTGCTAGAAGTAGAGAAAGATATTACAAGAAATAAAACTACAGACAAATATACCTCATGAATATAGACATAAAAATTCTCAATAAAATATTAACATGTTGAATTCAGCAAAACATAAAAACAATTAACATATCACAAACAAGTGAGGTTTACCCTAAGAATAAAGCCTGGACCAAACTCAAAACAAATCAATATAATTCACCATATTAACAAACCAAAAATAAAAGCCATATATTCTTAAAATATGCAGAAAAATTAGTTGACAAGTTCAACACCCATTTATAATAAAAGACTCAGCAGTCTCAGAATAGATTTCCTTAACTGATAAATGACATCTTCAAAACAAACAAAAAACAAGAGCCACTGTAGCTAATTTGCTCAACAATATAAATCTGAATTTTCTGCCTATAAATTAAAAAACAAAGCATGTTATGTCCTCACCACTCTCATTCAAATAGTTCTGGAAATCACAGCCAGTGCATTATGGTAAGAAGAAGAAATAAATCTTGATCACAGAATCTTTGTGCTATGTCTTAAAATAAGAGAGTGTGAGTCCTTTACCTTTGTTCTTTTCATTTAATTGTTTTGGCTATTCTGGGTCATTTGGTTTTCCATATAAATTTAAGAATCAGCTTACCAATTGTTATTAAAAATCCCACTGTAATTGTTTTGGTTTATATAAATTTATAAATTACTTTAGGGAGAATTGATATCTTAATAACACTGAGTCTTCCTGGCAATGAACAATATGCTGTATCATTCACTTTTGGGGGTCTCCTCCTTTAATTTCTCTCAACAATGTTTTTAGTTTTTGGTTTTTGTTCATGTTATTAGATTTATACCTATATATTTAACATATTGATGTTATTTTAAATATTTTGATGTAATTTCAAATTCCAGTTGTTGAATGTCAATATATAAATACATACAACTGATTTCTTCTATTGTCTTTGAACAGTATGTCCTTGCTTAATTCATGAATTAATTCTTGTAGATTTCTTAGGATACTCATGATGTTTGGATATAAAGAGAACTTTATACCTTTTTAAAATGCATGCATTTTATTCTTTTTTTTTTTATCCTTAATGCACTGGTTATAGCTTCTAGCACAATCTTTTTTTTTTTTTCAAGATTTTATTTAAATTCATGTTAGTTAATATATAGTGTAATATTAATTTTAGGAGTAGAATTTAGTGATTCATCACTTGCATATAACACCCAGTGCTCACTACAAGTACCCTTCTTAACACTCATCACCCATTTACCCCATTCCCCTACCCACCTCCCCTACAGCAGTCCTCAATTTGTTCCCTATAGTTAAGAGTCTCTATGGTTTGCCTCCCTCTCCGTTTTTATCTTGCTTTATTTTTCTTTCCCTTCCCCCTATCTGTTTTGTTTCTTAAATTCCACATATGAATGAAATCATATGGTATTTGTTTTTTTCTCACTGACTTATTTCATTTAGTGTAATACACTCTATTTCCATCCACATCCTTGCAAATGGCAATATTTCATTCTCTTTGATGATTGAGTAATATTCCACTGCATATGTATATATACATATGTGTATGTGTACGTATATACATGTATATACATGCACATCATATCTTCTTTATGCATTCATTAGTTGATGGACATTCGAGCTCTTTCCATATTTTGGCTATTGTGGACATTGCTGCTATAAATATTGGGATGCATGTGCCCCTTCAAATCACTATTTTTGTATCCTTTGGATAAATACCTAGTATTGCAGTTGCTGGGTCATAGGGTTATTCTATTTTTAACTTTTTGAGGAACCTCCATACTGTTCTCCAGGGTGGCTACACCAGTTTGCATTCCTGCCAACAATGTAAGAGGGTTCCATCCTTGCCAACATCTGTTGTATCCTGAGTTGTTAATTTTAGCCAGTCTGACTAGTGTGAAGTGGTATCTCATTATGTTTTTGATTTGCATTTCCTTGATGACAAATGATGTTGAGCATTTTTTCATGTGTCTGTTAGCCATTTGTATGTCTTCTTTGGAGAAATGTCTGTTCATGTCTTCTGTCCATTTCTTGACTGGATTATTTGTTTCTGGGGTGTTGAGTTTCATAAGTTCTTTATAGATCTTGGATACTAGCCCTTTATCTGATATGTCATTTGCAAATACCTTCTTCCATTCCACTGGTTGACTTTTAGTTTGTTGATTGTTTTCTTTGCTGTGCAGAAGCTTTTTATTTTGATGAAATCCCAGTAGTTCGTTTTTGCTTTTGTTTCCCTTGCCTTTGGAGACATGTCTAGCAAGAAGTTGCTGCAGCTGAGGTTGAAGAGGTTACCGCCTGTGTTCTCGTCTAGGATTTTGATGGATTCCTGTCTCACATTGAGGTCTTGCATCCATTTTGAGTTTCTCTTTGCTATGGTATAAGAAAAAGGTCCAGTTTCATTCTTCTGCATGTGGCTGTCCAATTTTCCCAGCACCGTTTATTGAAGAGACTGTCTTTTTTCCTTTGGATATTCTTTCCTGCTTTGTTGAAGATTAGTTGACCATAGAATTGAGGGTCCATTTCTGGGCTCTCTATTCTGTTCCATTGATCTATGTGTCTGTTTTTGTGCCAGTACCATACTGTCTTGATGATGACAGCTTTGTAATAGAGCTTGAAGTCTGGAATTGTGATGCCACCAGCTTTGGTTTTCTTTTTTAACATTCCTTTGGCTATTTGGGGTCTTTTCTGGTTCCATACATACTTTAGGATTATTTTTTCCAGCTTTGTGAAAAACGTTGATGGTATTTTAATTGGAATTGCATTGAATGTGTAGATTGCTCTGGGTAGTCTAGACATTTTAACAATATTTATTCTTCCAATCCATGAGCATGGGATGTTTTTCCATTTCTTTGTGTCTTCCTCAATTTCTTTCATACGTTTTCTGTAGTTTTTAGAATGCAGATCCTTTACCACTTTGGTTAGGTTTATTCCTAGCTATCTTATGGTTTTGGGTGCAATTGTAAATGGGATTGATTCTTTAATTTCTCTTTCTTCTGTCTTGTTGTTGGTGTATAGAAATGCAATTGGTTTCTGTGCATTGATTTTATATCCTGCCACTTTGCTAAATTCCTGTATGAGTTCTAGCAATTTTGGGGTGGAGTTTTTTGAGTTTTCTATATAAAGTGTCAGGTCATCTGTGAAGAGAGAGTTTGACTTCTTTCCCAATTTAAATGCCTTTTATTTCTTTTTGTTGTCTGATTGCTGATGCTAGGACTTCTAATACTATGTTCAACAACAGTGGTGAGAGTGGGCATCCCTCTCGTGTTCCTGACCTTAGGGGAAAAGATCTCAATTTTTCCCCATTGAGAATGATTTTCACTGTGGGCTTTTTATATATGGCTTTTATGATATTGAGGTATGTTCCCTCTATCCCCACACTGTGGAGAGTTTTATTTTTTTAAAGATTTAATTAATTTATTTATTTCACAGAAAGAACACATAAGCAGGGGGGTGCAGCAGGGGGAGAGGGAGAAGCAGGTTCTCTGCTGAGCAGTGAGCCCAATGTGGGACTTGATCCCAGGACCCTGGGATCATGACCTGAGCTGAAGGCAGACGCTTAACCAACTAAGCCACCCACGCACCCTTGTGGAGAGTTTTAATCAAGAAAGGATGCTGTATTTTGTCAAGCATCAAAGATGCTTTTTCAGCATCAGTTGAAAGGATCATATGGTTCTTGTCTTTTCTTTTATTAATGTGATCTATCAGGTTGATTGATTTGAGAATGTTGAACCACCTCGCATCCCAGGAATAAATCCCTGGTTGTGGTGAATAATCATTTTAATGTACTGTTGGATCCTATTGGCTAGTATCTTGGGGAGTATTTTGACATCCGTGTTCGTCAGGGATATTGGTATGTAATTCTCCTGTTTGATCAGGTCTTTCTCTGGTTTTGGGATCAAGATAATGCTGGCCTCATATAATGAGTTTTGAGGTTTTCCTTCCATTTCTATTTTTTGAAACAGCTTCAGTAGAACAGGTATTTGTTCTTCAAGTGATTGGTAAAATTCCCCTGGGAAGCCATCTGGCCCTGGACTCTTGTGTTTGGGAGGTTTTTGATTACTGCTTCAATTTCCTTGCTGGTTATGGGTCTGTTCAGATTTTCTATTTATCAATGTTTCTTTAATTTGGTTATTTATTGGTTGATAAAATTGGCTGCTCCCAAATTAGGAGAATAAATATTTATAACTGTTAGATCTTCTTGTTGGGTAGACCCTTTAAGTATGATATAGTGTCCCTCTTCCATCTTTTACTAGAATTTTTGGTTTAAAATCTTATTTGACTGATATGAGGATTGCTACCCCAGTTTTCTTTTGCAGTCCATTAACATGATAAATTGTTCTCCATCTTTCAGTCTGGAGGTATCTTATGCCTAAAATGAGTCTCTTGTAGATACATATGGATGCGTCTTGCTTTTTTATCCAGTCTGATACCCTGTGTCTTTTAATTGGAGCATTTAGCCCATTTACATTCAGAGTAACTATTGAAGGATTTGAGTTTAGTACCATTGTATTACCTGTAAAATCCCTGTTTCTGTAGATTGTCTCTGTTTCTTTCTGGTTTATGTTACTCTTGGGCTCTTTCTTCACTTACAGGATTCCCCTTAATATTTCTTGCAAGCCTGGCCTGATGGTCACGTATTCTTTCAGTTTCTGTCTGTTATGGAAGCTCTTTATCTCTCCTTCCATTCTGAATGACAGCCTTGCTGGAAAAGGATTCTCGGCTGCATGTATTTCTCATTTATTACCCTGAATATATCATGCCAACCCTTTCTGGCTTCCCAGGTTACTATGGATAGGTCTGATGCCAGTCTAATATTCCTACCCATGTAGGTTAGGAATCTCCTGTCTCGAGTTGCTTTCAGGATTTCTCTTCATCTCTAAAATTTGCAAGCTTCACTATTATATGTCAGGGTTGATCTATTTTTATTGATTTTGAGAGGGGTCCTCTCTACCTCTTGGACATTAATGCCTGTTTCCTTCCCCAGTTTAAGGAAGTTCTCAGCTATGATTTGCTCAAATATATCTTCTGGCCCTCTCTCTCTTTTTCTTCTCCCTCAGGCACCCCAGTAATTCTGACTTTTGTCCTCTGGGGCTATATCACTTTCTGGTAGCCCACTTACTGAGGCCCCCTCCCCCCACAGTTTATATTCCAATATATCCCCTCAGATTCACTTCTCCACAGCTCCTACCTTGCAAAAAGTGGTTGCTTTTCTACTTGTAGAGTTCCAGATATTCTTTTCTTACATCTCAGGTTGAATTCATGGGTGTTCAGAATGATTTCATAGTTTTACACCTAAATTTAAGGGACCCGATGAAATGAGGTCCCTTACTTTTCCACCATTTTGCCTCCTCTTGCTTTTTTTCTTTTAAGATTTTATTTATTTATTTGACAGAGAGAGAGCACAAACAGAGGGAGCAACAGGCAGAGGGAGAGAGAAGCAGACTCCCCCTGAGCAGAGAGCCCAAGGTGGGCTCAATCCTAGGGCCCCAGAATCATGACCTGAGCTGAAGGTAGAAGCTTAACTGACTGAACCACCCAAATGCCCCACATCTTCTCCATTTTAACATTTAAAATAAACATATTCACCTTATTGCAATCTATCTTTAAATAAAATATTCCTCATGTATAATGTACAAGATACAATCTTAAAAAAGAATGCTTCCATTCCTTATACTTTATACTATTATTTCCAAACGATTTATTTCTGCATGTATCATAAACCTCACAATGCATTATTTTAATTTTTAGTTTAAAAGCACAATTATCTTTTTAAAAATTAAAGATTAGAAATAATATTTTATATTTACTAACATATTTATAGTTTCTGGTAGTTTTTGTTCTTTGGGAAAGATCAAAGATTCCATGTGGTATATTTTTTTTTCTGACTGAAGAATTTCTTTTAATATTTCTTTTAGTTTTGATCAGCTTAAAATGAATTTTCTACCTTCCCTTGTCTGGAAATGTTTATATTGCACTGTTATTTTTCAAAAAAATTTTTTGCTGGATATAGAATTCTAAATTGACAAATTTTCTCCCTTTATAACTTGAAAATGGTTACCATTATCTTCTGGCTTTCATTATTCATTATGAGACATCTCAGTCACTCTTATCTTTGTTTCTTTGTATACAATGTGTCTTGTTTTACACACTGCTGCTTTTTGGAAATGTAGGTATATATTCCTTGGATTTGTGTTTCCTGTTTGTAGTTCTTTGAGCTTTTATAATTGGTAAGTTTATAGGTTTTTGTTTTGGGTTTTTGTTTTAATCAAATTTTATTATCTTCAGCCATTATTTCTGAAACTATCTTTCTGTATTCCCTTTTATGCTAGGACTCCATTTATATCATTTTTACACTGCTTCAATTTATTCTACAGGTCCACAGGCTCAATTCATGTTTTCTGTTTGTTTGTTTTTGTTTTTTTAGGTTTTTTCTCTTTTCTTCATTTTGGATAGATTGTATTGCTCTGCTTCCAAGATCAATCATCCTTTCTTTTTTTTTCTATAATGTCTAATCTACATTTAGTATCATTCAATAAAAATTGAAATTTAGGGGTACTTGTGTGGCTCAGTCAGTTAAGTGGCTGCCTTCAGCTCAGATCATGATCCCAGGGTCCTGGGATTGAGTCCTGAATTGGGCTCTCTGCTCAGTGGGGAGCCTGCTTCTCCCTCTCCCTCTGCCTGCCACTCTGCCTACTTGTGATCTCTCTCTCTCTGTCAAATAAATAAGTAAAATCCTTAAAAGAATAAATAAAAATAAAAAACACTTCCTCTTTTAAAAAAAGAAATTTAAATAATCTAGTTTTTTTATATTTAAAATTTTTCTTTGAGTCTTTTAAAGTGTTCCATTTTTTACCTATTATTTTCCTATTTTGTGTTGAATATATGTTTATAATTATAATAACTTTTTTATAATTGTTTTTTAATTCCATCATTTCTAAGATTTGTGGGTCTATTTTTTTAAAGTGAATTTTATTCTGATTATGTGTCACAGTTTCTGGATGTTTGACTTGTTTAGAATTTTGATTAGATACTGAGCATTGTAATTTTTTCATTTTTCTTAGATAGTGGTTTTTTTTTTTTTTTGGTGTTTTGGGGTCCTAAAATCAAGTTTTTGTATTAATTTTATTCCTGCTTGTTTTAAAGCTTTGCTAGAGCAGGAATATTCACAGAAGTAGAAGAGTATTCATTTCAGAGAAAGCTCCGCCACACTACTTAGGCACAGTCTCTCTTGAATCTCTATTGAATGCTGTATGTTATTACTGAAGAGTGTACTGTGGAGCTGGGGTAGAGCTTGAGCATCTACTTACTCTCTCTAAGCCCTTGGAATTGTTATGCTTGTACATCCTTTGTCTGTTTTCGCCCTGCTTTTTAGAGTTTTATTCTATGCATGCACAGCCTAGTACTCAGTAAAGACTCAAGAATCTCTAAACAGACCTCTAGAACTTTTTCAACGTAACTCCCTCCTCTTCAGAACTCTGGCTTACACTTTTAGCTGACACAGATTCCAATCTGATCACCATGTCCTCATTTCAATTATGTAAAGATGCCAAGGCCATTTGATTCTCCCCTCTTATATAAGTGGTCTAGAAATTGTCTCCAGGCAATGAAATGAGGAATTTTATGTCCCATATGATTTAGATCTCATCTTTCAAGAATCACAAACCTACACTGTATGTTGTCTGATGTGTAGAAATAGTTTCATGTATTTTGTGCAGTTTCTAGTTGTTTCTGATGGGAGATTCTGTCTTTGTTTTACTTTAGTAGATAAAAGCAAAAATTTGTTATGTAAAATTGATATAAGGATCAATCTTAAGTTTTAAATTAAAGACCTATAGTGGTGGTAAAATCTATGTGATCTTAGTTCTAACAATGAAGATAAGGCTTGAGATAATGGAAAAACATGGGTCTTATGGTGTCATAAACCTGTATTTGAATGTTGGCTGTGTTACAAAAAGTAAGTTACTTAGCCTTTTCACTTTCAATTTCTTAAACTACAAAATGTTATAAAACTTACCTCATGCTGTTGTTGTGTTTAGTGAGGTATTGTGTGTACATCTTAGCTTGTCATTATCTTTAGATTTGATGAATGAAAAAAATAAAATAAAAAATTTAATCTAAAAATAATCATTTCCTGGGGCGCCTCGGTGGCTCAGTCATTAAGCATCTGCCTTCGGCTCAGGTCATGATCCCAGGGTCCTGGGATCGAGCCCCACATTAGGCTCCCTGCTCAGTGGGAAGCCTGCTTCTCCCTCTCCCACTCCCCCTTCTTGTGTTCCCTCTCTCTGTGTCTGTCTCTGTCAAATAAATAAATAAAAAATCTTAAAAAAAATCATTTACTTTTTTTTTTGTAATAATTTGGACAGTTTAATTCACTTAAATGTAAAATACCCTAATTCTCAAATGTAGATGAAAAGGAAATAGATTGATATTTGTCATAAGTCTAATTTTATTTATTATGTCCTCTACAAGATGTAATAGTAAATCAAGAACAAATCCCCAGGTAGATGACTTATCAGCTACAAAGCAGAATGCTTTCATTTCTTTTAGTTACATGTGTACCTAAGCTTAATTTTTACATTACACATTGTCTAAGTAGAAAGTGTTTTTAATCCAACATGTTATAATTTGCCTTCAAAAGAGATTGTCTTGTTTTTACAAATATAGTACTTTTTGTTTACTTCATTTTATCTGTTATTGGCTTTGTCCTTTCAACCATGAGTAATGACAAAGGTGGTCACTAAAAATACGTAATAGAAAAAATAGAGTGCTATCCTAAAACCCCTCCAATTTGATTGCAAATGTTATCACCTTTACTCCACTCTCCTTTCCTGCCATTTTGAAGAGAAGAGTTGGAGGACATGGCAGTTCTAAGAGATCATAGTAAGATATTTGTGACAAAAGATAATCAGAGAACCTTTGGTAGCTAAGGATAAGCTCATTCTTTAAGCAAGTTTTTTACTGTCTGCCATGCGCCAGACTTTTTATAGGTTCTGGGGATATAGTAGTGGAAAAAAAATTTTTGTCAGTTTGAAGATTAAAGCTAACATTTACATAGTGTTTACTTTGTGCTAAGTACTTTAAAAAATATCAACACATTGGGGCACCTGGGTGGCTCAGTCGGTTAAGCGGCTGCCTTCGGCTCGGGTCATGATCCCAGGGTCCTGGGATCGAGCCCTGCATCGGGCTCCCTGCTCAGCGGGGAGCCTGCTTCTCCCTCTCTCTCTGCCTGCCTCTCTGCATACTTGTTCTCTCTATCTCTCTGTCAAATAAATAAATAAAAAATCTAAAAAAAAAAAATATCAACACGTTAAAACCACAGAATAACCCTATGAAGTAGGGGTAGCCTTATTATTGCCACAGACACTGAAGCACAGGAAGGTTATTAATTTTCCCCAACTTCCACAGTTAGTAACAGGCAGAGCTGTGATAAAACCTAACACATTAGACCCTAAAGATCATATTCTTATATGCATTAGTGGATAGAGAAAGAGAGAAATGGTATTAAATATAAAGGAATAAAATATATAGTACATTAGATAGTTGTTTATGTTTTGAAGTAAAATAGAGCAAGGAAAGAAAATGAAAATGTGTGGAGAACTGTTGTTTCAAAGAGAGTGATCAAAAAAGGCTTCACTGAGAAAGTGGCATAGAGTACACCTGTTGAATATTATACATATATATGTATATGTGTGTATATATATAATTTCAGTTAAATAGATGAAAAAGGACTAAACATTACAAGTCATTGCAAAGATTAGTAAACAACATTTTTCAATTTGCAAATACTGTGTTTAAATATAACAGGTTTAAATATAACTACTTCTGTCAATCAACATTAATTCCTTTTTTTTTTAAAGATTTTTATTTATTTGAGAGAGAGAAAGAGAGAGAGCATGAGCAGGAGAGGCAGAGGGAGAGAGAATCAGAAGCAGACTCAGGGCTAAGCATGGAGCCCAATGTGGGGCTCCATCCCATGACCCTGAGATCAGATCTGAGCCGAAACCAAGAGTTGACCACTCAATTGACTGTGCCACCCAGGCACCCCAACATTAATTCAAACTAAAAAAATTTCTAAAACATTCAGGTACACATTAGTAATGGAAAATATTAGTAATTCCAAATGGGAGCTAATGGTTTATTTTCTTAAGTTTCTGGATGATTGTTAATGCACCGTATTGTGATCAACTCTGGTCATAAAATTGACGATGTAGATGGAACTAGAGGGTATTATGCTAAGTGAAATAAGTCAATCAGAGAAAGACATGTATCATATGATCTCACTGATATAAGGAATTCTTAATCTCAGGAGACAAACTAAGGGTTGCTGGAGTGGTGGGGAGTGGGAGGGATGGGGTGGCTGGGTGATGGACATTGGGAAGGGTATGTGCTATGGTGAGCGCTGTGAATTGTGTAAGACTGATGAATCACAGACCTACACCTCTGAAACAAATAATACATTATATGTTAAAAAAAAAAAGAAGATAGTAGGAAGGGAAAAATGAAGAGGGGGAAATTGGAGGGGGAGACGAACCATGAGAGACTATGGACTCTGAGAAACAAACTGAGGGTTTTAGAGGGTGGGGGGGTGGAGGGATGGGTTGGTATTAAAGAAGGCACGTATTGCATGGAGCACTGGTTGTTATATGCAAACAATGAATCATGGAATACTACATCAAAAACTAATGATGTAATGTATGGTGACTAACATTATAAAATAAAATTAATTAAAAAAATTTGAATGGGATTGACCACTATAAAGTGTTGACTAATGATGATTAATTGTACTTATTAAATATAGCTGCTAAACCCTGCAAATATTCAGCTTGTCATTGATGGAAAAATGATAAATACAATAATAAACTGATACAACTTATTTTACCTAAACATAATATTTTTTTTCTGGGTTTGAATTGCATTAAGTTTACTTCATAGTTCCCTAACTAACTAACTAATAATGACTGATACTTAATATTGCCTTTTTATAAATATGTCTTAAATAAGCCAAAAGCATCCTAATTTGGTTTATAGTAAATAATGCATTTTGTAAGAAAAGAGTTTAGCAATTATAAGAAGCTATTTATTTAGGCTTATTTTCTATACCTAATATTTTATAGAGCAGAGGCATTCATTTTGCTCTGAGTCAATTAGCTTGCAGAAACATAAGCATAATTTTAAAGCACACAAAGAAAGAAAAATTAAAATGCTTTTGATAGTGTGATCTTTCAAATGAAAACATCAAAATGCCAAAAGAAGAAAGGTAGATGAGCAAACATAATTATGGCAGAATTTCTCAACCTCAGCATGCTTGACAGTTCGGGATGGATGACTTCTCATTGTGGAGGATTGTCCCAAGCATTTTAAGATGTTTAACATCAATCCTGTCCTCTACTCACTACATTCCAGTAGAAACCCCTCAACCACTGGCCTGGTTGTGACAGCTAAGTGTCTTTACAGACCTTGGTAGGTGTTCCTTGAGGGACAAAATCACCCCTGGCTAAGAACCAATGGTACTAAAAATGCCTTCTTATATTAATAATTATGTAGATAATAAATACTATTTATTTATTTATTTATTTATTTAAAATCTTTTTTTTTAAAGATTTTATTTATTTATTTGAGAGAGAGAGAATGAGAGAGAGAGAGCACGAGAGGGAAGAGGGCAGAGGGAGAAGCAGACCCCCTGCTGAGCAGGGAGCCCGATATGGGACTTGATCCCGGGACTCCAGGATCATGACCTGAGCCGAAGGCAGTCGCTTAACCAACTGAGCCACCCAGGCGCCCCATAAATACTATTTATTAAGCATAAATGATATACCAAAATGCTTTGGTAAGTGCTAAAAATATACCATCTCATTAATTTATCTACCATAAGAGGAAGCATTCTAAAGATGCTCTTTTTAGAGATGAGGGAACTGAGCTTCAAAAGATTGAATTTCATTTCCAAAACCATGTAGCCAGTGAATAGTGGAGAAAGCATTTGAAGCCAGCAAGTCATACCTGTCTAATTTCAGGAATTATATACTCTTGCTTACTTTTCTACACTGCCCTCATTTCCTTGAAACTTGAATTTGAAATGCCTTCAAAGAATTCAAGAATAAACATATAAAGAGAGAAATTTATAGTCAATACAAATGGTTTAGACTTTCTACAGACCCAGGTAAATGGGTAACATTCAGACTATACAAAAAAAACAAAAACAAGAAACCACTGTACCACACTACATTGTTCATCAGTGGATACTGGGGAAAGTATTTCACTGCTGATTGGATTTGCTTGACAGATCTAAGAAGGAGGAGGGCATGGGCAGGAGCACCTCTCAAGAGGTTGCAAAGCCCTAAGGACTGGGACAAGTGCCAGGAAGAAATGAAAAACTGAGCCGAGTGGAAAAAAAAAATAGCCTCTCTATAGAGAATACGTTAAGTCTGCCAAATCAAGAATAAAATAGAGACATCTGCCAGATTCTGTTAACCAGCAAATTAGATTGATGAATTAAAAACAAAAATGAAATAAAAAACCAAGTATCATTATAATTTTTATAATAATGGGCTTTTAAAGTAGAAATATTAGACAAAGAGCTCATCATTCAGGTGGAAGAGCTCTTGAACATGTATATCTTTATTTGATGCTACCAAAACTTTTATCATGATGGCAGGCTGCTGCCAACCTAAAAACTTTTTATTAAAAAATTGGCTTGTGAGGCACCTGTAAGTCTTAGTCGGTTACGTGTCTGACTCTTGATTTCAGCTCAGATCATGATCTCAGGATTGTGGGATCGAGCCCCTTGTGGGGCTCCCCATTGGGCATGGAGCCTGCTTAAGATTCTCTCTTTCTCCAGAGAAGGGGAAAAAATTAGCTTGTAGCACAATTACAAAATACATTTTCTTATTGATATAATGCACATTTATGCTAATGAGTTTTATATGTGAATTATCAAATAGCAGTTAAGAGGAATGAATATGAATTACACTTAAAACCAACTCAAATGAAAACAAACAAAAAAACCTTATCACTGTACAAATATTTTCCAAGTCTAGAGCAGACAGGTGCAGGATTTCTGAACAGGTCGCCATTAGAATAGGTTGACAGATCAAAATGGAAACAAATGGAGCAGAAAAAGATACTAGTGTACAAAATAGTTTAATTCATACTAAAAGCCAGCAATGTATATCAAGAAGAAAAGAATGGATTGACCCTTAATATTGTTGAAAAATTTGACTGCTGTATTAGTTTTCTATTGCAAATTCCTGTAACAAATTACCACCAATTTAACACCTTAAAACAATACATGTTTACTGTCCCAGTTTCCATGGGTCAAAGCTAGACTGCAATCCAGGTTTGGCCAGGACTGCTTCTCATCAGACACTTGACTGGAGGGAGATTCATTTCTGAATTCTCTCAGGCTGTTGGCGGCCTTAGTCCTTACTGTTAAAGAACTGAGTCCTCACTTTCTTGATGGTCTTTGACCAGGGACTACAGGTTGCTTGCATTTCCTTGACTCAGTGCTCTTTCCATAGGCCCTCTCAAGAGATGGAAAACTTATGAAACCAGGAAGTGGGAGAAGTCTTCCTGACAAGCTCGTATACAAATACATGCTTGCATATTTCTATAGAGAAGCACATTTTTGCATGCAAATATATATGTATATACATATATATGTATATGTATGTATGTATTATACAGAGATAGATATGTGGATACAGTTACAAATATGAATAGATAAAATAATAGATATATAGATAGTTATAAATGTAAATATAGGAGTGCCATGTTTTATTAATTACAAAAAATCACAGATCCAGGCTACAATCAAGGTTAAGGGATTATACAGAGTATAAATGTAGGGGACATCCCAGTTCTGTACATCACAACTACTATGAAAACCCATCAGCTCAAAATAACTTGTGCCAGATAAACAACTTTTGTCTCGGTGGGCTTAAAACTTCCAATGAGAAAGTAAACAAATAAAACACTAAAAACATAACCATAAAATTAGAAGAAAATATTCATTTTAAATGAAAAATTAGATTTTACCCCTCTATAGGATAGCATTTCCTAAGTGTAACACTAGCATCTGTTTCAGAATAAACATCTTCTCTGAGAATCATACATATTTGTCAGTTCTGGCAAGTGACAATGTGACATTTCTAGGTCTCTTCATGAGAGAGAAAAGCAATTCTTGTAAAGATGTTTTGCAAAAACTTCTATCTCCCTTTAACTAACATAGCCTATATGACAATCACAAATATGCCCACAAATATAAATTTAAGAATCAATGACAAGATACAACATTACTTTATCTTCTCTTTAAGAGGAAAAAAAAAAAAAACAACTGATAATTAAACTGCTACCATACATTATTACTTAATTTGTTAAAATTTTTACTTACTAATAGAGCTCTTTTAGACTTAGTTTCACTACATGTTTTTCACTCTGATCATTAAAAAGAAAGCATAAGTAAAGTATTGGTTAAAATGGTCTTAATATTTTTTTGCTTTCAGAGTCCGACTCTTTTATATCACCTGTGAACTCAAAGTGGTGACTGTTTTGACCAAACACTATAGTACTCCATAATGTATCTAGAGAAATGGAAATACAGCATATATTAAAAGAATATTTCATTCTTGTCTCAAAGCCAGTGATACCCACATCAGATCAGTTAATTAGTTTTCATCTTGGGAAAATAAGAATCTCTGTGTTATAGTGCTTCTGTTAAATGAGGCTGTATTGCTTTCCTAAGGGTGCCATAACAAGTTATCATAAACTTGATGGATTAAAGCAAAGCAAATTTATTCTCTCATAGTTCTAGAAGCTAGACATCTGAAATCAAAAATGTAGGCAGGGATGGCACCTTCTGAATTATCTAAGGAATAATCTTATCTTGCCTCCTAACTTCTGGTGGCTGCAGGCAATTCTTGGTGTTTCCTGTCTTACAGATGTATCACTCTGATCTCTGAATGTCTTCGCATGGCCTTCCTCTTTGTATCTCTGTGTGTCTCAAATATCCCTCTTGTTCCTCTCATAAGGACACTAGTCATCGGATTTAAAGTCCACCCTAAATCCAGGTAGATTTCATCTGAAAATTCTTAACTTAATTACATATGAGAATACTGTATTTCCAAATAAGGTCACATTCACAGGTATCAGGGGTTAGGACTTGGACATATCTCTTTGGGGGATTCTATCCACCCCATTATAGGGGCCAATAACATCCACATTGAATGGTTGCTGGGTGTAAATAAAAGCAAATTCTAAATATAAAGAGCTAGAAAGTATTATTTTTGCATTTTAAAATCAGATGTCTTTATGGTATTAATATTAACTATTATTATTTGATTATCTAGTCTCAGTTCTTATACCAAATTTATATTTTGTTCTATCAGCAAAATTTCATGGGTGCAAATCAGGAATCAGAAGACCTGGGGATACATGCTACTATTTCAAATGCACTAATGGGAAAATAGCATTTAGTTATGCATATTAGAATTAGAAACAAAACATCAGGGTTCTTAGAGATATGAATGACAGATAACATTGTCTTTTGAATTTGGTCACTCTTCCATTTCAATGAAAATGTGTAAAAAGTTGATGGATTGTATTGGTTACTGAAAAAGAGCATTTATTTTTATTTTTTTATTTTTATTTTTTTAAAGATTTTATTTATTTATTTGAGAGAGAGAGATGAGAGAGAGAGAGAGCGCATGAGAGGGGGGAGGGTCAGAGGGAGAAGCAGACTCCTGCTGAGCAGGGA
>NW_023270323.1:2084820-2230433 GCF_011800145.1 Mirounga leonina
GGGACTCCAGGATCATGACCTGAGCCGAAGGCAGTCGCTTAACCAACGGAGCCACCCAGGCGCCCTGAAAAAGAGCATTTAAAACTAATCTCCTTCCTCAACTGATATTTATCTTTCTTTTCCTCAACGTTAGCCATATTATTACTGAGTGTTTTATAGTAAATAGGGACCCATATTAATTTTTTGATGCATTAAAGAAGTAATTTCAATGTCTTGGCTATTAGTTTTCTAGATATTTTAGTTAAACACTCATAGATTGGCTAATAGTTTCACTTCTTCAAGGACAATTGATGTCACATATATTCTTAATTTTTAATTCTTACTGTCAGAGAAAAGCACACAATGGAACAGTAATGGCATTTTAAAAAATTGCTGAGGGAAATTCCATGTAAGTAGAAAACAACAATAATTTTATTAATTCCTATAAATACATTGATTTTTTAGATGCACACTTCTGCTTGGGAATGCCTATATTTGTAAGTTAGCATAAACAGGTTCAAATATGTATTTGTACACGGATGTAGCTTTTTATCCTGAGAATATACATCTGCATTCATTTCAAGGTTTGTTGGTACTAGCAAGCCACTTGCACAGGAAGTACTGCATTAAAGTGACCATCATCAATATTTTCATATAAAAATGTGATATTAATATTAAATCAGGATATTTTAGGTTACCTACAGAAAGTGGATTTCTTTGTAAATCCACTGTTTTCTTGACAGGTCACCAAGCTATTCCAGGTTATGAATAGTAATAATTAGATACATTATGTTGAATTCCTCACTGGATTAAGTTATTAAAGCAAAGGTTATGCTACTTAGAACTAGTCCAGTTGGTTTTAGAAATACAAAGTTATTCCTCCCTATAGGAGCTATTTCATTTGGGTATCATTTCAATTCATTTGTTTATTCAGAGATTTTTATAATAAGAAAAACACTTAGTTATTTTGGAAATATTTATTAAGTGCTGACTACAGTCCATGCACTGAATAGGAGGCAACCTCTAAGATGGCTCACTTCCCAGTGTTCACAGCTTTGTGTAATCCCCTCCACTTGAATGTGGGTTGGGTCTAGTGACCCATGTCTGATAAATAGAATAGGGCAAAATGATTGGGTTGTCGCTTCTGAGATGAGGTTACCAAAGAGTTGTGACTCCTGTCTTGTTCATACTCTCTTGCCCTCTCATTTTCTTGCTTAGATGAAGCTACCTGCCATGTGTAAGCTGCCTTATGGAGAGACTCACATGGAAAAAAAAACTAATGGAGACCTCTGGCCAACAACTGGCAAGGTACTGAAGTTCTCAGTCCATCAGCTTGTGGAGAACTGGTTCCTGCCTACAACAGGTGAGTGAGCTTGGGAGAGCATCCTTCTTTATCAGAGCCTTGAGATAACTGTAGCCTCAGCAAGTACCTTGATTGCCGCATTCTAAGAAACTAAGTAGGAGGACCAGCAAAGCTGATGCATAGGAACTGTGAGAAAACAAATGTGTATTGTTTTAAGCTGCTAAATTTTTGGGTAATTTGTTATGAAGCAATAGATATTTAGCATACTGCTTGTGAATACTAGTGAGAAAATCAGAAACAGTATGTGTGAGGAATACAGGAAGCAGGTAAATTTCAATACCTCCACTAAATTTGGGATGGTTGAGAGTATTTTGATGTAGGAGTGTGCATTCATGTGCATGCACACACCTGTGCTTTTTACACATGATGTAAAATACATGACTATTTTCTTGAAACATACAATATTTGTCTCATAATTTTATAGACATGAAGAATGTGACATTCTGAGTTAGTTCTTATTGAATAAGAGATTCTAGCACATAATAAAATTTCTATAACCTCTCTGACCTTAAATGGTTAGTTCTTAATTTCAAATACACTCCAGTATTGTGTTTTCTCTCCCTTCAATGTATTCTTTCAATTGTAAAAAGTGGATTGCAGATATGACAATTACAGAAACTACAAATGAGGCAAAAGAAAGATTGTAGCTGTTAAGCAATTTAAGAAACAACCTGCTGTGTAACTTATTTAGACTCTGGCATTGACTTGAATAAAAACAATTGTTTGAGAAAAATATTTGATATAAATTATTTCTCATGCCTTGTCTTATTTTTGCAAATAGAGATAGCATTTATTATGCCACATTCATCAAGCATACACCTGTTTAGAAACGTGAATCAGTATCAGTCAAGTACTACATTTGTTATATAAATTGACAGTTTAAAGCATGTAGTTGGAATTAATTTAAAAGATGGGAAAAGTATAAGTCAGAGTGATCAGCATTCTTGAAAATGTTTTAGAATAGCTCCAGCCAGCCAGGAAAACTAGCTTCACTTTGTCCATTAGTGAGAAGTGAAGCTTGGGGGAAGCTATCTGTTTAGATTGCTTTTAGCTGAGGCTGATAAATATTTTCTTCCTTTACAATCATATAAATTTGAATACATTCACATCCATACATCTTTCGTTGTTGTTTGGCATGGAAAAAACATATCTTACAAAGAAGACACCTCCTTTTTCTAGGTCAAATATGACCTCTTGTAGGAAGTTGCCTCCAGGAGGCAGAATTAGACATTTCTTTGTTTATATTTATAACATGTATTATAATTTTAGTTTGTTTGATTTGTTCCATCTCCAAAAGAGAAAATAGAAGACTGGAAATACTTGATTCTATATCAAAAATGCATATAATAATCTCAACACAATGAGAGTTAATTATACTTTTCTGGAACAAATATGTCATTACACTTTATGCTTGGTAGTGTATTAGTAGAAAAAACATTAAAGATTTGCTCTAGTAATAGACCTATCAGTTGTTTTTCAAGGAAGAAATGCAACAAAAAATATGAGAAAACGTTTTATTTATTTTTTATATATTTCTGGAATGGGGGATGTGAGGGGGTGTAAGTACTATCAACTGTATATTCCTTCTTGTTCTGATATAAAATCTGTACCTAGTTTTAGGAAAGGAATGTGGCATGGTTCTCAGAATATTTAACTCCATGTTTTACTGATTATTGTGTTGGGAGAATCCCTCTCTCTCTCCCAGATAAAAGCAAACATATGACAGGAAAAAAAGTTAATTTACTTGAAAGATTCACATATTCTTACCTTTGATAACTTGATTTGGCTCTTTAAATTATTGAAAGTCTGTAGAGATTTTAAAAAATGGACTTCTATATGTTTTAAGAGTTATTGAATTCACTTTATATCCCTATGTACCATGTTTTCCTTGTGAGCACTAGGTACTAAGTAGAGGAAAAAAGGAAATAGAAAATAAAATTATATTGATCTCCCATGTATTTGGAGGTCAATCTATCTGAATTTCTTAATACATGATGTTTCCTTTACTAAAGCAGTACAGACAGTATAAGACCTCTGAGGTGTTATCTTTATTACTTTAGATAATTTATTTTATTCAAGTCGTTGCCCAGCATGTTCAGCTACAAATATGCTCCGAAGGAAACTGAATCTTAAATTGCTATCTCAACTAGTGTACCAAAGATCCTTTCAAAAGTCAAATCTTTTTTTTTTAAAGATGAATATTAGAACACCATTTGTGATTTTTAATACTATATAATATTATCTGTAAAGATAATTCTAAATGAGGCCCTCTAAATATTTTTGAATAATGTTAACACTTTATAGACATCTAAGTTGACTCTTTTGAAATGAATATTTTATTTATAAATTCCAGTGTATTTCTTATAAATCATTTATATTACTACATATGCAATCCTACCACTTACAGTGTTTTGGACTCATACTACTTAAATTGGGTATGATCTTCATTTTGGTATAATTTCTGGGATCCTTTGAAACCATGTTCTTTTAATTTGTATTTGAATGTCACTTTGACTGAAGTAATTTGCACTGCCCTTAACTAAATCTATGTTTCCAGATGGAATGGTTTTTGTTAATAGATAAAATGAATTAGTAGAAATGTCATAAAAATAAAAATTAGGTTTTTTATTTTATTATGTTATATTAATCACCATACATTACATCATTAGTTTTTGATGTAGTGTTCCATGATTCATTGTTTGCGTATAACACCCAGTGCTCCATTCAGTACGTACCCTCTTGTCTTAAAAATTGCTAGAAAGCTATGAATTTACACTAAGAAATAACCTTTACTTTACCAACTGAGTAGATTAATTGCATAGAAATATATATATTTAAACTTTCTGGGAAACATAGCAGGTCAAACATATTTACATAATCAACATTTAAATACTTTTAATAATTCATACTAACTGTTGTATCTGATAAAAATGAGTTGACCCTTACTATGTAGATATTTCTTGTATGTGAAGAAAAGACATAATTGGTATTGATTAACACTGTTTATATGGATTCACTATAATTACACTATCTATCCCAAGCTAATCCCCATGATTGATACAAATTGAAACAGGTGACAATCAATATTACATTCAGTGTATAAGCATATATATCAAAAACCACAACAGAAATACAGCAACATGACTGCTGATGGAATATAACCTTTATGGTAACTTCTCATTTATTCTTACTGAATTCTATCACTTTAAATAATAAATTCCTCTTTCTTGCTATTGCTATTGCTATTAAAAGACTTTATCAGGGGAAGCAAATTTTGTTTTACTTTACAAACAAAATTCAATAAAAGAGGGGATAAGTAGACTAAGATTTACGTGTTTTCAAGAGCTGCTTCTCAAAGATTAATATGTATAAAATACATATTAATATGTATTAAAAATGTGGGGCGCCTGGGTGGTTCAGTCATTAAGCATCTGCCTTCGGCCCAGGTCATGATCCCAGGGTCCTGGGATCAAGACCCGCATCGGGCTCCCTGCTCTGCGGAAAGCCTGCTTCTCCCTCTCCCACTCCCCCTTGTGTTCCTCTCTTGCTGTGTCCCTCTCTGTCAAATAATAAAATCTTTCAAAAAAAATTCAATTCTGATTCAGTACTTTTGGATGGGATCTGTATTTCGGCATTTTTAACAAACTGTTATTGTAAATATTGCTGCTTGATAAGCAAATTTTTAAAGAACAAGAACATTCTCTACCTCCTCTTTTGGGATTTACTAGTACAGATGTGTATAAATTACACTCTGGCTAGTAAGTTTGGATAATCATAATGAAGCTATATATTTTTCCCCAAAAGCAATATCAAGATACTTATTTATAGTTCTTATTTCCTCTCATAGAATCATTTTTTTTTATTCTATTCACTAGTGAAAATTCTTCCCTGCAAATCCTAAGATGAAAAAGGAAATCTTTCAAACTCTTATATCATAGTCCTATCTCTTCAATCCATTATTTGGATGCTTTCCTCATTTGTCTTCTTAACCTTTTAAAACCTCCCTTATTTACATAGTTTTCATTTTTATTTCCCTTAGATTTGGGTATAGGACATATTTGCATTTGGACATAGAATAAAGACTCAGTAGTGATTGTAGATCATCATGCTGGATATTATATTTTACATTTGGGAAACAGAGGAATGTGTTCACTATCCAAGAAAAATATAATGAGATTTCTTTGTTCCCTTCCAAGTTGCCTGTCCATCTCCATCCCAAGACTTCCATGGCAGTAATGAGCTCTGTGCCAAGGGTCAGCCCTGAAGTTTCCTTCAAAGAGCTACCACAGAGAATGTATAGAAGGTGTCCCCTTGAGAACCAACTGCTTTTCCCCATTGCCTTTACCTGAATATGGGTAAATCAATCAGAAAAAAACAAATAAAATTGTTACAGGAATGGTATAGGTAAAGTTACTTGTCTTTAGAGTCTGAAAGGAATTTAATATTGTAATCTCCTTGAAGACAACATCTAGCTATTCCAAGAACTAAGAAAGTTTGGACAATATATATGTCTAAAGAGTGGGAGAGTTTTCCAATTTGAATAAGCCTAGACCTTGAGAATATATTTGAAGGAGGCAACTCCACAGAATTCTGTTTAAGAAGTTCTTACTAAAGAACCTAAAACCTTTTTTGTGATTATGAATTCCAACTGGGCATTGCTGTTGACTTAAATATCTAAAGTCTCATGCTATGACTATGAAGTTCAGATGCTCATGTGAAGATTAATTTTGAAGATGGATGCTTGCCAACCTAATGCTGGCAGTATTTATTTCCTAATGATTGTATGCCCAATTGTAAATATAACATGCTTGTACAATTATTTAAAATCTAATACTGCCACTTAGGCTGAATTTTGTTGACTATAAACTGGAATCTGAACCCAAGCAATAAGACCACATGGCAATATTCAGTTATAAGGAGTTTACACAGATGATCCAGAAATATTTATTATTCTTAGACAATGAAATGAAAGCATAAATTAAATAAAATCTGATAAAGAACCCAGAAACCCATGTATTCATATACCAGTTTGCAAATACTATTATAGGTTGGGGCTCAATAAAATTTTAAAAAATGTAAAAATAATTTTTAGGTTATAGGAAATACAGAAAGAGGTGGAAGGGTAAAATTAGCCCATGGATGTCATCTACTGACCCTTGGTGTAGACAGTGCACTAGGGGTTCAATATTTGAATGATCGATGATCAGTATGTGCTGAAAATAGTGCTGGATTTCAAAAGTTAGATGAGTTTTGGAAATGGAGAGGCTTTGAGGAAGGTATTGTGTATAATGGGAATAAATATATCCGGAAATACAGGGAGAAGGAGTTATATAAAAAAAGAGATCTGTGTTTTGGCCAGGGAGGACACAGAGTCATGATTTTGAATGTTCTCTAGAAGTCTTTTAGTTTGTTTTGATCAAGAATAAGCCCCTGTTGGGAACACTGCAAGGGGAGATCAATCTGATGGTGATGCACAATGAGACTGTTTTAATAAAGGCTGAAAACCCTGTTTGAAGTCTAGTTCAGTTATCGAAGCAGGAGAAATTGATCTAGAAATGTGGTAATAAAAATACGGAAGAAAAAAATAATAGAGGAAGAGATAATAACAATGTTACCAGTATGAAAATAATCAACTTGGAGTCTGACCTAATGATATATCTTAAGTTAAGGAGTGGGTTAAAGAAATTCAAACATATTTCTGAGGGTTTGAATTTGTGTAACGAGAAAAATGATAGTACAGTTGATACTGACAGTGAAATCTGGAGAAATGAGCAATTTGAAACACTGCAGTTTTAGTTGGACTTACATTAGTTAATGAGCCTAAGACTTCTAAATGAAAATGCCAAACTGCCAGTTAAATATAACAAATCCAATATTTATCAAGCAGGGAAAACAAAAGGAAAAACTTTTAGGAGAGACTGTAGGAGTAATTAGACCTGGAGAAATACTAAAACATGGTAGTGTCTCCAAGACTAGGGAGGAGTTTGAAGGAGACAGAGGAGGTCCATTGTGTCAAATTTATCTTATAAAGCTTTGTTTTTGGCCTCAGGCTTACAATTCCATTTTGAAGGTGCAAATAGCCATATTCTCACCCTTTGGGAATGTTCAATTTCTATTCAAACATAAACACTTGCTGTGTGAGTGACTGCATCTCGCAGTTTACCAGTGTGAGGCAAAGTTGCAACACAAGGTTAACAAAAGATTTTTCTGGTAGTTATATTTTCCTGTTAGAAGAAATACAAGCTTCATAAGCTGAGCATTATAATCTCAAGTAGGATTTTGCTTCAGGCTCATCTCTTCTCCCATGGGCTGTGGAGATGTGTGCATGAGCCAATTTGCACCCCTTCACAACACTTTCATTCATCTAAAATTACAATACTATCCTTATGTGAATTTTATGCACCCAGAGGAATTAAGCTCATCATTACTATTATGACAGTAAAGCTCTCTTCAGAAGTTGCTATGTTGGAAGTTTTCCCAAATGATTTCTTCAGATTTTCATGCCCTACCTTCAAGTATATAATTTCCCATTTCCATTTTTAAGATACTTCACATGTATTGTAACTGGTATTTTAAAAATATTTGTTTAAGAGGATTTTGGTAAGACTCACATAGTTTATAGAAACAGACTATACTATATTTTGGCTAGAAAATTTTCTGTGTTCACAAGTTATGCATGTGAAGGCAGGAATTTAGAATTATATGGTTAGCCCCAATGAGGCTATGTTAAGGGCTTTTGTTTCCTGATTAATGCAAGCTAAATTTCTGCTGAACACCTCTTCTAATCAGAATTCATCTATCTCACATATTTCATCTTAAACACAGATCATCGAAACACCTACATTTAATCATCCAGAACAATTCAGAACACAGGATCCATGTTAATGCATTTGGGAGTTATTTGTACACAGAGTAGACATCTCTTTCTGATAATTTAAGTTGCTTTGTTTTTAAAGAAATAGAAATTAAAATTTCAGGGATTTTTTATTAGAAGTGATATTCAAATTTCTATAAGATAAATTTCTAAGTAAAACTTATTAAATAATAAGTTTATTTAAATATACTAAATAAACTGTTAAATGAAAGCAATTTATTATCTAGTTATCTTTGTCACCTGGGAATGAAATATTCCTGTAGCTGTGTTTAGAAATAGTAGTGAACAAGGGAGAACTGCACTCTATGCTTCCCCACCCAGAAGAAGGGGTAAACATAAAAATATAATAGACCATAAAGCACAATATGTACTTGAAATGAATTTTATATATAGCATATATATACATATATATATAGCACATATATATATATATATACTATGCTTATGACAGCACACACACACACAAATATATAAGTTAATGCTTATTTTTTCCTAAAACACTGAAATAGTAACATTTTTATTCTATAAATTAAAGTCAAGAAAAAAACTGCAAGCTCCATTTTTTGTGATTAGCTTGTGATCTTATATCTCATCCTCACTGTACCCAACTGATCTGTGAGAAATGCTAACTTTAGAAAAAGAAAGTTTCTGAGGAGGTAGTATGTTCATAGGAACATAAGTATGTTTATATTATTAATAATATAGTTATCTATAAATGTTATTACACTACACATTATATCATTTTCTCAATAAACAGGCAAAATAGAAATTGTTCCAATTTTCTCATTCAAGGCCAGAGCAGAAACCTTTGCTTTTGTAATAAGCATCTCACTAGAAGGAAGGTAATTAAAAGTGCTGTGTCCTGACCCTGGCAAATGAGGAACCCAAGTTTAATTCAAAGTCTAAGCAGAAAGAATCTTTTTCCACTGCCTGGCACCTCTATATCCGAGCAGAAATGTTCAGAGCAGGAAAACACTGGTCATTATGGAGAAAGTTCAGACACACCCATGTAACTCAGAGAAACAATGTGGAAGCATTGCCTACTGTTCCTGGAATAAAAAGAAAAAACTGAGAATTCCGTGGTAAGGTGTCCAAAGTAGGTCAGCTACTCCATGGTATTTCTGCCTTAACATCCGTTTTTTTTTTTTTTTTTAATTTAAATTCAGTTAGCCCACATATAGTGCATCATTAATTTCAGATGCAGTGTTCAATGATTCATTAGTTGCATATAACACTGAGTGCTCATCACGTCATGGGCCCTCCTTGATGCCCATCACCCAGTGCCCCATCCCCCCACCCACCTCCACTCTAGCAACTCTGTTTGTTTCCCAGAGTCCAGAGTCTTTCATGGTTTGTCTCCTCCTCTGATTTCTTCCCATTCAGTTTTCCCTCCATTCTCCTATGTTCCTCTGTGCTATTTCTTATATTCCGCATATGAGTGAAACCATATGATAATTGACTTTCTGTTTGACTTATTTTGCTCAGCATAATACCTTCCAGTTCCATCCACATCGATGTAAATGATAGATATTCATCCTTTCTGATGGCTGAGTAATATTCCATTGTATATATGAACCACATCTTCTTTATCCATTCATCTGTTGAAAGACATCTCAGCTCCTTCTACAGTTTGGCTATTGTGGACATTGCTGCTATGAACATTAGGGTGTAGGTGCCCCTTCTTTCTGCTACATCTGTATCTTTGGGGTAAATACCCAGTAGTGCAATTGCTGGGGTGTAGGGTAGCTCTATTTTTAACGTCTTGAAGAATCTCCATATTGTTTTCCAGAGTGCTGTACTGACTTGCATTCCCACCAACAATGTAAGAGGGTTCCCATTTCTCCACATCCTCACCAACATTTGTTGTTTCTTGTCTTGTTAATTTTAGCCATTCTGACTGGTATGAGGTGGTATCTCATTGTGGTTTTGATTTGTATTTCTTTGATGACAAGTGATGTTGAATATTTTTTTTTTATGTGTCTGTTAGCCATCTGCATGTCTTTTTTGGAGAAATGTCTGTTCTTGTCTTCTGCCCATTTCTTGACTGGATTCTTTGTTTTCTGGGTGTTGAGTTTAAGAAGTTCTTTATAGATCTTGGATATCAGCCCTTTTTCTGATATGTAATTTGCAAATATCTTCTCCCATTCCATAGGTTGCCTTTTAGTTTTTTTGACTGTTTCCTTTGTTGTACAGAAGCTTTTTATCTTGATGAAGTCCCAATAGTCCATTTTTTGCTTTTGTTTCCCTTCCCTTGTCTAGGAGGAAGTTGCTGTAGCTGAGATTGGAGAGGTTACTACCTGTGTTCTCCTCTAGGATTTTGATGGATTCCTGTCTCACATTTAGGCCTTTCATCCATTTTGAGTTTATTTTTGTGTATGGTATAGGAGAATGGTCCAGTTTCAGTCTTCTGCATGTGGTTGTCCAATTCAACATCCATTTTGTTTGGCCAAGTGGCCTGCAGGGATCTTAAACTGACACTTTCCCCTTATGCAAATGCATCCTGTTGACAGCAGCACTGGGAGTCAGAAGCAAATTTAAATTCCTAAAATGACTTCCCCAAATCCCTTGTGATAAACAGTCTTCCCTGCCTCCCAAGGCCTTTAACCTTGTACATTTGTTAGATAAAACCCTCGAAGAGCTTACCAAATCCCTACACTTTTTGGTTTGAATTGACCAACCTGGCCTTTCCCAAAGAACCCCAATACTCCACTCAAAGATCCCAAAAACCTTAGTTGCCCCAGGTATTACCTGTTTCTACACTTCCACCTTGATCTCTCTCTGTGGACCCTCAAAGCATGTGTACACCTCCTCCAGTACCTGTGAGTAATATATGTCTCTATCTCAATTCTCTTGTGGTCTTCTGTTGAACTTGGCTCACCATCCAACATACCAGGAATTTACTTAATAAATGCTAATTTAGCAAAGTCACATGATAAAGACTTTGAACAGGAGATATCCTATAGCGTATTTGGCTAGTTAAGGGATTCACTCTAGGAATAAGGGAAAATCTAAAACAGGCCACCTTAATGAAGCACAAAAAAAAGTTCCCATTCTTACAACATAATAAACCAGCAATTTAACTGAGTGCTAAACAAAAATTAATATTCCTCAGAAGAAGATAACAGAAGCCAGAGTCTCTACAATGTATTATCCATAATTATAGTAATCCTTGTACATGTGAAGAAACAGAAAAATCCATTCCATGATGTTGGAACTAATATAAGCTACTATCAAAGAATTAGAGCAGTGCTTCTCACCTGGGGTGATGCCTGACTCCAAAAGTGGATATTTGGCAGTGTATAGTGGTATTTTTGATTGTCACAACTGGTGGGGCTGCTGCTGGCATCCAATGAGTAGAGGCCCAGGATGTTGGTAAACATCCTACAATGCACATGACATCCTCCCCAGACAAACCATTATCTAGTTCAACATGGTAATACTGCTTAGAAACTCTGACTTAGAGGAATATAATGTCATAATAAATTAATGTCTGGAGATTCTCAGCAGAGAATTAATACTTGTAACTAAGGAAATGAAATTTAAGACCACAATAAGATACCATTTTACAACCACTAGAATGGCTATAATTTTAAAAAGGCAGAAAATTGCAAGTGTTGATAAGGACGTGGAAAACTATAACTCATGTATTGAGGACTGGAATATAAAATGGCATGGTCACTTTGGAAAACAGTTTGTTATTTTCATAAAAAGTAAAATCTAAACTCATTATATGACACAGAAATACGATTCATAGAAATATATACAAGGTAAGTGAAACTTATGTACAAAGACTTTTACATTTAGTTTCAGAACAACATTATGCATAAAAAGAAAAATTTGAAACAATCCAAATGTCCATCAAGTGGTGAATGAAAAAAAATATGAAAAAGGAACAAAATGTTACATGTTGTAATACGATTAAATTTCATAAACATTATCTTTAGTGAATAAAATCAGATGCAAATGGCTACACATTGTATGATGCCATTTATAAGAAATGTACAAAAGAGGGAAGTCTTTAAAGACAGGAAGCAGAATTGTTGCTGCCTAGATTTGAAGGTAGGGATGGGTATCAACTGCAAGCAGGAATCATTTTGAAATGAAGGAAATGTTCTAAAACTAGTTTCTCAATTCTATAAATTTATTTGAAAGCATTGACTTACATACCTACAACTAGTGAATTGTATGCTGTGTGGATTATACCTTAATACAGCTGTTTTTTAAAGTTACAAATAAGAATAGAATGTAGAAAATTACAAATCTGAAATGAAAATTCCACCAGATGTGTTTAATTGCAAATTGGAGGTGGCAGAAAAGAAAAAAAAAAAAGTCAGGTAAATTGAAATCAGATCAATAGAAATAACCTAGTCTGAAGAATAAAGAAAAAAATTCAACAAACCCTGAGGGGACTTATAAAACTATATTGAACAGTCTGACCTATGTGTAAACAGAACCTGTATAGAGAGAGATGGGGGCAAATAATATATTTGAAGATATAATATCTGGAAATGCTCTAATTTTATGAAAGAAATATACTTACAAATTGAAGAATCTCAAGCAATCCCAAATAGAATAAATGCAAACAAAACCACATCTAGACACATCATAGTCAAAATACTAGAAACAAAAGTTACAAAGAAAACTAAAATGTAGCAGAGGGGTAAGCAGCAATATACAAGACTTGATAATCTTATTTGAATCAGTGCACAAAAAAACATGGAATGACATCTCTAAAGTGCTAAAAGAGGGCTTCTGGGTGGTTCAGTTGGTTAAGTGTCTGCCTTTGGCTCAGGTCATGATCCCAGGGTTCTGGGATCAAGTCCCACACCGGACTTCCTGCTCAGCAGGGAGCCTGATTCTCCCTCTGCCTGCCACTCCCCTGCTTGTTCTCTCTCTCTCTCTCAAATAAATAAATAAAATCTTAAAGTGCTAAAAGAAAATATCAACACAGAATTCTATAGTAAAAATGTTCTTCTAAATGTTCTTCTAAAATGAAGACAAACATTTTCAACTAAATGAAATATGAAGAAATTTATCACCACCAAACTTCTCTAAAGTCAATGTTAAAGGAAGTTATTCAGGATGAAGGGAATGATACCAGATGGAAACTTGGATCTAAACTAAGGAGAGTAGAACATTGGAAATGATACATTTGGGATTAAATATAAAACATTGTTTTCTTAATCTTTTTAAAAGATAAACCATTTAAAGTAAAATCAATAACTGTTTTGTGGCGTTGATAACATCTGGAATTGTAAATACATGGAAAGAGTTTCAGAAAGTTAGGAATGTGGGAATAGCCCTACACTGTATATGAGATAGTATTATATTAATTCAGCTAGACAGTGTTAAGGATGCATATTATAATCATTAGAATAAGTATTATAAAAGTAACATAAAATAAATATCCAAGATGAAATAGAAGAGATAAATTCAAAACTGCTGAGTTAATAAAAAAAAGCAACAAGAAACAAGGACCAAAGAAATAAAGAAACAAAAGATAAGCCTAAGAAAAACAAATAGTAATGTGGTATATTAAACCCAAAAATTACATAAATTTTAAGTGGACTAACCACTTTAATTTAAAGGCAATGATTGCCAGACTGGGATAAAAAAAGAACAAAATACTCTTTGTAAGAGACAAATACTAATTAAACATAAAGATAGAGCCTGGTGGAAAGTAAAACATTACTCATAAGAAAGCTAATGTGGCTCTATTAATATCAGACAGGCCACACTTCTCTGTATTTCCAGGAGTATTTTCAGAAGAAAAGATAAATTTCATAATAATAATGAAGTATATTTATCAATTATAAATGTTCATTTGCCTGCTAACAATTTTAAAATGTGTAAAGCAGAAAATGACAAAGAGTTATTTTGGCAGTTCTCTCTCAGTAACTTATAGAAGTATACAAAATCTATAAGGACTTAACAAGCTTTAAATAACAAAATAAACCACCTTTACCTAATTGACACTTATAGAATATCACACTCTATACTGTAGCCTATACATTGTTTTCAAGTGCATGTGTTTAACATGCAACAAATTTGGCACCTTGAAACAAGTTTCTATAAATTTCAAGTGTCAAAATAATACAGAATGTATTCTCTAATGAAAACAGAATTGGAATAGAAAATAATAGCAATATATGTATATATATATATATATATATATATATATATATATATATATATATATACCATATTAAGCATATAATCACAATCATCATCCCAGTAGTGATTCTAGAGAAAAATGACTGGTAAACTTAAAGTTTCTTTGAAAATGCAAATGACATAAAATAGTCAAAACAACTTAAAAAGGGAAAAAAGGATGAATGATTTCTACTGCTTGACTTTAAGAAGCACTTAAAAGGGACAAAAGTTAATAGGGATATATAAATAGGTTAATAGAACTGAACATAAAGCCTAGTCAGAAGCTCGCATAACTGTGGAAAATTGATTTTTAACAAAGGTGACAAAGCAATTCAGAAAGAAGTCAAAGTCCTTTCAAATAATGGTGCAGGAACAACTGAATATTGAAACTGAGAAAAATGAAACTTCTTCTATATCTTAAAAATATACAAAAATTAATCAAAGATGTATCATAGCCCTAAATATAAAAGCAAAATTGTAAAGAATATAGAAGAAACCATAGGAAGATATCAGCACAACCTTAGGGTAGGCAAAATTTTCTTAGGATGCAAAAGCACTAACAATATATTTTAAAAGGTAATAAATTGTTTCATTAAAACAGAAAACTTCTCTTATTAATAGACACTATTATGTAATTTAAAAGCAAGACACAGACCAGAAAAAAAATGTTTTCAAAGTTTTCTGGCAAAAGACTTGTATCCTGATTATATAAACAATTCCTTCATTTTATAATTGAAAATACCAACTACTCAATTAAAAGACTTGAAAAAATAAATACTTCACAAAAGAAAATAAGCATGTGGAAGGGCCTCAACATCATGGTTCATCAAGGAAATGCAGATTAAAACTACAATGAGATATCGCTACACTTTTGCTACAACAACTAAGTTTTAAGAATGATTAAAAAAATAAATGTTATAAGGATGTGAAGCAACTGGGAATTCTCATGCTATGCATTGCTGGTGGAAATATAAAATGGAAAAGTGTTTGATATTCTCCTATAAAGGTAAACATGCACCTGCCCTATAACCTGTTACTTCCACTTCTAGATATATAATGAAAATAAGTGAATGTATGCATATCCCCCCCCCCCCAATATATGAAGAAGTGTTTAGCATCTTTATTTATAATAGCTCCAAACTGGAGTGGGGAAGAATCAGCTCTCCACAGGAAAATAAATATACAAATTTTGATATGTTTATACACTGGTATACACTAAACAAGAAAAAATGATTGCTAATACATGCAACAAAGTGGATTAATCTTACAACTATTATATTGTATTAAAACATCAAAAAAGTAATATCTGCCCTATGATTTCATTTATATAAAATTCTAGGAGAAGCAAAAATAATCCATGGTGATAGGGATCAAAACAGTGGCTGCGCCTGTGGGAATAGATTGACTCAAAAAGACCAGAACACTTTCTCAGGTGTAGAAACATTGTTTTGAGTGTTGTATACAGAGGTGTATAGATTTGTCAAAACCCATCAAGTGAACACTTCAGATCTCTTCATTTAATAACTATGCATTAAACCTGAATAAAACGTATTTAAAAATTCTGACTTGATACATTGGATATGTTTACTTCTCAAGTTTCTGGGACAAAATCATAATTTTTGTCCATATAGTTCAAATAGTATAGTCTCTTGAGAACTAACCCATGATAATTATATTTTTAAAAGATTCAACTGTAACCAGAGTCATAAGATAATGATTTGTAATGAGCAGTATAACGGTGATGTTCATGGTGACTAGCCAGGACATTCATTCTCTGTAGGAAAGTCTTGCCTGAGAAGCTAAATTTTAAACAGGAGTTAGTTTGATGGGTACAGAATCAGTACAAGGATAACTAGTTTTATAATTGCAATGGCTGGTATCATCAAGCTGGGTTAGCCTGAGGCAGCTGTCTCCCTTTTGGGCCATGTGGACCTTTTCCCAGACTAGATAGATGTTAAGTCACATGGTCATAGCCCAGCCTTTTGAATGCAATGACTCTGGACTCCTTTGAAACATTCTTTCTGTTAACACAGTCTTCTCTAAAGAATAGTAAAATGAATGACAATTAAGCTTTATATAAAATCACCTTCTCATGCTGCTCTAATGAGACTTCTACCAGGTCATCTTGGCTAAATGTTGGTACTTCTATATTTAGATACTGATTTAGTTACAGTTACTCATACAGAAATCTTTATGCTTATTTTTATTAGAGAATGAATTATTAGAGGGTTTCTCATTATAAATATGTTTATGATGACACAAGACATACAATATGGTTGACTGTACAATAAAATTACTTTGCAATGGTTTGTGCATACCACATTGTAATATTTAAAGGCTATTTTTGTAACAAAACTAGTGTCCTATAGGCACTTATTCTGAACTTCACTCTATCCTTGATTCATTCTTAAGATTTTCTCCATTTTAATCCCGTCTATGGTTCTGAATTCTCATATTTTGTTTGGCTAATTCTTGAGTCTCAGCTCATCCTAAACACATCAGATGTAGTGATAAGGTAATATTCAGACATAGGGTGAGAATATATGTTTTCCATATTACTTGGTAATAAAAACTGATAAAGCTTAGTTGTCTTTATTTACCTCATCAAAACTATCCCTATTCAGAGTGATCACGTAAAAAAGTTAAGTGAAATGAATTCTGGTATCAAAAGAGCTAGTGAAAATACATGTTAGAAGAGTTTTTTTCTGTTATAAGCCAATTTTTCACAGGTTTCTTGGGGGATAATTTATTAAGTCTCATGTTTCATAGGTGAAGGTGATCTTATTGAAAAATCTTTTCTGTTTTTATTTTTTAAAGAAACGGTTCTTTTTTTTTAAGATTGTATTTATTTTTGCGAGAGAGAGAGAGAGAGAGAGCAAGCGCATGCACGAGTGGGGAGAGAGGGAGAAGTAGACTCTCTGCTGAGCAGGGAGTCCAATGTAGGACTTGATCCCAGAACCCTGGAATCATGACCTGAGTCCAAGGCAGAGGCTTAACCAACTGAGCCACGTAGGCACCCTCTGTTCTTGATTATCAGTGTAAACTCAGTGTGCATACTCTTCTTTCCTTACTCTTTCATTCATATCCTGCCTGAAGCTATGATTTGAGTCAAATGGGTTAACTGTCTATAGTCAGTTTTTAATATCGGATTTTTAATATGGGATTGGTTTTACAGACTAAATTTTGGTGATTGCTAATAGACAATTTCTTGTTTGGTAATAGCAACATTTATAAATATACAAGGATCTTGTTGCTAGCCTATCCTCAATAAATATTTTCTAAAATGATTAAATGAAAGTTCATTTCCTCAAGGTTTCTATTTTCCTTGTATGTTAGATACTATATATTATGTTTGGTTATTTTTAAGATTGACAAAGTAATATTTGACTGTTAATTTAAAGTAATGAACTTGTCCCTATAGTTAGAATAATTATTTTCTTTACAGAGGAGAAAAAAGACAAGTCAATTCTATGACATGGTAAAGGATTGCTTATGTAAGACCTGTTGTGTCTCTGATTTCTTGAGAGAGTATGGTAGCTAATTTATAACAAATTGCAGTAGAGGCAAGAAAGAGGTTGTTGTCCGACAAGCCATGGAACAAGCCCAGTGCTCAGGTCTTGATGACTAAGGAGTTCCAGTCTGGAAGACATTCTCAAGTAAGATGGGCAATTTCTGGTCATGATTAAAGCAAATGGCAAAAAAGTACTGAAAGAGGAGCGAAGAAAAGTAGTGATTTGTCATAACACATAGGTGCAGAACTATCATACATTAGCAGGAAGCTGATACTCAGAAATCTGGCCATGAATCTGTATCAATGCTTGTAGGAGTTGGAGCAAGGACAGTTTGTGGATCCAGATGGGGAATGGGATCCAGATTCTCAAGACAGATCCAGATCACTTTCATCACTCATTAAGAAATTAGCCAGGCTGCTGGCACAGAGACTTGAGCAGGGCTGTTGGGATGTGAATGACAGAACCAGAGTAGAAAGATGAGAGAGGGTATGTTCTGTGGTTTGCCATGCAGTTCCAGAGTTCCTGTTTAGCACAGGCGTACATTTCCTCAGTCAACCTAAGAAAGAGAAGCATAGTGTAGCTGCTTGGTAAATATACTTTGAATAAAAATTAGTGAACTATTAAAAGTCCATCAGAAGGAAGTCTTTAGGAGTGTCAGGTCTTCTAGGGATGGATGGGATATGAGAGCATAAACAAGGCAGAACTGACTGAAGTGTTTAATCAATAAAGCATATTTCTCTTTATTTTATTCAATATCAAATTAGTGTAAATATTTTGTTATTCCATTTTCACCAATGCAAACAGAAAAATAGCGAGAAGATAATGTGCTTCAGTAAACATCAATGTATATGCATATAAATAATTGCATTCTAATTGATGGGTTTATTTTCTTTATTCCATGATTATTTGAAAATCCATAACTGTATTATGCTTTCACCAAAAATATTAATTTGTGAAGAAAATGGTTGTTTTCAGGTTTTTGAGTGAGCAGTAAATTAAAAACTTTAAGCCACCTTCAAAATTAAGTCAGATTTTATGATTAAAAACATATATAATTCTCCATATGCATGGTCAAATAAGACCACCAAATAAAGATTTTATTATTTTAATAATTATTTCTAATTTAACAAAATTATTATTTCTAAAACCAACCCAAAGGAAAAATAAGTTACTTGATTATATAATTATTCAATCAATTTGTCTTTACCTAAGGGACAAATATAGTCATACCAAAAATGATTTGAAATTATATAGAATATTTCTGTATTTCCATTTAAAACTTAGTAACTTCATATGGTTGTATTTGTATACCCAATACAGACCACTTATGAAAATACTGTTTGACTCTTATATTTATGCTCAGATTACAATCTTAAATAATTTTATAATAATTTGTCTAAATAAGTCTTTAGAAACAAAGCCCAAACATGGTACTAGGAACATTAAAAGGTCCATATATGTGAATAATACATTTGTACTTTTAATGTTAGGTCTTATTTTTAAAATGTTTTATTGAGGGACGCCTGGGTGGCTCAGCTGGTTAAGCACTTGTCTTTGGCTCAGGTCATGATCTCAGCGTTCTGGGATCGAGTCCCTAATTGGGCTCCTTGTGGTGGGCAAGCGGTGGGCCCCCTTCTCCCTCTGCCACTCCCCCTGCTTGTGCTCTCTCTCTCTCTCTCTCTGTCAAATAAATAAATAAATAAATCTTAAAAAATAAAATACAATGTTTTATTGAACTGACAAAAGACATGTTTATAAATTAAACCAAGAATCATACATTATACCTCCCACAACATTGCTGTTCTTGTTAGATAATACATTTGTGAATGTAGCATGGTTCATGTGAAGAATACATATATTAGATTTTGGCTGTTGGTTACGGCAGATCCAGTTTATCAGAACAGCTCTCATGTTGAGAAAAGCTAGAAAAGTGGGTAAAAATCCATTTAAAAAATCCATTTAAAAACAGCAGAAACTGTCAAATCATCCAAAAATTTCAAGGTCAATATCTTAAAGAGATAAGAAACAAAAAGAAACAAGCTTGATATTGGAAATTAGTCTCACTTTGGAGTTATTTGCCTATCTACAAGTTGCAGCCATGTCTGAAACTTCAACCAGCTCTACCTCGGACTGTATCATGATGATCCGTTCCTAGTCTAAGCAGCAAAAGAAATGCTGGAAGCTGAGAAAAGCATTTAGAAGTCTTATGGGGACATGGGATAGGTAGTGAGCTCTGGAATACATCCTAGGATTTCAGTTGGGATCCCTGAAGAAATGTGCCCAAAGAGAATAGCTGGACAGAATGCAGTTACTCTGATGAAGACTAAAACCTAGCCTCAAAACATAAGATTAAAACAATCTTCCCTTAATCCGTTAGGAGTAAAGGGAGAGAGAAATACCATTTTCTAGACCTAGAAATAACCTGTACACATTTTCATACACAATGTCTGGCATTAAAAAAAAAGACAAAAAATAAAAAAATAAAAAAATAAACACCTAGTGGGGCGCCTGGGTAGTGCAGTCAGTTAAGCACTGGACTTTTGATTCATCTCAGGGTCATCGAGCCCTGTGTCAGATTCTACGCTTAGCACAGTCTGCCTAAGACTCTCTCTCCCTCTGCTTCCCCCCTTTAAAATAAACAATAAATCTTAAAAAAAAAAAAAAAAAACACAAAGCTCCCATTGGTGCAATTGCTAAATCATAGGGTAATTCAATTTTTAACTTTTTGAGGAACCGCCATACTGTCTTCCAGAGTGGCTGCATCAGTTTGCCTTTCCACCAACAGTGCAAGAGGGAAAATATTCCCTAAAAATACAAAAACACTAATTGAAAAGGATACATGCACCCCAATGTTTATAGCATAATTTATCTACAATAGCCAAATTATGGAAACAGCCCAAGTGTCCACTGACTGATAAATGCATAAAGAAGATGTGGTATACAGGGCGCCTGGGTGGCTCAGTTGGTTAAGCGACTGCCTTCAGCTCAGGTCATGATCCTGGAGTCCCTGGATCGAGTCCCGCATTGGGCTCCCTGCTCGGCGGGGAGCCTGCTTCTCCCTCTGACCCTCCCCCCTCTCATGTGCTCTCTGTCTCTCTCATTCTCTGTCTCAAATAAATAAATAAAATCTTTAAAAAGAAAAAAGAAGATGTGGTATACATATACAATGGAATATTACTCAGCCATAAAAAAGAATGAAATCTTGCCATTTGCAACAACATCAGTGGACCCAGAGAGTATTCTGCTAAACACAATAAGTCAGTCAAAGACAAGTACCATATGATTTCACTCATATGTGGAATTTAAGAAACAAAACAAATGAGCAAGGGAGAAAAAAAGGGAAGCAAACCAAGAAACAGACTCTTAATTATAGAGAACAAACTGATGGTTACCAGAGGGGAGGTTGGGGGGCTTAGGGGACATGGGTAAAATAGGTGATGAGGATTAAGGAAGGCACTTGCTAGGATGAGCACCAGGTATCATATGGAAGTGTTGAATCACTATATTGTACACCTGAAACTAATACTACCCTGTATATTAACTAACTGGCATTTAAATAAAAACTTAGAAACAAAAGCAAACAAACAACCCCAGGAATACCACACTATAAGGCAAACTGACTGAAAACTAACTGAAAAACCAGAAAATAGAAATGAAACTACAGAACAAAAATAAATATTGTTGATATCAGACATGGGTTAAAAAAAAAAAACTGAAATTAATATATATATATATAAGAAAATATATCAAAAGATAGAGAATTTCAGCAAGAAATTAGAATTATAGAAAATAGTTCAAAAATAACTGTAGCATGAGAAAAACATACTATTAGAATTGAGAACTTGATAAATTGGTGCAATAGTACACTATACACAGCCCAAATAAGGACATCTGATATGAAAGATAAATCAATGAAAAAACCCAAACTGAAGCACAGAGAGGTCAAAGTTTTGAAAACACAGAAAAAAGGGAAAGACACATATGGGGCATGATAAAAAAAAAAAAAAAATATATATATATACGTTTGTCATTAGTGTCACAAAGGGAAGAAAGACAATGGGGCAAAAGCAATATTTGAAGAACAAAAGTACTAAATTTGCAAAAATGATACAAGATATCAAACAACAGATAGCACTATAAACTTCAAGCTGGTATTATAATGACTTTGTTCAACTTTTGGCAGTTATTTACTAAACATAAACACATGAGCATGCCATAACTAAGCAATTTTACTCATAAGTATAAAAACAACGGAAATATCTATATTTGTGTACCAGAAAACATGTTCAAAAACGTCCCTAGCAACATTCTTTGAAATGACCCCAAATTGAAAACAACACAATTTTTCACATGAATATATTAATAAATAAACTATAGTATTTATACAATGGATATAGACATGAAAAGGAAAAAAAGGCAGCTACCTGTAACAATAGGAATTGATGTCATAATCATAATTTTGAAGTCTGACATAAAAGGATACATTCTGTAAAAGTCCATTTGAAATAATGTTTACAAACAATCTAATTTTCAGGAAAGTGGTTACCTCAAAAAAGAAGGAGGGTTGCTAAAGGGGGTGGGCTTTAGGGGAGCTTCTGAAATATGGGTAGTGTCCTGTTTCTTGTTTTTCAATTTTGTTCTGAGATGTGTCAACTTCATGAAAATTAGTAAACCTGTAAACTCATTATTAACACTTTTTAATGTAAATTGTGTTTTAATAAGAAATATTTTAAAAAGAGTAATAATTATAATGTTTGCAGAAAGATTATGTAATATGATCAATTTACCAAAAACAAAAGTTTGTGGGACAATTCGGGTACATTTTTAAATTTGTGGGGCTAGTTGTAGAATGTTTTTACTGAAAAGAGTGGGGAAATCCTTTTATCTCAAGGAAATCACTTAATGTTAGCCAAAAGAACTCTTTTAAAGTCTCTTTCTGTTGGAATTGTTTTATAAATATGTATATATGTTTATATATGTTTATATATATTATATTCTTCAATTAAAGAAGTAGCAGTTTCAGAGCACTTGAAAAAGTTTGGTCATAGACTGATCACTCAGGAAAAAAAAAAGTCCCTCTTCTCAGTTCATCAGATAAACTATTTATATTGAAAATTCCTTGTCACATCTTGCCAAAGTATGTAATTTGTATCCCTGCCCTGTTGCACAATTTCACTGGGTGCCACTCACCTTTCTTTCTATATGAAAGTTGCCTTCAGGAAGTACACAAATGTGGTGGTAAAAGTAAATAAAAATTATTTATCTGACTGTATATCATTGTAAGTTGCCAGATGGAGTACAGATCCTAATTCAGGTTTTATGGCAGCTGGTTGACTCTGTCCATTAGTACTATAGCAGTGAAATCTAATTGTGCTAATCAGTCACACCATCTTCCACTATAATGAACATAAATTATGTATACATTTAAAATATATTATCTAAATAAAAATAGCTTCAACTTTTCCGAGTTAGTCACTGAAAATAAATATATAATATAGAGAGATAATTGTGATCACAGAGTATTAATTGCAAATCTATGGTATGTATCTGAATTTTTATGCTCATACACATGTATTTACATCTTTATGTATTTCTCTCTGCTTATTACAGCATCAGCATGTGGGCAAAGTCCTAAATTTAGGTTTCAAATATGTATTCAACATCATGAGGTAGAGGAGACAGTCTCTTCAAGTTAACAGTCATTAATTTGAGATAGAAATTGTTTAGCATATGAACCTCTTTATTTGGCCTTCTCCCAGGTGAACAGCAAAGAGAGATATGATAGTGATTATCAGAGCTATATCATGCTAGCATGATCAGCTTAAGTAAGTAAATTATCTGATCTGTAATTCTTTTTTTTTTTACCTTTCAACATCAGCTCCCTTTGCTTTTTAGGGTAAGCAGAGTAGGTTTGGTTTTAAGTCTTCCAATTTGTGCACTTTGAAGTTTTCTCAGGACTGTGAGCTTTTTCTACTGTGTGTAGTTTTGCCATGGGCCATTGCCCATTGTACAACTAGCATGCTGTTCCCTAAGGTGAACTTTCCTGGGAGTCTGTAGAAAAGGAATCTAAAAATTAGAGCCCTTCATCAAAAGGTTTCCACATGAGCACACATTCAATTTTTCCAACTGTTCTGATAAGGTACAGACTTTCTTTTCTCAAGTCTAAACTGTGAAACACTCTTATAATAATTGCCACCACATTTATAGAAATGCAAATCTTACTCTATTTCTGTAGCAGTACATTTTTTCCCCCAATTTTGAGACATTTGGGATTAAGCCAATCACTGAGCTTTTAGAAGGATAATCGATGATACCCTACATTCCCAAGTCCCATGTCTAGGGGAAGAAGAGTACTGTCTTGGTCATTGGGCTTCTATGTCAGGTCTCTTTTACCAGATTCCTGCTTAATGCTTCACAGTAAACCATTTGCAATTCAGAAACTAGTATAGACAGTGAATCATACAGCAGCTTTATCCCCCACATTGTTTCATTTATTGCGCTCATTGGCATTGTGTATAATAGAAAGACTCAAGAAGAAGAAAAAAGGTTCTTTGCAAAAATGAGTTTTGAATAATATGAGTTTCTCAAAACATTCATTGGAGAGTCAAGGATCATAATTAAAAGATAGCAAAGCCTAATTTTTAGTTCAGCACATCCACAGTAGAAAAGAAAATAAATGGTTTCTGACTATAATATAGTTTTCTGAATGTAAGCAAATAAAAGAAATACTTCTTTCTCAAAATGGGTTTAAATTACACTGTCAGTGTTCTATTAGCAATGTCCAGTGTCCAGCAGAGGTAAAGTGTGTGCCTGTGTGTGTGCGTGTATGCATGAGCACACACGTTTCAAAAGATGCAATAATGAAACAACTAGGTCTGCAGTTCAAGTTAGCAAGTATCTTGACCTATGACAGAGATGGAGAGATGGAGTGCTTCTGGTGTGATTTTAGCAGCCTGTGGGCAGTGTTGGGCCAGCCCAGGGAGGTAGGGGAAATCAGCAACAACTATTTTATCATTCTGATAAGATTTTTGGAAGAAAAGGATAGGTCTATACAGTTTTCCATCCCCCAGTGTGCATAAGGGACCATCCTATATATTTATAGCAGATGCTGCATAATGTTAATGGAATGAATAATAAATGGGAACATATCTTTGTTCCCTTTGTAGTGTTTTCTGTTTTCAAAAGAAATGATATTCAACATTTAAGAAAAAGTTCTCCCATGGAAACGTTTCTTCAAACTGTATCAAAATGATGAAGATAAAAAATCACATCTGTATAAGTGGAACACAAAATGATAGCTTAGAAAGCATGAAATTAATGTATGCAAGTATAATTGAAATCACAAAGTTGTACAGGGTAAGTTACAAATTGCACTGGAGAGAAGAAAACAACAGAAAGAAAGCATGGGGTCTTTAACTGAACATTCAAAAACGTAATTCTCTAACTTCTCTGTAAGTTAACTTTACTGAACCTCGTTTCGTTGAACAAAAAGTTTTTAGTTATACAACTGACATTTTTTTTTTTGTTTTATGTTTTATTGATAATTTGTTTGCATGTAACCTCTAGCTGAGTCTATCATCATCAGAGATTCCTTCATTACTCAGAAAGGTTTCAGGCATTTTGTGAAACATTTTACATTTTAAAAAGAGAAAATCATAAAGCTTACAAACACGTTAATTTTTATGATGTATATGTATGGCATGTATATGTAATAAAAGTCATCTGCAACTCAAGTGATCAAAATGTTTTCATTTCCCATTTCTCTACCTCTCAAAAACATTTCACAAAGATTTCTTTGGACATGAATTTAACATAACACTTTTCTTTCAATTCACTATCAAATGTCAGCTTTTAACTTCTAAGGAAAAAGGAGGACTCATAGCCTGCAAGTTCCCAATTATATGCATTATTGGAATGGATAAGAGACATCTTTGGAGAGATCCTTATTTGCTAAAAAGAGAGAAAAAACTTTTAAGTCATCTAAGACTGAATCAATATTTCATAAAAGATTATTAATATGAGAATTATGGAGTGTTGAACTAGTTAGTTTCCTTTGAGTAAAATTAACTGAAATAAAGGAAACACGACAGCCATTATGTCGCTCAAATTCACCATTTTAGAGTTTCCCTGAATTTATTCCAGTGTATGAAGTTGCCTAAATGATATACTCACTTGATCAAATCAACAGACTTACCCTCAGCTTGTCAGTGGAGTTTATAAATCCATTAGAGATTTGTAGATAGACCTGTGAATATTTCATTTTAGCTTTTAATTTTTGTCCTTTATGGTAAGAAATTATAAAAGAGAAATTTTTGTAACGCATATAAAAGACAAAAGCCAATTACAGGATATAAAGCACAACTAAATATATAATTTATTCTGAATTAAAATGGTATGTGGTTTATATGAAAGCAAAAATGGTAGTGATGCATTATGTTTCTACACTTTGTTACATACACACTCATACATACACCCAGTACCATGAGTTCCAGCCAAAAAACGTGAACGCTATGTAAAGGAAAGCAACAGCATACTAAAACATCAGCATTATAAGAAATGGAAATGAAACCATTTGCATTTTATATAATACTAGATATAAAATGTGATCTTAAACTAATTGAGATCTGGATTTCTTCCAAACACATGGTTGGTGAAGAGAGACTGGGTCCATGTTAGACTTGCTTAAAAAAGAAGAAAACATTCCTCTTGTACCCACAGATGTCAGCCATTCTCTTTTCTCTTTTCATCAAAATTCAGTTACAAGTGAGAAACACTGACTTCAGGACTCAGCTGATTTATACATTGTCCTCACAGTTTGGCCCATACTAAAATATATCATTTTGATTGCTTTCCAGTGAAACAGACTCATGGAAAATGAACTACCCTTAAGAAATTATTAGGACAGCAGATTGATTTCAGTGCCTCATTAGAAAGCTATGGTACTTAAAGAGTTCTAATTTTTCCAAGGGTCTAAAATGTAATTTTAATTTCAAGGGCACTTCAAAACTAATGCAGGTTCTTTGACATTTCTTGGTCCCTCCCACAGTGGGATTTAGTTCAGATCTACATCTAGGACTAGGTCACTCAATGCAAAGAGCTCAACTTTTGACTCCAGTTTACCACTTGTCCATCCTTGAGAAATGGAGACTCCAGGGAGAATGAAGGGAGATTGTTGACATGCAACATGGCAGCTTCTTATCTTCCCTCCCAATAGTGATTTTGATCCATTGGAATTACCGAAGCCATATAGCACACTTGTAGGTAGAAAGATCTAACTCTGGGAGATGTCATCTATTTACATTAGATTCCACCTATACAATGCTCTTAGAGCTACTTGATTCTCCACGCAGGGCTCTATAAAGAAATTTGCTTTGGGGTTAATGTTACTAGTAACTAAAATTTACTGGCCACTTACTATGAATCAAGCACTGATCTAAGTGTTGATATCACTGATTATTTAATTTGCACAAATATAGTATGTAATTTTATCCTTACCACTTTTCAGATCTGAATGTTAGACAAAGAGAAGTTAGGTAAACAGAGAGATTGAATAACTAGCCCAATGTGGATCCATGCTGCACTTACAACTAATCAGTAGAAGACTGTTGATTTGAGCTCAAACAACCAAACACCAAAGTCCACGGCATCAACTACACTACTGTTTCTCAAATGTGGCTGTCAGTGTATGAGATGACTTTGGAGACAGTATTGGTTCTGAAACATTCTCAAAAGTTTTATTTTGAGCTAATATAGTACTATAGCGACACTTCACTTTGAAGAAGATCCTCTTTAGGGTCTCTTCACTTTGCTTTTACCTATAACATGGATTTTTCTAGTTCTAGTAAGATACTTTGACTAGTTGTCTGAATCATTACTAATCTTTCTTGGTTGATTTCTAGACAGATTAGGTAAATCTATCATTTTATTTTAAGAGGTGGGCAGAGCTGGTATAAACTTTATTTTAGCATAATTTAAGCTTTTATAGATTCTGCTGCTATATATCTCTAATGGCGTATTATATTGTGGACTGAGATGTGTATCATTCATACAGTTTTATTAATACTGTTGTACCATCTCATTTAAGTCTGAAAATGACTCTGTAAAATAAGTTTTATCAAAATTATACATATGAAAAAAATGTATACCAAAAAGTTAAGAAAGTTTACACAAGGTCACACAGAGCCACTAACAAAAGTATAGTTAATATATGAACAAAGACCTGAAGAAAATGAAGGAATAACCCAAGGAGAAATGCCAGGGTTGAGCTTTCAAGACACAAGGACCCGGGAAACAAAAATGAGAGAATGTTGGGCCTGACCTACGAACAGCAGTAATATAAAGTAATAGTTATTTAATGAGCAAAGGAAAAAGTAAGGGATGACAAATTCAGAAACAGTAGTAAACCTCATCTTGCAGTCCATTGGAAGAAGATATGTCTTGTTGTTGTTGCTTTTTTTGTTGTTTTGTTTTTTGTTTTTTGTTCTTTTTTTTACATTTGAGCAACAGGGGATGCCATTGACAGTTTGGAGTAGAAGAGTGACATGATCGGCCTTGAATTATAAAAAGATCATTCTTGTTCTTGTACTTCAACATTGCTGATATTTCAGGTATGGAGAATTAAAGAAACAGGAGTTAGATGAATCCAAGGTTTTTTGTTTCAGCAATGATAAAATGGATTTTCCATTTATGGAGTTTAGGAAACCTTAGGAGGAGCATATTTAGGGAGAGATCAGATTTGTTTTGATTGTGTTAAGTATGAGATTTTTATGAGTATAAATTTGGATTTAAGAGTATGGAGTACAGGGTAGATATGTAGGACAAAAATTTCAATTTCAGAGTCATAAGCATATAGATGGTATTTTGAACTATGAGACTAAATGAGATCTCTAAGGGGACCTATGTAGAGAGGAAAAGATCTGAAGACTAAGCAGTAGGATATTTGAATAATTAGAAATCAGAGGAATGAGGGGCGCCTGGGTGGCTCAGTCGTTAAGCATCTACCTTCGGCTCAGGTCATAATCCCAGGGTCCTGGGATCGAGTCCCGCATCGGGCTCCCTGCTCCGTGGGAGGCCTGCTTCTCTCTCTCCTACTCCTCCTGCTTGTGTTCCCTCTCTCGCTGTGTCTCTCTCTGTCAAATAAACAAATAAAATCTTTTTTTAAAAAAAAGAAGAAATCAGGAGAATGTGCACAAACCAACAAAATCAAAATAATCTAGAATTGGTCAGTGATGTGGGTTGAAAATCAGGAAAGAATGGTGCACTGGAGTCCAGGAAGCAAATATTCAAGATGAAGGTCCTGAGAAACCATGCCAGATGTGACTAATAGGTCAACCAAAAATTGAGAATTGACCATTGGTTTTAGCAACAAGGAACAACTTGATAACAGCTACATTTTGGTGAAATGGTGGAAGTAATTTCTGATTAGCAGGGATTCTTAAGAGAAAACAAGAAGAGACAAATTGAAGATTAATATAGACCTTTGAATCTTAACCAAGGTTTGTTCTAGGTTTTCAGACACCATTATATCATTATTACTGGCTCTTCCATTTTATGGGTAAAATTTTGAATTACGATGTATAGATAGTGCATTAAAATAAAATGGATAGAGGTTTTCTAAATATTTTTCTAAATACTCTAAATATAGTGGTTTTCTAAATATTTTACTTTATTTGGGTGTTAGCAAGTAGAATGATTGTGCTTGTGATATTCCAAGTCTATGTCCTAGAAATCAACTAGCATTATAAATGAGAAGCTATCTTAAACTTTTCTGATATTGGGATTCAGTGCAGAAATAAATTAATTAAACTGAGATTTCATATCCTAAGACTAAAAGGAATGACTTGTTTTCCCTTAAACTTTTACATAATTTTCTTTTGTTCAGATACTTCTCCATCAAAAACATTTCACCACTCATATTCTTTAAATTATATTTGAACTAGAATACACATTCACTTATTACACACCCAGGAAAGTAGCATAACTTGTCTTCAGGTACTTCACAGAGTTTGAAGGAAACTCTAAACTATTTTAAAAATGTTATTCACACATGTCATAGTCTCCAAAAGTATGAAATTCATCTTTATTTAAGAAAAATAAAGGATAAATATGTCCAATCTGAAGATTCTTTCATGTGAAAAATATCACCGTGCTTTATTTTCTATTTATAGATAAATCACATGTGAATAAATTGTGGATCACATTTATTTTTGAAACTTACTTAAAGATGTAAGAAAAATCAATGTGACATTTGAATACACTTTGAAGTTCTTTCACAATCCAACACTTCACAACTTTTAGCTTTCTTTTGCATCAATTGCTTTCAAATTGTATTTCTCAATAGCATTTTTTTTAAGATTTTTTTTTAAATTTATTTATTGAGAGAGATAGTGATAGAGAGAGAGCATGAGAGGGGGAGAGTCAGAGGGAGAGGCAGACTCCCCGCTGAGCAGGGAGCCCGATGCGGGACTCGATCCCGGGACTTCAGGATCATGACCTGAGCCGAAGGCAGTCGCTTAAACAACTGAGCCACCCAGGCGCCCCATCTCAATAGCATTTTTGTTTAAAACCAAACAGAGGGTTCTAGAGGGGAGGGGGGTGGGGAGATGGGTTAGCCTAGTGATGGGTATTAAAGAGGGCATGTACTGAATGGAGCACTGGGTGTTATACGCAAACAATGAATCATGGAACACTACATCAAAAACTAATGATGTAATGTATGGTGATTAACATAACAATAAAATAAAAAAATAAAATTCAAACAAACAAACAAAAATACATTTTTCCCCTTCTTCTTACTTTATTTCCTCCCCTATTGTATTTTTCTCTGCCACTTTTGCTCTTCACAAGGACCAAATATTTTCTGTCAAAGGTAACAAAACACCATTCTCATAAATCCCTGGCCTTTTAAAAGGGTGATAATAACTTTGATCACTGTATTTGTATAATTAAGGTGCAGGCCTTTGCTTGGAAAGAGTCCATCTCTTGCTTTGAATCTGGGAGGGCATGATGCATTTATGGAGATGAGCACTCTGTTGGAAAGTCCCTAGTCTCCTTTGGTGTCACATCTATCTATGTCCCCAGACTGCTCATCCAATGTTCCAATGACAGTGATTAGCAGGACCCCCCATGAACTGCAGATGGAATGAGGCAGAGCGATAAGGCACACTGACTTTCACATCAGCAGAGAGAAAGGCCTTCTTCACAGGAAGCCCAAGAGGAAGCCGTTTAAACAAGCGTGCAGAAAATATTGGGGTAATTACCAAGCACCAGGAGGGGGTCTCAGCATTGAAAATGGATTCAAAAATTCATTCAGCAGATTAATAGATGTTTTCCCTGCAGCTTGTCTTTGGAAATAATTCCCACGAAAATACAACTGAGAGTGGGAAAATGTATTATAAAAAGATATTTTCATTACAGCACACATATTTACTAATGTTTGAACCACATTTACTTCTGCCAGAAAAACTCTGGCGATTTTGATCACTAAGCTTTGTAGTTTTGCTCTCTAAAATAAGACTCTTGTGCCTACAAAGGCCAGAAAGCCTTGATGTGTGCACATATATTATAAAAACCTTCTTAAAGTACCCTGTTGGAAATATCTAGGCAAGTTTTTGTGACTTAAGTTATTTTCTGACATAACAGCCTTGAATGCCACTCTGATGTCTGATTCATCTAGAAGAAAATTTGTGTGTGTATTTGAGCAGGAAGTACCCTGAAGGAGGAGGACTGGCATCCCTCAGTCCTATAGGTTACTGTAGTGGAACAGCAGTGCTATGACAGATTTGTTCCTGGGGAAAAGCAAATCAACTTTAGCCTCTTTCTTTCCTAACCAGCTGGCAAATAAGGGACCTTGACAGCAAAAATACAGAGATAGCCACTTATCAAATTTATCAGTTTGGAAAAGATGTCAAGAAGTAAAAATATGTGTGTATGCTGTGCACTTTTTTATATGGCACAGTGTTTATGGAACACAGATTTAGTCACAAGAAGGGCACACCTTTCTTTTTGAAAATATTGATCTATCATTTTGAAAAACAGGAAGGAAAAACTGTTAAAATTCTGTGGCTGCATTATGTTCATTTGCACCCCTGGGAAAATCTGTTTATTATGTCCAGTTTAATTATAAACTGACTTGGAATACATTAATCTGAGTATCCTCACTGCAGATGTCTGTTCATGCACGTAATGATTCTAGGACCATTTGAGAATTTGAGAGTGTGGATATCCATTCCTCTGAAATGGGATGATTCATCTTTCCCGTGAGAAATGCATGGGCTATTCCCTTCACCTTGAATGCATTTTCTGTCTTTGAGCACCTGGCATGCTAGATGCATGCAACCAGGACTGTGTTGTGATTTCCATTGGCCTGTTCTTCTATAGAAAAATATTAAAATTTATGGTCCACAATTACATTGATATAAAGACAAACATAATGATGTTACATGTTAAAACATTTTCTTCTACCTAAAAATTTATTTTTTTCTTCTTATTTGAAGGAAATTTGAAAACTTTTCTTAGCTCCAAAGATATTGTGGATCCTAGGTGCTATACCCATTGTGCCTAACAGATTAGTAGGTCCTGCCCATATCGAGGCAGAATGTTGACAGTTCTGTGTAAGTTTCCAATGGCAGATCTTGCTGAAGGCCTCATAACAACATTTTCCTTCTTTTCCTGGCTAACAGATATGACATTTTGTTTAGATTTTAGGCAGTAAAAGGCTCAAGGGGTAGACTAGTCCCCAATACAAAGAAATAGACCATAACTGGCCCAGTGCCATCATGGAAATTCAACTCTTTTTTGTCAGTTAGGGGTTTTAGGTGTGGATCATCTTTTGACTATAAGGGGAGACATGGTTGGGCAGACCAGTGGAAGGAACACAAGTACTTGATAACATTGCTGAAACACCTGGGATTCTTTTTAAATTATGTGAGAAATGTCCTGGGTTTATGCCATGTTTAGTTTAAGATTCTGTTGTTGTCAGCTTAACTAAATATACTTTCTTTGCAGTTTCTAGGAGATGTAGGCATGTTTCTTTTTAACCTTATGTATACACTGCACATACTATCATCATAGTATTCACCTTAGTGTCTAATTAACGTTTAACATAATGATGTCCCCACTAAATGGTAAACTCTGCATGTTCCTGTGTTATTTTGCTCAATATATATGGAAATATTTGCTCAGTTAGTGAAGTTGAAGTTATTAATCTATCTATATATATTTTAATATGTTTCCCTTCCCTTAATTAAAAGTCAGGATGGTAGAATCACCTGGGTGGCCCAGTCGATTAAGCGTCTGACTCTTGATCTCAGCTCAGGTCTTGATCTCAGGGTCTTGAGTTCAAGCCCCATGTCAAGTTCCATGCTGGGTGTGGAGCCTACTAAAAAAAATAAATGGGGCACCTGGGTGGCACAGTCGGTTAAGTGACTGACTCTTGGTTTCGGCTCAGGTCATGATCTTGGGTCATGGGATCGAGCCCCATGTCAAGCCCCACATCGGGCTCTGCACTCAACATGGAGTCTGCTTGAGATTCTCTCTCCTTCTCCATCTGTCCCTCCTGCTTGTGCTCGCTCTCCCTCCCTATCTCTCTAAAAATAAATAAATAAATCTTTAAAAAAAATAATAAGATAAAATAAAGTAAAAAATAATAAAATATTTAAAAAAAACACACACACAAAACTACAAGTCAGGATGGTAGTGTTTTGATACCTTTCTCGTTGTCAAATTGCTAACAGGTTCTGGGTTATAATTTGCCTGAGTCCCAAAACACTGAATTAGTTAATTCCTTCTTCATCCACTCCTCACATATTTAAGGTTCTCTTTGTTATACTCTTTTGTAACTGAAGACCAGTATCCTTGTTCCCAAAGATGTAAAGAATTATAATCAGAAGTTATGTATTCTCTCTGCCTTAGTTTTTATCCTTTACTATATACTCAAAATCTAAAACATGGCTATATGATTGGCAGATATTAGACAATTTGAAAATAAGTTGTGGTTGAATGAATTATGAACTTATTATTATTATCCATCCTCAGCAATGGCTATGTTGAATTCTTATTACTCCAGTTTCAAAATGACCAATCTTCACACCTTCTATTTTTCCCTAGCTTTAAGCTTCAGACTTTTGACAAACTCTTCATAGAACACTACTTTGAAATTATAAAGCTATGTATCCATATTTTCCTCTTATGCATTTAAAAAAAAGATAACTTGTGCTCTGGAAATCTTTGTCCAGATTGGCTAGTGCTATTTAGAAGACTCAAGTGGTTTAGAAAAGGAGTTATATTTCTTGCCATTTTAGAAAAGGCTAAATGTAGTTAAGGTATAGTTTGGCATGTGAGGGGTGATAGATAAGAAGATAATGGCCTCGTAGTGCTCTCACTTCATTTCTGTACATTTTCCTGAGGAAAACATGGCATAGTCCACAAAAGGTTGGAGTCATAACCAATCTACAGGGTGTATGCCAAACACTCTGGATTTATAAAGCCTTCTAACCGTAAAATGCTATTGAATTCATACCAGACTGGCTCAACTAAATGCGTTCTTGAGGATGGGTTCTCCTGCTTTATTTATGTTTGTACTTCCTATCCAGTTTCTAAATGTGTCCTGTTTCCCAGCTCTCATTGCCTGGGTAATGAAACCTCAATTCTCCCCCACGCCCCTGTAGCCTGACATAATTTCTTGGTGATAGTCCCTGGGAATCCTTTTTATACAACTGAGACATCTAAAAATACAACCAAATTTAGGTGGCCTGACCCAGAAAGTCATCTTTTATCTCATCTACTGTCAATATGCCTTAGTATCATTAATACTTTTGGTTTGCTAGCCTTAGGGAGATTGGCTGCATTAAAAGTGGTGGGTTTTGTGGAAACCAGTCTGGTATCAAAGTGAATAGCTCATCAAACCCATGTAGTAAGGTCAATAGTTGAATGTTTTACATATAATAGACTCCCTGGTGAGTCTGAGGACAAATGGAGAGTTGGGGTGGGGTGGGGTGGATAAAGTTAATCCTTTAATGTGGTTGGGTTGGGATTTTAACTTAGGTCTAACTCAAAGTCTATTTGTACAACTAATCACTGAAAAAAATTAATTACAGCTGACATTCGTGCATTACTAAGTGAGGAATCCCTGCTAATTTACAGTTCTTAAATGGTGTGCTATATATGATTATGCTTGATAATCAACTAACTGTTGACTATTCAAAGCAATCATGACTTGCTTTTAAATTAAAAGAAATTTTAAAAACAGTGAAATTTTAGCCATAATGGTGATACCAAAGTTCAATTACCCTTTTGTTTCACATTTACATTTTTAAAACTTATATTGAAAAATAAGATTTAATGGAGTTTGATAGCAGTCTGACTCATTCAATTCCCTTTTTTTTCCCTGTCAGAATATCAATACCTAAGGAAACACTAACAGAAATGAATATTGGCAGGTACTAATTTGTTTAATGCATGAAGTAAACACAGATGCACACAATGGAACAAAACAATAAGAACAAAGGCATAAATGCAGTGTAAAAAATTTCTCAAGACTACTATAAATGTTTCTTAAGTGTGAATTACTAGGAATAAAATATCTTTGGAGAATCTTTAACTAAAGAAGTAAAATGTCTCAAAATCATCAAAAGAGATTGAAGAGATGAAAGAAAAAAATGTACCTATAAGAAAAAAAAATCAGAAAATGTTTTGATATATTTATATGAAAAATGCAAAAAATAGGTATAAAAATACTTTTAGATTTATTGATTAAATAATTCCTAAAATTCTACAGGGATGTCAATAATTCAAAGTAATACAGTATTAACAGAAACAACAGGTCTCAAAAACAGCTCCAAAATTATTTCAAGGGAAGCTGAAGCTAACTGACCATTTGGCAGATCAATCTTCAGGCAAATGTTTCTAGGAAATGTGGGTTTGAGTCCTTGTTTTTTGAGAATTGTTTAGTTACCCAGTCAAATATGAGTTGGACTGTCTGAATATTTTAATAGTAAATGCCTACAGGATACTTGTATTTCATAACCTATTCCTCTCTACCTGTAAGGGTTTAGGATATCTGACTGGGAAATCAAACCTGGCAAGGAGAGTAGCCTGGCCATTTGAGGTTCTGTTACCTTCAGATGTTATCTTTCTTCTGACCATGATTCAAATTTCTATGCAATTTGTCTTAAGCCCTAAATTTTCCCAGTGAGGGTACATATAATCCCCTTTTTCCTTTTATTTGTTTTAAATATCCCAAGAATATGAATTTATAAGCAGCCAGTTTGATTTTCACAGACTTCTTATTTCCCCTTCTGTAGCATTTCAAATTATAAGAATTTAATTATGTAGTGCCTCTATTGTAACTCTGTATCCATTTTCTCTTTGAGAAGTTCTTACTACTAAAGTCTTTTGCATGATTTAATATAATGTAGGGTACCGGGTATTTTTCTAGAAGGGAAAGTTAAAGGTCCAATTCATGCAGCAGTTCTTTATGTTCAGATTTAGAATTAGAAGAACCATTGTCTTTATCTTTTTCTTAACTTAGAGAATCAATTATTTAAGAGTCTAGCCAAGAATTTATCAGCATTCTGAGTAATGTGTGTAAATCTCTACATACCGATCTCAGATCAAAAAAATAAATAAAAAAGGAAGGAAAAGGATAATATCTTCAGTGTTAAATTTTAAAATCAACACATTATGGGAGAGAGTATACTTGTTTATATGGAGAGATATTACAGAAATAACAGTAGGCCATGCCTTGATTTAAGATCTGAACTTCAAACCTTGTTGCATCCCCTACCTTCATCCTGAGGAGAGGTATATGTCAGGCAATTTCAGTCTGATGCCATTAAATATTGAGTCCTCTAATTCTTCCTTTCTCACCAGACAACAAACCTATTGATGATAATGTGATTTTTCATCATCATAGGAAAAGTGAATTGGCTGGAAGATATAGCCATCTGGTTATATACTCCATAGTTCTCATTTAAACTAGCCAATTGGATGTTTTCCCTATATAAATCTTTTCTTTTTTATTAACTTAAGTAGGCTTAGAAAGATGGATATAATCTTGGTGAGTTGACAATGGCAGTTTCTAAGTCTATGACACTGAAGCACAAAGTCTGGACCAAAAGAAATTAAAGCAATGCCATAGTATTAGATTTCTTGAGTTAAGTCCATCTGGTCTGGTATGAAAATCCCTCTCCATCACTGTGCATCATGAGCTTTTTCTATTTGCAATTTGTACAAGTCATTGCTATTTATTTAACATTAAATGTTTAGGTGAAAATTACTTGTTACCAGTGCCCCACGGATTTGTGATTTTAAGAAAGTATGCCCTGTTACTATATTAATGGTCCATGGTACATTCCTTCTGTTTTACTCCATGTCATTTTGAAATACTTCCTGCCATGTTTCTGGCTTTTCATGGCTCTGTGGACCTCTCAGGTATTAGCGCTTTCTACTACCACTTCTAAGAATCACAAAACATTCAGTTAAGCCTTTGTGATATCTCTGTGTATCACAACTAATTAAGAAGATCAATATGTTCATTGCCTGTTTCAGTTTATTTGGTCCTCAATCTTCAGTATCTCCCAGTCTATTTATTCTCAGCATATGACTTCAACTCTTACTTACTGTAGATCTGATCTGAACTATTTTAGTTTCCCACCAAATTTGTTAGGGAAACACTATTTTCCCTTTGTCATATTTCTGTGCATAGGTGGTCATTCCATTCTCCAAGCAGAAGCAGTAATGAGATAATATTTCTAGGCATTCTGCATATTTTCCCCACTTATTCCACTTTAAGAAAGAAAAAATGACATTCATTGACCATCCTATTATGGAATTAATGCATTAAAGAAGAGTACTCATTCAGAGACTAACTTGTGAATGTCCTCTCTCTCTCTGTGTATTTCTTCCTTTCTTTCTTTCTTTCCCTCTCAACAGTTGCTCTACTTGCAATTTAATGTTTAAGTACAGTTCACAGGGTAGACTTGTAGACGTTCATTTTAAACCTTAACCCAGGCTGCTTTTTCAATCCAAGTTTAACAGCAATAAAAATGATATATAATTCAAATTTTCACTTCATTACTATGTCTACTTCTCAACTGGTTCAAAACATAAAAGAAGTGTAAGTAAGTAGTTCCTCTCAAAACTTCCAACATTTCAAAAAAAAATCATTCTGATAGTAGTATATTGGCATCGCAATCTTTATCTTAAAATGTAGACTTATAAAAAGTGTAATGAGAGGGGAGCCTGGGTGGCTCAGTCGTTAAGCGGCTGCCTTCGGCTCAGGTCATGATCCCAGAGTCCTGGAATCGAGCCCCACATCGGGCTCCCCGCTCGGCAGGAAGCCTGCTTCTCCCTCTCCCACTCCCCCTGCTTGTGTTCCTGCTCTCGCTGTCTCTGTCTCTGTCAAATAAATAAATAAAATCTTTAAAAAAAAAAAAAGTGTAATGAGAAATGTGTACATAATGAAGAATTAACTTTATTACAGCAAACAAGTTAACTAACTTACCGGTAATCTGTGAGTTCATTGATTAGACTCTTTGTATTTGCAGAAAAACAACTAGTAGATCCATATCTCATAAAACTCCTTACCTCATTTCTGTTGCCAAGTTCCTCAAAGCTGAAAACAGAAATGCAACTTTTTTTTTTTCAGGCAAGAATCCATTCCAGTACTAAATAGTTCTTATAGATGTGGATTTTCTTGACATTTGTGGCTATAGGCATATTTACTTGTAGCCTCAATTTTGGCTTAATTTATTGTCACATAGGAGTTGCCTCCACACCCTTAATTAAGAAGTGGCTAAATACTAACTTGAAATTTTGGGGATAGTAGAAGGAACCTAAATTTTGGTTCTTTGAGAGTCCTATAGATCTAAAATGCAATGCTCCCTATAATTCATGTGAAATTTCATGTCTCTAAACTTAAGTGATTTTCTGTTTCCTCATTTGAGAAGTAGAGATAATAATAATAATGATAACAGTAATAAAAATAAAATAATAACAACAAAAATAAAATTACTGTGAAGATATTAGCCTATCCATCTATGCATGTATGTATGTATCTATCTACCCACTTGTTTATCAATCACCTAACACAATGCATGGATGCTTAGTAGACACACTCAAATAAATAATAGACTTTATTCATTTTTTAACAACCGTTATTACTTTAAGGTAATAGCCTGGTTAAAATTAAGTCAAAAATCCATGTGCCTGTCCAGAAAAACACAGTAAAAAACCAAAAGCCATTAATTCAACTGGGAATAACCTTTTTGACAGTAAGTGATAAATATAGGATATTGATCTATTTCAGGAATGGGTCAATAGTTCCCCTATATCTTAGAACAAATTACTGGGTTGTCTATTATTTATTATAGAGAAATCCTTGAAAAACCATGTTTACCTTTTGTGAGGTAAAATGGACTTACCCTTTAACAGCAGCAGGGCTAGTAGTTATGCCCATTGATCTCCAAGAATCTGTGTATTTAAATAAAAGAGGTTGGCATCTTTAATTAGTAGTTAAAATGTGTCATTTCAAAATATTATAAGCAAAACATGTTCGAAAACATGTTGAACAGATAAATAACAATAGGACCAAAAATTGGGAAGACACAACAGACCAGCTGAGGACAAATAGTAAAAAGGTAGAAGGAAAACCTAAGCTAGTTCTTCAAGTGAAGACTGTATGTGAATGAAATTCAGAAACTAATTCCAAATATGTAGATCATCCCAAGGATAATAAAGTAGAATACTAAATATAATATTTAATTTTACATGAATTATTAAAGAGTTACTTTTGGGGTTCCTGGGTGGCTCAGTTGGTTAAGCATTTGCCTTCAGCTCAGGTCATGATCTTGGGGTCCTGGATGGAGTCCCGCATCAGGCTTTCTGGTCCGCGGGGAGTATGCTTTTCCCTCTGCCTCTGCCATACCCGCCCCGCCGCCGTCTCTCATGAACAAATAAATAAAATCTTAAAAAAAAAAACCCCAAAAACAGAGTTACTTCTTTTTATTCTCTTGATATTTATGAGAAGTTATTTCTCTTTATGCTCATGACACTTATTATGCTGCTATTTGTCAAAATCTTGTCATGAGTTAATAATCTAAGTGGCAATTCAAAAGTGAGAGTGGACAGTTTGTTAAGGTTCAGGCAGGTATATTGTCAGAAATAGGCATAGCCACCAGCAGTGTATTGGGGATAGAAAAAATAAAAGATATTCACCAGAGAAATAAACTTCATAGGAAGTCAATATAGAGAGGACTACAGGTGCATGAAAATGACCTACTGGCTGTCTACAACTAAGACTGCACATATCTCCTGTGGCAGGTCTGAATCTGTACAAAGCAATCCATTTGGTTAATGGTCAGAGTTTAAGAACTACAGGGGCATAGCGTCCAAAAAGCTATTATGAAAAATACTGTTTCAATCACAATGTCTTTAGGATTTTATCAATGTTCTGGGTGCCAGCCCAGGCCCTTAGCTTGTCTGTTAGTATTCAAGTAGCAACCTGGGCAGTTGGGTTCTCTCCTCCAGACACACATGCCTCTGGGTAATGAAATCAAAATAAGAATTTCCTCCTGGATTGGCTTCATTCTCATTTGCAATCCTAAATTGATTCCTTATGCCATTTCTTATAAAAAGTGCCTTTTTCTATAGGTAGTAGTCCCACAGATACTTCCCTTGAGGCACTTAATAAAAGTAGAAATTAAAATTGACATTGTTTACTATGTTAGTAATTTAAATAACTCTATAAAGTCCATCTTATTTATAACTTAGATATATAAGTCAAAAAGTAGGATATGGGAAAATGAGAGAGTACCAGAATCCATGAATGTGCAGAAAAATTTTATTAGATATTTATCCAGAAAAATAATGAAACAATATCTTGCTATTTACTCATTTTTTGTATATGACCAGAACAATCTTGTGACATCACTCATGATAACCCTACAGTCACTTTATTTTTATTTTATTTTATTTTTTTTACTTTATTATTATTTTTTAAATTTAATTTCATTATGTTATGTTAGTCCTCTGGCTATCATTAGTTTTTGATGTAGTGTTCCATGATTCATTGTTTGCATATAACACCCAGTGCTCCATTCAATACATGCCCTCCTTAATACCCATCACTGGGCTAACCCATCCCCCCACCCCCTCCCCTCTAAAACCCTCAGTTTGTTTCTCAGAGTCCATAGTCTCTCATGGTTCTTCTCCCCCTCTGATTTCTCCCCTTCATTTTTCCCTTCCTACTATCTTCTTCTTCTTCTTCTTTTTTTTTTTTTAACATATGATGTATTATTTGTTTCAGAGGTACAGGTCTGTGATTCATCAGTCTTACACAATTCACAGCGCTCACCATAGCACATACCCTCCCCAATGTCCATCACAGAGCCACCTCATCCCTCCCACCCCACCACTCAAGCAACCCTGTTTGTTTCCTGAGATTAAAAATTCCTCATATCAGTGAGATCATATGATACTTATCTTTTTCTGACTGACTTATTTTGCTTAGCATAATACCCTCTAGGTCCATCCACTTTGCTGCAAATGGCAAGATTTCATGTTTTTTGATGGCTACATAATATTCCATTGTATATATACACCACATCTTCTTTATCCACTCATCTGTTGATGGACATCTTGGCTCTTTCTGTAGTTTGGCTATTGTGGACATTGTTGCTATAAACATTGGGGTGCATGTAGCCCTTCAGATCACTACATTTGTATCTTTGGGGTAAATACCCAGTAGTGCAATTGCTGGGTTGTAGGGTAGCTCTATTTTCAACTTTTTGAGGAACCTCCATACTGTTTTCCAGAGTGGCTGCACCAGCTTGCATTCCCAGCAACAGTGTATGAGGGTTCCCCTTTCTCAGCATCCTCGCCAACATCTGTCATTTCCTGACTTGTTAATTTTAGCCATTCTGACTGGTGTGAGGTGGTATCTCATTGAGGTTTTGATTTGGATTTCCCTGATGCCAAGTCATGTTGAACAGTTTTTCTTGTGTCTGTTGGCCATTTGGATGTCTTCTTTGGAAACATGTCTGTTCATGTCTTCTGCCCATTTCTTGATTGGATCATTTGTTCTTTGGGTGTTGAGTTTGATAAGTTCTTTATAGATTTTGGATACTAGCCCTTTATCTGACATATCATTTGCAAATATCTTCTCCCATTCTGTTGGTTGTCTTTTGGTTTTGTTGGCTGTTTCCTTTGCTGTGCAAAAGCTTTTTATCTTGATGAAGTCCCAATAGTTCATTTTTGCCCTTGCTTCCCTTGCCTTTGGTGATGTTTCTAGGAAAAAGTTGCTGCGGCTGAGGTCAAAGAGGTTGCTGCCTGTGTTCTCCTCCAGGATTTTGATGGATTCCTGTCTCACACTTAGGTCTTTCATCCATTTTGAATATATTTTTGTGTGTGGTGTAAGGAAATGGTCCAGTTTCACTCTTCTGCATGTGGCTGTCAATTTTCCCAACACCACATTATTTGGGTGAAGTAGTAGGCCCCAAACTGTGGAAGGTGGCACATTATTCATTAGACTATGGCACTAGGGAGGATGAGGGATGGAGACCTATTTTTAAGTGGACTGTCTTGGTGGCCCAAAATATCCAATTCCAAAGAGGGAGATTCCTGAACATGTACTGAAGAAACTGAGATAGGATTATACTGGAGAATTTTCAAAAACAAAGTTAATCTTTGCATACATCCTCCTACCCACACACCAAATAACTCAGAATAACAAAATGGTGTAAGACTTGAATTTTGGGTATATGATTTTAGTGTTACCTTAATTATCCCATAATTTGAAAAATGCTTTTTGCTAAAATTATACAATCTAAAGGAAATGACTTAAGTTTTAAATCTGATAACTTTTTGAGGTAGAATGCTGGGAACTACTGAAAATTGCACAGGCATTTAGAATTTATACTATCTTTTTTAGATTGCATTTGTCAAGCTTTGGTATTTCTTTTAAATGTGATGACCCCCAATTTGCCAAACTGTCAGAAGTCAGTGAAGCAAAGAATTGAAGGTAAAATGTTGATTCAAAGATTGTCTCCCCTAAATCCTTCATCCCTGTGTCTGAAATGGAAATTTGGAAGGCATTTATGTAGAAGATTGGTCTGGCAGCCTTTATATTTGCATTAAGTTTACTAGCATCCCTAGACTTTGATTTTATGGAAAAGAAAATTTTTGTTTCTATTATATTGTATTTCATCTGTCTGATGTGCTGGCAGATTAAGATGGTCCTGGTCCCTCAGGATGGTTTCCTTAATAAATGTCATATGTAAGTAAGAGCAGTTCAAAAAAAAAAGAGACTTTTTTGTTGAAGAGACTGTCTTTTTTCCATTGGACATTCTTTCCTGCTTTGTCAAAGATTAGTTGACCATAGAGTTGAGGGGCCATTTCTGGGCTCTCTATTCTGTTCCATTGATCTATGTGTCTGTTTCTGTGCCAGTACTATACTGTCTTGATGATTACAGCTTTGTAATAGAGCTTGAAGTCCGGAATTGTGATGCCACCAGCTTTGCTTTTCTTTTTCAACATTCCTCTGGCTATTTGGGGTCTTTTCTGGTTCCATACAAATTTTAGGATTATTTGTTCCATTTCTTTGAAAAAAGTGGGTGGTATTTTGATAGGGATTGCATTGAATGTGTAGATTGCTCTAGGTAGCATTAACATTTCCACAATATTTGTTCTTCCAATGCATTAACATGAAATGTTTTTCTTGTGTCTTTTCTTGTGTCATTTCTTTGTGTCTTCCTCAATTTCTTTCATGAGTATTCTGTAGTTTTCTGAGTACAGTTTCTTTGCCTCTTTGGTTAGATTTATTCCTAGGTATCTTATGGTTTTGGGTGCAATTGTAAATGGGATCGACTCCTTAATTTCTCTTTCTTCTGTCTTGTTGGTGTATAGAAATGCCACTGATTTCTGTGCATTGATTTTATATCCTGCCACTTTACTGAATTCCTGTATGAGTTCTAGCAGATTTGGGGTGGACTCTAGGGTTTTCCACATAAAGTATCATATCATCTGCAAAGAGTGAGAGTTTGACTTCTTTGCTGATTCAGATGCTGTTTATTTCTTTTTGTTGTTTGATTGCTGTGGCTAAGACTTCTAGTACTATGTTGAATAGCAGTGGTGATAGTGGACATCCTTGCCGTGTTGCTGACCTTATAGGAAAAGCTCTCGGTTTTTCCCCATTGAGAATGATATTTGCTGTGGGTTTTTCATAGATGGCTCCTACAGTCACTTTAAATAAAAGCCTGTGATCATTAGAATGAATGCATGCAGATCATTGAAATGGATATCTCCAAAGTCCATTTGTGTTAGCATACCAGAATTTTTGACCAAGCAAACAGACACTCAGACTCCCTTATTTAAGCATGTTAGCTTTTAAAACTGAGTATTATTATTATTTGTTTTTAATTTTTTGATGTCAGTGGGAAAAACATCTCTGCATAATTGACTGTGATGTATTCAACTGATCTGCTTCTGACACATCTTGTAAGGATTTAGAAGTGACTTTCATGGAGCTGAGATGTCCCTTACTGAAAGCTTCATTTTCTACCTTTAGATGCAAACACAAATGTATTTTATTTAAGTTCCAAAATAATTGTGGGCAAGGTCAACAAAATTATACTTCAGTTTGTTACTCTTTATATGGTCTAAAATGTATTAAACTATAAAAGGTCCAGTGCAGTTTTTTTTTTAAAGATTTTATTTATTTATTTATTTGAGAGAGAGAGAATGAGAGAGAACACATGAGAGGGGGGAGGAGGGTCAGAGGGAGAAGCAGACTCCCTGCCGAGCAGGGAGCCCGATGTGGGACTCGATCCAGGGACTCCAGGATCATGACCTGAGCCGAAGGCAGTTGCTTAACCAACTGAGCCACCCAGGCACCCGGTCCAGTGCAGTTTTGATAACAATTGATATGAAAATTTATTTCCTTTTACAAAGGTCCGCTGACAGAGTCCAGGAAAAGTTACTGCTATAGCATGCATCTAAGATATAGTTTGGCTAAAATTGCATTATAGTTTTCTTCTTCTTCTTCTTCTTCTTCTTCTTCTTCTTCTTCTTCTTCTTCTTCAATACTTGCTTTTAGATGCAATTTGGGCGAAAACATCTAGGTACTAGTTTTGATATTACCTAACAAATTTCTAAAATATACTCTGCATGATACCCTTAAAAAGGGTTGAATCAGATTCTTAAGAGTCACAGAGAGATTGGATTAAAGGGTTTAAATTCACTTTTGAGGATAGCTTTAGAATAATAAGCCTTAATCACCTTAGTTTTACACTCCTATAATTTTACAATAAATAATACGCAAAGGTTCTTTATTTCCTACAACATGAAGTTATGTTTCTATCATCAACTAATGGTTTTACTGAATTCTCTTGAATTCAACCTCGTAGAGCAAGTATTTAAAATTTTATCTGGAATTTAAACTAATCTTTTTCTCTTTAATATTTCTCTAAACAGAGAAGCATGGAGAAGGTCCTATAATATTTCCATGAATATATGTCTGTCTGCCTATTTATAACTTCTAAATGTGCCAGCCAAATTTAACAAATACATGCAGAAAAATAAAAAATGTTTGTCATAAACTCAAAGTCTGATTTGAAGCAGGTGTCACTTCTCTATTTCTTGTTAGTTCATTTTCCAGGATTTCTTGCAAGGATCCATCATAGAATTCTAAGTGTTGTGTCCACTGGGATTTACACCACTTGTTCAATCTATTTATACCGAGTTAATTAAGTGATAATCCCAAATTATCAGAGGACATATGAAGTAATAAATGCCTGCTTCTCTCACAGACATGCCAAGACTGCATGGTGAGGAGTCACAGGATGAAAGACTGTTTTATTACCTAATGTCATATTCTTCTGTATAGGAAGTATTGTTATTAAACAACCTGTTCTCTTATTTTTAGAGGTTTTATGTCTTTCATTTGATAAATATTCTTTTGACAACTGATGTGATGCTTCTGAAGGAGATTCAAGCCAAAGGCATGCATACTTAAAATTTTACAATTTAAGTAAGGCATTGGCCCCTACCTAGTAAAGTTGGTCAAACCCATTGCCAAAATAAATGAAAATACAGCTTAATTTTCTAGTTGTTAAATGATTTTCATGAATAGACAGAAACATCTCCGAGATGTCTTTACTTTGAACGCCACATTGATCCCACATGTACATGGAAACACACATACACAGAGAGAAACAGAAATTATCTATTTGCTAGTTTAGTATACCTGCTTGCCTGTTTAAGTGTTTATTAAATTTGTCTGTTTTGTTGAATAAGCAAGAAGGAAGTAAAATTCATTGTTGTATTAGCACTAAAGGTAATTGTGAAAGATAAGAATATCTGAATGTATTTATGAATTAGAAATCCCATGAGTGGTTTTCAGCTATAAAGTATATATAAAACTATTTCCAACAATTTTGTGTTAAAATTTAAAAGATCAGTCAACCTAGAAAGCTTCCTATTATGTTAAGAGTCATCTAGTCTCCTGGTGACATAAAGAATTAGGATAAAGTCCATTCAAAGGTAACCACAAAGTAATCCTTCTTAAAAGATGAAAGGACTCCTTTACACTGATTTAAAATGTTGGTAATAAAAAATAAAGGAGGTTAAATGAAACCTACGAGTTTATAAGTGTGTGAAATTGGGAAATTTGGGAATGATTTAAGTCCTGGTTCTGCTATGACTAATTAGTTTAAAAAATAATAAATATTTAACCACTTCAGCCATATTCTTTTTCTTCTATTAAACGTGTATGGAGGGGTTGAATTAGATTAGCTCTTAGATCTTCTTGTTCCAAAATTACATTATTTGAAGTTTAGAATTCTGAAAAAAATCAGCATCAGGGTTATGATTATTTGAGTAAAGTATGACTGAAGGAATGGCTATTAAAACAAAGCTCTGATTATGCAAAAACAAAACAAAACAAACTCTAGAACTCACCCAATGAAGCTATGAATATTGAATTATTTGGTTCTAGGTGACTAATTAGCTGTGTCCATTTTGATTCATATAACCCGACCACAGGCTTCTGGAGCAATATTACATAATAGGAATTTTAGAGATGGTTTGTTAGCAAAATGTGTTAACATTGTGTCCCTGTTACTATTGTTAGTCTTAGATTGTAAACTTCAGTAAAACGAAGACTTTTTTTTACCATAAATAATAAAACACTACACTAAAATATTACTAAATAAATGCTTTTGTTGATTATAAAATAATGCTTAAATATATTTCCTTGCATTAGGCAATATTGGGAATTTCATTACAGGCTTTAATATCATGTCACTAAATATATTTTATTTGTTGCATGATGAAATGAAATTTAAGGTAAACAATCATGCTTGGAAGACGAGCAATTGATATAGAAATGTATTGAGTATATAAATGCACACTGTTAAAAGAGTAACAACAAGCCGCAAATGGGGTCATTTGCCCCAGCAACAGCAAACCAAGACTTAATTACAGTTTCAAACTATCCCAGGAATGTGACTTTTTAACAGTCAATCTGGAATTTCCTGATCACCACCAGTGAGGTAATCTGTAGGATAAAAACCCTGCTGTTCTCCTCCCAACGAAAAGAAATTGTCCTGGCCTGAAGCAATCCTTTCTTTTGCTCTAACTTCCCCATTCTCCTTCCTATAAAAACCTTCCATTTTGTATAGCTCTTTGGAATGTCTCCACTTGCTAGATGGGAGGTTGTCTGGTTCATGAATCACTTAATAAAGCCAATTAGATCTTCAAATTTACTCAGTTGAATTTTGTTTTTTAACACTAATTTCATTGGTGAAGTGTCTTTGGGTATCTCCTCATCAGAATGTAAGCTCCATGAAAGGAGAGTTTCTGTTTTTATTTTTGCTGTTCTGGTCTTGCTGCATTCCTCGTATACTAAGTATGTTCAACAGTGCCTGCTATATAGCAGATGCTTAGTTAATATTTAATGGGTAGATGAATCTCCTTAGATTGTTTTCTATGTTTGTACATTTTAGAATATGCAGTTAGAGGAAATGAAATGAGTAGAAGACATTTTTTTTAGAAACTAAAACTGTAAAAGTGAAATTGATTCCATGATTCAAAGAGTATCATATAGCCTTGGATGTTATATAAAATTTATATATCCAAAGATTATGAAAACAACTTTTGTTGGCATTTTAACTAATATTACTTATTTGACTGATTATTTATAATGATTGATAGAATGAATTCCATTATCTTATTATCATATGATGCTTTCATATACCATAACTAGTTTGACTTTATTTTCACCACATCTCTCTGAACCAGGCTGGGTGTGTGCACACACTTTATCGTGAGGAAATAGGAGCAATACTGTTAATGTCTAGTAAGTAAAGAAACAGTGAGGATTATGATCTTCTGAATTCAATTTTGTCATCTTTTACGTATGAAATAAACAACATGGCCATAAAATTGTAAGGCAATTCTTTTGGTACATTAATGAAATATCTCCTCCCTGTCTCCAACCCAAACTAATAGCTCCAGCACTGGGTTGTATGACATTTTCTGAATGATGGCATAACAGGCATGTTGGGCCAAAACAATGGATGAATTTCTGGCTTATGAATTTCAAAATAGATTTCGGAAACCTATGGCTAAAACTATCCCATGACAAGAAATACTTTGTCTTCTAAGAACTCTGTCTAGAGAAGACTAACTGATCTAGAAAAAGAGATGATCAGGAGAAAAGCAGGATAATTGGGTGCTGGGGTCTATATTTGATGATGTCACATATTATTATCTGTATAAATAAATAAAAATAACAGAGTGGAAAACAGTTTTTAGAATACGACCACATTTGCATTTTCAAAAATAAATGAATAGGGTCCCATTATCCACTCCAGGATGGAGAGAGCTGGAAGGAGAACACTTCCTTCCTTACAATAAAAGAGATCTGCATGTTGAATTTTGTATCATTCCAAACTTACGTGTAAGGAAATGAAAGCTTAGAGAGTGTAAAGCTTGTTCAAGTAGTCCAACTGTCATATAGAAAATCATTTAATAAATTCTTTCTCTTAGCATTCTACTTCTTCTAAGAAGTAATAATAATGAATTAGTAATGAACTCTTTAGTTCCCATAGACTCTCAAAGTCAAGAATGCCCAATTTTACCATTGGGACTCATATTTAAAAACAAGCAGATAATTTTTATTTGAATTTTCAATTAATTTGCTAAGATTAAGACCCACTGTAATTAACATTATTATTTCCTACAAAAAATAAAGGAAATGGTAAATAGAAATATATTAATGACTTAAATCCAGAATCATAAAGGACTAGAGTTCTCTGTCCATATGTTCATCTGCCTAGGAATTTTCTATTTATATCAGCATGGTTATTTTTTGCTCCTGCACTTTCCCCTTTCTACTACACTGCTGAAACATTAGTATCTACTTGATAACTTAATAAAAGAAAAGGATCAACAGCTCTTTTAAAATTATTTTCTACTAATTACAACACCCAGATCATTTTGGAATTGATATTTTTTTCCTGTTCTTTATTTTGTCTATGGGATGACCTTTCCTATTTCTTCATATTTAATATTTTCTTTTTCTTTAATTTTATGCTGAACATAGTGGACTATACTGTGGAGTATTTGGGTTATTTTTTCCCCTGTTAAAGGGCATTGCATTTGTTTCGTTGGGTATTTAAATTACTTGCCTATACCTTGGTCCTATAGGCTTGATCTTATTCTGTGTTAAGGGGATCTCTGTTTCTGTTTTGTATTTAGTATTAGGGCTTGCCACTTGCCCCCTGGTGTGGTCATTACTTCTAAACCTGGGCAGTCTCTATCCAGTGAATGTTCATCGTGCTTGTGGGCTTTGCATTCTGACTGGTCTGGGACTCAAACGTCTATCTGAAATGAACTACTTAGCCCTCTTCCAAGGACTCATGATGATTCCCTGTAGAGCCTTATGGAATGCCCCTCTGACAGCTCCTTCTTCTCAGATACCCAGAGCTATACATTTTGGCTGCTCCAGAAGCCTAGAAATCTGCTATCTTCCTCCTCAACTCAGCAATATCACCAGTGATTTGCCTCCATATTTTGTCGCACAGAAATGTCCCCAGGCAGAAAGTTGGAGCCATCATGGCACAATCTTCTGGCTCACCTCGTGTGATTCCCTTCTCTCCACAGTCACAGTTTTCCTCTGTCTATTGTCCCATACCTGGAATGTTTTGTCTCATACACTTTACCCTGTTTTATAGTGGTTTCCAGGAAGACATCAAGTCTGGTAGCATTTATTCTATCATGACTGGAAACAGGGGTCCCATCATAGTAACATGTAACAAACACAAATTAGATCATATCTCTTTCTTGAGTAAATATTTGAGTACTTATTGTACTAAGATTAAATCCATATTTGCTACCAATGGCTCTTAGAGTCTACATAGTTTATCTTTTGCTTCCTTTACAATATCATCCAGTGAAAATCTTCTTGCTCACTTTACTCCAGATGCAATGATTCCTTTCAGGCCTTGAACACACTTAGCTGTTCCCTGTTTCAACACCTTCATAAAGCTTGTTCCTTCTACCTCAGATGATTTTCCCTGACCCTTCATCTACTAAATATACCTTCAATTTTCAATTAAAATGTCATTTCCTTTTAGGAGCCTTCCCTGAGTAACTATATAACATATATTTCTTTCTCTCATAGCATTCTATTTCTATTCCTTTATAGCCCTAACTGTTGATCTGTCCAAATATTTATGTGGGTGTTTATCAGTAGGTAATATCCACTCAGAGTATTAGTCAGGATTCTTTAAAGAAAGTGGACGAATAATGTGTGTCTGTCTGTCTGTCTGTGTGTGTCTGGGTGTGTGTGTGTGTATGTTTGTGTGTGTAATATGGAAGTGGCCACATGATTATGGAGGATAAAAAGTCGCAAGATCAGTAGTCAGCAAACTGGAAACCTGGGTGAGTTAATGGTATAGTTCTAGCCAGAATGCCTTAAAACTAGAAAAGCCTATGATGTAAGTTATAGTTCAAGTCCAAAGGCAGAAGAGTGATGTCCCAGCTCAGTCAGTTAGAGAGAGCAAATTTTCCCTTACTCCACCTTTTTTGTTGTATTCACCCACTCACATTAGTGAGAGCAATCTGCTTTATTCAGTTTATTGATTCAAATGTTAATTTCACCCAGAAACACCTCTGAAGCATACCCAGAATAATATTGAATCAAATATCTGGTTACCCTGTGACTCAGTCAAGTTGACACATAAAATTAACCATCTCACCCAATAAATGTTTTTCAGATAAGAGAAGTTGAGGTCTAAAGGAAGAGGGGAGTTGGTAGTATAAAAAGTAGTAAAGAGCACTGGGTGTTACACGCAAACAATGAATCATGGAACACTACATCAGAAACTAATGATGTAATGTATGGTGATTAACATAACATAATAAAATAAAAAAAAAACCTAATGATGTATGGTGACATAACATAATAAAATAAAATTTAAAAAAATGTGGTAAAGAACAGTCTGGACAAACGAACTACATGCAACAGTATGGACACATGTGGAAGAGCTTGATGTACTCAGGAAAGGTAGGAAGCCGAGGGGCTTGGACTGAGGGAATCAGAGAAGAGTGTTATGTGATGAATTCTAAGAAACTGCAAAAAGGGCCAGATTATGTAGGACACCATAGGATCTTGTTATTCAAAGCGTGGTTCCAAACCATGAGCACTGGCATTCCTCAGGATCTTATTAAAATGTATAGCCATAAGTCACACCCTAAACCCACTTAATCAGAATCTGCATTTTAATAAGATCCCAATATGAGACATGTCTTAGATATGTAAATTTGGTGGACATTATATATTGGTGATGATGACTCAAGGGCAACTCCCAGATTGTATGCCTTGATCAAAAGGGTTAGTGAAGGTGCTCTGTACTAAGATGGAGAACACTACAGGAAAGGCAAATTTGGCAGATATATATGAGAGTGTGTGTGTTTGTGTGTTTGATGAGGAATTCAGGTTTCCAGTTTTGCCTTGCTATGTGTCTGAATTGCCTCTGAGATATTTGAATGATATGCAATACGCAGGATCGGAAGGCCTAGGACTCAAGAAAGCTCTGTATTGCATTAACAGAGAAATAAACTAGGAACATGCAAATAAGTTAGAAGAATATTAAGCAGTTGAAGTAAACATTAATGAGAATCTGAAACTATGATTAGAGGTAAGAATTTTGTTTACTTTTTTTTCTATTTAATTTTTAAAGTTTTTTTTAAATTCCACTTAGTTAACGTAAAGTATTATATTAGGTGTATAATATGCTAATTTAACCATTCCATACATCACCCAGTGCTCATCACAACAAGTGCACTTCTTAACCTCCTTCACTCATTTAACCCACCCCTTCCAAACCACCTCACTTCTGGTAGCCATCAGTTTGTTCTCTATAATTTTGAGTCTGTTTCTTGGTTTGCCTCTCTCTTTTTTCCCTTTGCTTGTTTGTTTTGTTTCTTAAGTTCCACACGTGAGTGAAATTATATGGTATTTGTCTTTCTCGGACTGACATTTCATTTAGCTTAATACTCTCTAGCTCTATCCATGTCATGGCAAATGGCAAGAATTCATTCTTTTTTATTGCTAAATAATATCCCATCATATATATATATCACATCTTCTTTATCCATTCATCAATCTATGGACCATTGGGCAGTTTCCATAGTTTGGCTATTATTGGTAATGCTGCTATAAACATTGGGGTGCATGTATCCCTTTGAATTAATATTTTGTATTCTTTAGGTAAATACCAATTATCTGGAAAGGGCTCTGAATAGCAAATACCAGGCACATACCCTTATGCTAGCACAACCCTAACCCTAACCCGAACCTGAACTCCTAGCCCCTTACCCCAACCCCTAATCCCTAACCCTAATCACTAACTTTAAATGTAACCCTAGCCCTAGCACTAACATTAATGCTATGCCTAAGCCTCGAGATGTCTCTGAACTACAAAATACCAGGCACAACCCTAACACTAATCTTAAACCTGACCATAACCCTACGTCTGAAAATGTAGCTTCCTGAACACACAACAAGGAATGCTGAGAAGCAGCCTAGTTATCCTGGAGAAGACCCTCAAACATTTAAGAATTCATAGTATTTCTGAAAATTGGTGTGAATGTAGAGATAAAAACAGAAAAACAAATTGAGTATCTATTTAGATAGTATTTAAAGCCCTGAATCTTCTTCTTGACTCAGCTCAGTAAATGGCTGCCATGTGTATTCTTACCCCAGCAGAAGTTTGGGGTTTCATAGAGGTAAGAATTTTAAAAATAAAAATTTCAGGGATTGAACTATTGAAAAGATAAAACTAATTTTATACAGGGAGAAAGACAGAGCAATCAGAGAGGACTTTAAAATTTCCACCCTGTATAATTAGAATAAAGATACACTAACGGAGATTAAAAAAAAAAAAAAAAGCAGGAAGACATTTAAGTGTATACATAATATACTCTGGAAATAGAGAGTTTGAAGCAATAACAACAGGATATTCATATGAAGGGATGAAAAGGTGTATATATACACTTAGACAAATATACAAATATACCTGTGTTTTGTGTCTGTGTGTGTATGTATAAAAGTGGGCCTCAGCATGCTAAACCTTGAATTAAATATTTGGAAGCTATGTGCATGAAGAAAAGAGTTGGGCCATGGATCTAGAGTTCCACATTTTATTGGCTCTGTTAAATTGCGTATGTACTCAACGGAATGAGTTCACTAAAAGGAATACCCCACTCCTAAGAGCTGCCTGGTTATTGCTCAACTGTCACCTGGCCCAGGGAGCATATTGAGAAAAAAAAAAACAAAAAATAAACTCTGCCATCCCAGAAAAGGAGTAAGTTAGTAAGATATCAATCTGAGTGGTTGAAGAGTCTTTCTTTCTTTTTTTTTGTATTCCTATTAGAAAAATCTCTACAATTTTGAAGGAGAGAGGAATGATCTGATACAATGATTTTGACTCAAATTGCATGAGAAAGAGGAAGAAACTTCAATGTGGCATGACCCTTCATCTGGTTATTGCCCGGACATTAAGATCAGGCTTAGCAGTAGGGAAAAGAGAGGATGATAGTCATTCAGATAACCCCTGGATCACTTCTTAAAATAATGAAATACATTCTTATTGGTTGGACATTTGTTTCTGCTTTGAGTCCTCAAAGGATGGTCCCTACCACACAAACTTACGTGTCAGCTGCCTCTACCCCACATTCCAACTTCCCTAGTATCAAGCACCCTAATAACTGGTTAAAGCTTGGATCAGTAACAGGTTACCTATATCCTGACTCTCTGAGTTACTTGTGTCCATTCTTATTGATAGGTGTTCATAGAAAATGGGCTACTGGCCCTTGCCCTGCAGGAACCCAGTGCAGGGAGCCCTGGAAGGGGGTAATCAGCTGACAAGGCACCAAATATGAATAATGCTACTTAAGGCAATTGGGAAGTACTGATTAAACTACAGAACACCCAACCCTTTCAGCTACCAATACCATTAAATATATTAATAAAATGATACCCAACATTAGGGCATGCCCTAAACATGTGTTAGCTCATTTTAGTGCTACAATTACTCAATTATAGTAAGAACTGTAATTTTACAAATGAGAAGCTGAGCTATATTGAGAGTTAAAAACTTAAATGACAGAGTTTCAACTTAAATGCCAACAGCCAGCGGCAAAGCCCCAACTTGTGTATTTATTTCTATTCTCATCTGGAAGATTGTTCAACCCATTTATATATGCTTTCAAAGAAGTGAATTTTCAATAATAAAGTGAGTAGTCAATAATAAAAAGAATGAATATGTTAAATATTAAGCACAATTATAAGGAATAGAAAGAAGGTGGGTTTTTTTTTTTTTTTAAAGATTTTATTTATTTATTAGAGAGAGAGAGAATGAGAGACAGAGAGCATGAGAGGGAGGAGGGTCAGAGGGAGAAGCAGACTCCCCGCCGAGCAGGGAGCCTGATGCGGGACTCGATCCCAGGACTCCAGGATCATGACCTGAGCCGAAGGCAGTCGCTTAACCAACTGAGCCACCCAGGCGCCCAGAAGGTGGGTTTAATTCTTGCTAATTCACCAGAAGGTGAGGCATGATTCAGTACCATGAAAAATTATCATTGATGATGGGCGTGAAGGAAACTAATTTGGACAAAGCTACAGTTAATCCTTAATATGTGAAGAAGAAACAACGAAGGGACTCCTTTTAAATTGTTATAGTTTTTTTATAGTCTTTTAATGTGAAGATAGAGGTCATTTGAAAAGAGAAGAAACAGTTCCAAGAGGAATTGGAAAGTTTGAGAAATAGTACTGAAGTGAATGGTGTGGAAACATTTCAAACCCTTCCTAGTGTACCAGCCCCCCACATTTATGAAGAGATTCTAATAAAGCAAACAGTAGTGCTTCCTTTTCTTATGGACTGTAAATGGGGAACTTATTATAGGGAGGATTTTGTACACAGTTCTTAGTTTCAGGAATAAAGAATTTTCTGAATGTATGAGATAGAACAAAAGCTTACAAATAAACCATAATAACATCTAGTGAAAGCAAATATTTATTCCAATATTTTCTCCTTCAGAAGCTTTGTTAAACCCAACATGCTGTTTATGACTTCAGTACTGAAGTGGAGTATTCAGTTATTTTTTCAACAAATAGCACCTTACACACTAAACCACTCATCCATTCTCACAGCCCAAATGCACTGCTACATATACATGATAAGGTTCATATGTTCATTTTAAGAAAGAAAATGTTGTAGGCTGGATTAAGTAGGAGATGAATTAGCAAGCAGAATAAACCAGTAAAATTTAATTAAGCAATTTAGCACTCCATAAAAGCAGCAACACATAAAAATGGGATGTAAACAACAGAGGGGAGGTGCACTACAATTCCAATAGTTTAGGAACCTAGAAGGGGGCACTGAGTGCAGCAAACACACATGCTTTTTCTACACATGCTACAGTTAAACACAAATGGTAATTCAAGCAGCCTTTACACATGGAAATTCTGTCCACTTTGTTCTTTGCTTTTTGCCTTGTGGAAGTGGGGCAAAAAGAATAGGCACAGAAGTCACTTTGTATACAACAACAAGGAATGATTGTAGATATATACTCTTATGTTTGCTAAAACCAGACAGGAAAACAACTCATTCATTAATAGTCCAATTTTCAAAATCTTATGCCTGCTACATACAACTGTTAACTAATCCCACTGAAAAAAATCGGGACCTCAGATGTGAAAAATACAAAGCAACTCTGCCTTAAAAGGACTTAAAGAATAAACAGCATCCTTTGCTTCATTTCAGGAATCTGACTTGGGTTTTCATATCTCAGGATTATTGTGATACCATATCTCTTTTAAATCAAACCTGATTGTCAAGGCCTCTAACCTGGCCACCTTGTTTCCTATTAGTTCCCAAAATGCCCCCAGAAATTTCAATCAACCAAAAGTATTTTAAACATTAAAATATTTAAAATCAAAACTCAAACTTGAATCCTTTAATATTTAACCAGAGACTTTAATTATCTTAGCCTCTTCTAAACTACAATGATGTATTTGATAGAAACTACAAAACTGTATCTTTTATATACATTGTTAAGCTATTAGTTTTTAATCCAATTCCTATTTTAATTAAAATTTATATATTACATAATTGTATGTTATATTATTTTATTATTATTTTAATTTACAGTTTGATTTATTTTTATCACATTTTTTATAAACTTTTATAAACACACTTGGCATAAAACAAGAAATAAAAAATTAGGTAGGTAAAAAAGATTGTGGTATTTTAAAATATAACAATTAACAACAAATTTAGTTTTATTTCCCCACAGAGTAGGGAAGGTTTTGGGGCTGAAAACCATATACTGTTCTTCCTCCAGCTATCTTATAGGTCTTAACATAATCATAAGCACACAGTAAATATTATTCAGTTTATTATATGGATCAAGCCACTCATCTCTCTTTATTAAATATTATGCATTTTATTCTAATTTATCTTTTTAATCAATTTTTATTTTAAATGTGGTTTATTTATATTTTATTTTTAAATAATTTTACCCATTTAGAAAAATTGCAAGAATAGTACAAAGAACTAACAAATCCCCACATTTTCATTCACTCAGATTCCTCAGTTGTTAACATTTTATCTTGTTTGCTTCATCACCCTCTCCCTCTTAGTTGGGAGCATGATATAGACACAATCCCCAGCATCCCTGTTTATTTATTAATAAAACAAGGACACTCCACCTCTTAACCACAAACAACCACAATGCAACTATTCAAACTTGACATTTTTTTAAATTTTATTTTATTATGTTATGTTAATCACCATACATTACATCATTAGTTTTTGATGTAGTGTTCCATGATTCATTGTTTGCGTATAACACCCAGTCCTCCTTAATACCCATCACCGTGCTAACCCATCCCCCCACCCCCCTCCCCTTTAGAACCCTCAGTTTGTTTCTCAGAGTCCATAGTCTCTCATGGTTCATCTCCCCTTCTGATTTCCCCCCCTTCATTTTTCCCTTCCTGCTATCTTCTTTTTTTTTTTAACATATATTATTTGTTTCAGAGGTACAGATCTGTGAATCCACAGCCTTGCACAATTCACAGTGCTCACCATAGCACATACCCTCCCCAGTGTCTATCACCCAGCCACCCCATCCCTCCACCCCACCCCCCACTCCAGCAACACTCAGTGTTTCCTGAGATTAAGAATTCCTCATATCAGTGAGATCATATGACACATGTCTTTCTCTGATTGACGTATTTCGCTCAGCATAACACCCTCCAGTTCCATCCACGTCGTTGCAAACAGCAAGATTTCATTCCTTTTGATGGCTGCATAATATTCCATTGTATATCTATAACACTTCTTCTTTATCCAAACTAGAAAATTATACACTACCATCCAGTTCATACACTGCTGTTAAATTGTGCCAACTGCTCCAATGAGTATATTTTTCTTGTTTGGTTCAGGATCCTGAATATGACAGGTTATCCTGTTTCTTTAGTTCCCTTCAAACTGCTAGAGTTCATCAATCTTTTGTCTTCTGTGAATTTGAAAACTGTAGAGAATATTCTTTTCATATTTCATAGCCTTTTGATAAGTGCTGCGTGGGAAGATATTCCTAAGAAAATCTTATCATTTTTTTCAATGCAATACCTATTTCTTATCAAATCTCTACCCACCAACTCCAGCACTATTCATGACTTCTGCCAAAACTACACACCAAAATGAGAGTTGCCAAAAGGTGGTTTTCTACTTTGGTCGTTCCTTCTCCATTCATTATTTGGCATTTTACTAAGTAAGGGCTTTTCCTTCTCCCCTATTTATTTGTATACTATTTTATTTGTATTAATGGAGTCCTAGATTTCTATTTTATTTATTGAGTGTTAACTCCTTATTTTCAATATTTATTTAAAGCTATAATCGTCCCAATTTTGGCCAGTGAAAACCCCGTTAAGGCTGAGTCTTGTGTCTTCATGTTTTTCCTCATCATTCTTGGAGTACTTCTTCACTTTCTAGCCCAATACAATGTTCCAGGCTCTTTTTGTTCTTTTCCTACTCCAGACCTAATACCAGACATTTTACAAGGAGTCCTAGTTTTTTGTTGTTGTTGAGGATGGTATCTGTACACCAAGTTCTGAGTGTCTAGTGTGACCTGTAGTGTCACTGCTTATGTGACTTAGTAGACTAAGGAAATGTATGTATGCATGTGTGCACATCCATGTGTGTGATACACAGAAATATATACATATTTATATTTGAATCAATTTTATATCTTTTATTTATTTCATAATAATATAATAGCTGTCCTTCTATTTCTGATTTAATGCCTTCCGTTCTTTCTTTCTTTCTCTCTTTCTACATTTATAAATCATTTTCTAATAATGAGAAACTTGGACCCATTACCTTCAATACTATGTGTTCATTCCTTCTGCATGTACTCATCTACCAAAAAGCCACTTGCCTGCTCATCCAGTCCCATAGTCACCTCTGTATCTGTCCTCTCTCCTTGCTCCTGAAGAAAAGGGAGAAAGGAAAAGCACAAGCTCCGTTATTGTTTTTAAGGAAAACTCAGGCTGCTCTTATATGTATTATTTTCTGTTACTTCTTAATTTTCTATACTCAGAATTTTTTCATTGATTCATTTGCAAGGTACTTGAGCACCTATCCTGTAATTAGGTAATATTATGTGTGTGTGTATGTGTGTGTGTATAATCTGATTGTATGAAACATACAGTCTAGAAAACAATAATATATATCTTTAATTTTTGTTCTTAATTATGAAAGTGGTTTACCTGGGAAAAATTAAAGCCTTTAAATTATACAAATAAAGCTAAGGTTTCCTTTGGCAGTTATGCTTGAGTCTTGTCTCATCTCCAAGTTGTGTCCCTTCTCAGAAGTAACTGCTTTTATCAGTTTGGTGCATAATATTTCAGATATTTTTCAATACATTTACAGACACATCCACCCATATTGCCAATGCATAATGCTATAAATGCAATTTTCCATGTGTATTTTTCTTTATACAGATACATCATATTCCATGCATAATTCTGAGACAAGTAATCTTTATACTATCAGTCTTTACATATTAGTAAATGGAGATCCCTCATTTTTAAAACTGCTGCACAGTCTTAGTATGTAAAATGCTAAAATATATTTATATGTTTATTTGCAATATATAAATATTTTCTGCAAATGACTATCTTTAATTTTGCTCATTTTCCTAATTTCCCACTTTTATCTTTCTTTTATTCGGTTGTACTAATTATTTTTTTTTTAAGATTTATTTATTTATTTGAGAGAGAGACGGTGCAAGCAGAGTTGGGGCGGGGGCAGAGAGGAAGGGAAAGGGACAAACCCCAGACTCCATGCTAAGCGCAGGACTGGCATAAGGTTTGATCTCACAATCCTGAGATCATGACCTGAGCTGAAACCAAGAGCTGGACACTTAAACAACTGAGCCACCCAGGCACCCCTATATTAATTCTTTATATATTCTGGAAACAAATCATTTGGCTTTTTATGATTTAATATTCCATGGTGCCATTTACCATGTAGATAATAAATTTGATAGTATAATATACAATTTTTTTTCTGTTATGAAAACCTTTCTTACTCCAATGGCAATATTTATACTGTCAATATGTTCCTAGACTTTAAAAATATATTTAAACATTTAAGTCATTGGAAATTTATTTTTATAAGTGGCATGATATAAAAGTTTTATTATAGGGATACCTGGGTGGCTTAGTCAGTTAAGCGTCTGCCTTCTGCTCAGGTCATGATCCCAGGGTCCTTGGATCGAGCCCCACATTGGGCTTCCTGCTCAGGAGGGAGTCTGCTTCTCCCTCTCCCTTTATCTGCTGCTCCACCTGCTTGTGCACTCTCTCTCTCTGACAAATAAATAAATAAAATCTTTTTTTAAAAAATAAAAGTTTTATTATATATTTTTCCAAAGAATCAATTAAAAAACAAATTAAAACATAATGCATCCTTTCTTTATTAACTTGAAATATTTTTGTCATTTACTAAATTTTTTGTTGTGTGTTTATAAGTGACTTTCTGAATTTTCTAATATATTTTAATTATCTCTTCTTTGTTTTCAACCAAATGACACTATTATATTTACTCTAATTTCATAAGATGCTATAGTAAGTCATAATCGAGTTTACTATATTTCTTTGTTTAATCAAAACTTTTTTCGTTATTTTTACAAATCATGGTTCCATTTGTATTTTAAAGCCCCATATCAAATTATCTAAACTATTGTCAGTCTTTTTGGAACCCATTGAATATATAGGTTAACTTGAGTGGAACTGCCAGCTTTATAATACTGATTCTTCTTATGCATGAACATTGGATAGTTCTTCAATTATTCATTATATTTTATGTTCTTCAATAATGTTTTCTGGCTATCAGTTTTTACTTTTCATAAAAAGTTTTTATACTTCCTGTTAGTTTTATTTTTGAGTATTTAAATATAGTAAGCATAATAATGATATTTTTCTATGAGATTTTCTATTTCTTAAGTAATACTTCAAAAGGCAACTGATTTTTGTGAGATCTTATATCCAACCCTTATTGAACTCTCATATTAGTTCTTGCTGCTTTATTTACTATGTGAGGATTTACAGGAAGATTAGATTTTCTATAATAATGAATTTCACATATCATTTACAAATGTTTTCATCTCTCATTTCTTTGTCTTGTCTTATGGTATTGGCTAAACCTGCCACTACAATGTAAAAAAAAACAAACAAAAAAAAACTGGTGGTAGTAGACAGTTCCTTGATTTTGCACTTTAATGGAACTGCTTTTTGGTTTCACTATTAAGTGTCATATTTATTATATTCTCTGGCTCAGTTAAAGAAGTTTTCTACTATTCCTAATTTGTTTTTCTTGGCATTAATTAAACTAATCATTTAGATTTCCTCCCTTGTATTGCTTATGTAATTAATTTTATTGACAGATTTTCTAATACTGCATTGTTCTTGCATTACTGGAATAATCCCTTCATTGCCCTTTTTCCTTTACTATAATATGAATGGAAAGGAAGTATTATCACCTGTTACTTTTGTTCTTTTGTTCTGATTATGTATACAACTTTATCAAAACCTTTGCCAATTGTCTTTTTAACTGGTTCTCTTTTTCACACAGTTTTTTTTTGTTTGTTTTGTTGTTATTGTTGTTGTTGTTGTTTTCCCTAAATTTCTTTTCTAGTGGCGGGGCATAAGCAATCCATGTTTTGTTTTGTTTTGTTTTCTAAAACCGGTTTTCAGATATAGGCTGTAGCTATGTGTTATTTGTCTCTTGCTTCCGAGGTATTCACATTAAATGATATGAATTTCTAAAACAAGGTTACACAATATGCATTGGTTGACTAAATTAATGTTTTAATCATTTATTGATTGATGCTTGGGCCTGCCTTTGATTTCATTGTTCTTTACTCAAAGAATCACTTAATGTCTTCTCAAGATCTCATAGAGCTGACATTGTCTAACTACAAACAATTAAAACTACAACAGTCATGATTCGTCCTATTGCCAGGGACTGAATCTCATAGTAAGCAACGAATTTAATGTATTGACATAAATTACTGGATACAAAAGGATGACTCTAGCCCCATTTATGGGATGAATCATGGATACAGTCCATATAATCAGGATTTATTTAGTTTCTATATTTCTGCTTACATCTATTTCGTTTTACATTTAGTAAAGCTTTATTCACTTAGTTGCAAAAGGTTCAGCAAGAGCCACATGTTCATATCCTGCAAATTTAACAACTTCAATAGGATAAAACAATTATTTCCCAACAGTGCCTGAGGTCTCTGAAATCCTGGTTTGGGTTACTTGTCCTAGCCAAAAATAATTATTGAAGCTGGAGGATAGGATTATCTCATTGGGTATCTGTGACATATATATTCATTCCTTTTACTGGAAGCAGAGAAAAGGTGAAGATGTTGTCAGTCTCATGTGAAGTACATTAATAATTTCCCCTAAGAAAGGGTTCCCTTTTTAGAAGAGGATGAAAAAAAAAAAAAGGGAGAGAGACAAGACTGATCGTAGCCAACATTACATGTTTATAACTCAGGTATTGATCTATGAAATTTATACTCGTTAAATCCTTTTGACAATCCTATGATGAACATATTATTCTTTTTATTTTGGAATAATATCATACTTTTTATATTTATATTCTATATGTATAGAAAAATTACAATGATAGCACATAGAATTCCTGTACACCTCTAACCCAGTTTAACATCTTACATTTTTATGGTACATTTGCAGAAACTAAGAAACTGCCATAAATGCATTACTATTAACTAAACTCTGGCATGCATTAACCTTCATTCTTTGTGATATGTAGTTTGTGGTGTATGGTTTGTGATGTGTGTGATCTGTGGATTTTAAAACAGGCAGAGAGTCATGTATCTTACACCCAGTACTATGCAAAACAATGCCTTCATTCTTTTGTAGTCTATTGTTCTTCCCTCCCTCAGCCTCTGGCAATCATTAACCTATTTCCTGTCCTTATAATTTTTGCCTTTTATAGAATATTGTATGAATGGAATCAGGCAATATGCAGATTTTTGTGTCTGTTTTCTTCCAGTTAGTGAAATGTATTTAATAATCATGCATGAAGTTGCATGAGTTAGTAGCTCATTCTTTTTATCCTGAAATAATATTCCATTACATGGCTCTTCCACAATTTACCAATTTCCCATTGAAGGACATACAGATTGCTTCAAGTTTTGGCCATTATGGATAAAGCTGCTCTGAACATTCTCATATATATTTCTGTGAATATAAGTTTTCAAATCTCTTGGATAAATACCTAACAGTGTGATTGCTGGGTTATGTAATAAGTCTTTGTTTGGTTTTATAAAAATCTGCCAAACTCTTTTCTAAAGTTGCTCTACCATTTCATAATTCTATCACCAATGGAAGAGAGTTCTTGTTGTCCCTCATCTTCACCAGCATTTGTTAATAGCAGTTTTTATTTTTCCATTTTGACCAAATTGATGAATAGCGTTTTCTCACATCTCATGGTTTTATTTTATATTTCTCAATGACAAAAGATTTTGAACATCTTCTCACATTTTTATTTGCCATTTGTATATCTACTTGCCATCTGCATGTCGACCTTATGGGTAACTATTAAATTTATAACTATTAACTCCTTTTTATAAATGAGAAATCTGTGAATCAAAGCAATTATTTATTTGTTCTAAGGTCATGTATCTGGTAACAATAGTGAAACCAAACAATAGACTTTCATTACTCTACTTTTAAGTAACATATTGTGAAAATTAGTAAAGGAAACCTCATTTGAAATGGCTTCAGGAAGCCCTAAAGGGGGAGCTCTCACCCACAAGCCACTGATTGCCGCCTGCATCATTGGCAGGAAGAAGGAATATAAGAATTATTTTGGTAAGGGAAGATATTTTCACACAGGAATTTTATCTCTTGCTTTAAGAAAAAGAAGGGAGGTCCCTTTCTGCCCCAGGAACAGTGCACTAACCAGCACTGGCAGCCAATGAGAAACTGCTACAACCTCAAATTCTTGTTCTCAATGAACTTATGTTCAAAACAACACTTCCCAATTTTCTCCTTAAACCTAATAAAAGCTGCCCTTCTCTTTGTCTCTTCAGATATGCCTATGGTTTGCCATAATTTACTTGTATCAAATTGCAATCTCTCTGCTATTCCTTAGTAATCTCATTTTGTTTGTAAAATAACTGGTTATTTTATTTTATTTTTTTAACTTAATTTTATTATGTTATGTTAATTACCATACATTACATCATTAGTTTTTGATATAGTGTTCCATGATTCATTGTTTGCGTATAACACCCAGTGCTCCATTCAATACGTGCCCTCTTTAATACCCATCACCAGGCTAACCCATCCCCCCACCCCCCTCCCCTCTAGAACCCTCAGTTTGTTTCTCAGAGTCCATAGTCTCTCATGGTTCATCTCCCCCTCTGATTTCCCCCTCTTCATTTTTCCCTTCCTACTATCTTCTTTTTTTTTTTTTAACATATAATGTATTATTTGTTTCAGAGGTACAGATCTGTGATTCCACAGTCTTACACAATTCACAGCACTCACTGTAGCACATACCCTCCCCAATGTCCATCACCCAGCCACCCCATCCCTCCCAACCCCCACCACTCCAGCAAATCTTAGTTTGTTTCCTTAGATTAAGAATTCCTCATATCAGTGAGATCATATGATACGTGTCTTTCTCTGATTGACTTATTTTGCTCAGCATAATACCCTCTAGTTCCATCCACGTCATTGCAAATGGCAAGATTTCGTGGTTTTTTGATGGCTGCATAATATTCCATGGTATATATATACCACATCTTCTTTATCCGTTCATTCATCTGTTGGTTATTTTATTTTTAAGGTTGACAGTGCTTACTTACAGAAGATAACCCAATTACAGAAGTAACATCAAACTCTATAGTACAAATTATTGTATTATTTCCCTTTCTTATCTGACCTCCAACTCTTAAGAGACATCACCCAAAATCCTAAATCAGAAAATCACTGCACAAACTCAGATATAAATAAGATTAAAAAACCTGTGAAATTAAATATAAATAGTGAAGAACTCTCTGCAACAACATCAAAGGATTAAGTTAACATAGGTAGCTACTGCTTCTCAAGAAGGTTATGCACTAGGCATTTTCAATTAAGTTCTATACTCTCAGTGACTTTGGAGAAAACTATTAAAATAATGATCTACATCATTAGCTAAATGTTGTGCTTAGGTAGGACTATATTTACCCTCAGGTATTTCATGACTTAATATTTGCAATCTCAATACTTCACTTTCTTTTCTGTTTCGTTTGTCTGGCTATTTATAATGTGAAATATAGCTGTGTTGCAGTGTCAAATTATGCTAGCTGTTCTAAAATGATGAGATGTGATGCTACTGCTACTTTTGAAGTTTATTTGTGTGAAATGAGGGGAACTTACACAACCACAGATACACAAAGACTATTTTCAACGTTACATAATTTAAACAAGGGCTCAGATTGGATTTCCTTCCATTTATTTTAGTGTCTTCATGTATTAGAGTTGTGCTCTTCTATGCATTTTATGTTGATTAGTTAATAAAGTTGGTATTGTTGATTAAATAAAAAAGTTCAAAAATCAAGTTCAGTTTTTATTTTAGCTTATGCTATCTGCTGCATTGCAATTTTTAAACTAAAATACAGGATGTTTCCCTGATGCTATAACCTGGAGTCACTATATTTTTTTACATAGGTAGAATTATACAAAACTCAATGTTCTGGATCAAATACTCTTGTAAGGAAACAGCATTTGACTACTCTGTGTAGTCATATTCTTAAAGTTTAATGCTTAATCACAAATATTAAAACTTCTTATTAAATTTTGTTTAAGCCTAAAATTTACTGGTCCATGATGTACTGAATTAGATGTTTTTAGTATATGTATTTCATAAGAAATAAAGAACCATTTAAATAGTTTATAATAGATTCAAAATTTATTTCAACAAATATTTACCAATTCTCTAAATTACACATTGATTTTTTTTTCTTAAATTAAATGTATATATTTTGGTCTCTTTACTAAGGCAGAGATATAATTAATAAATATTATTTAATGAACAAGATTGTGAATACAATGAGTTTATCATAGAATTATCCTCATTTTATGAAAGTTCAATTAGCCATTTTATAGGAAAAGCATGCCATGCGTGCCAATTCAAATGTAGACAAAATAATTATATTATTATTTAGTGTTTTTTCTTTCTCACAGTTATGATACATTGTTAGTGTTGGATTGTTTGTTTTGATCAATGGGCTATTAGAATGAATAAGTGCAAATGAGGGTCTCTGATACACAATATCTTAAAAATTATAGTACATATTTCAATAACCCTATGTCAACTTTCTATAAAATTCTAACTTTATTTTAATCGACACATAACAACCTGTATTTTAGAATAATGGCTCTCAAGTGTTTTTATATATATATCTCTTTATTTATTTCCATAATGGATCATCATAATCTATTACATCAAATACTGAAACAACATGAACAAATTTGCAAACATTTATTTGCAAACCCCCATTCATTTTTATGATATATTACATACTATAAAATGTGGCCAATGGTTTGTTATTTTGGTCAATTGTATTCACTCTTTCATCGTTTGCAAAGAGAATTAACTACATTGTTGTTGTATTAGATTAGTTTTTTGTCTATGATTTCTCTTGATAATATGTGTCTTGTTCTCATATAATAACCATTGCAAATAAAAAGTTGGTAGATACTGGTAAATTTAATTTTTTTCAAAATCTAAATGTCTGCTAAAGTAACCAGAAGATAACAAATTGTATGTTCTATGGAACGTGGTTGAAAAGATTGGCATGAACGCTCTTTGCTTTTATGCAATTCAAGTGGAGGATATAAAATAACTTCAGGTTTGGAAGAAGATAAGGTTAAATAAGTGGTAATGAGATCCAGTCAAACCACAGTTAAACGCCAAGTCCATTTTTAATGCCAATAAACGTGAACAATATTTAGGTCTTGCTATATTCTTTCACCTTACCAATAGTCTGAGATAATTGTTGCCTTCTCTCCACTGAGCAAAATTAACAACTTTAAAATATGTGTGACAATAAGGAGATTTTTTTTTTTAATAGAGGAATCTGAAAATTAGAATCTGAGGTGTAATAATGGGGGAGGAACCACATAATTCTTTTTTTTTTTTTTAAAGATTTATTTATTTGAGAGAATGAGTGAGAGGGGCAAAGGGAGAGGGAGTGAGAATTTCAAGCACACTCTGCATTGAGCTTTGAGCCTGACGCAGTGCTCTATCTCACCCTGAGATCAAGACTGAGTCAAAACCAGGAGTCAGACCGTTAGCCAATTGTACCACCCAGGTGCCCTGGAACCACAGAATTCTTAAAGAACAGGTGATTTGGGGTTAATGTAGAGCATGAAATCAGCCATAAGACCAAGCTTGCCAAAATGTAACACAGAGGGTGCTGGGGGCAATGGAAGGTTTTGGGAAAGGGCATAGACCTTTGGAAGGTCTATGCCGAGGCCCGCGGGACCACTCTGCCGTAGGAATGCCGAGGCGGGGCGGGGCGGGGGGGTGCTGCCTTTCTGGAAGCTTTCTTAGCCCAAACAGCCACCCTGTGACCTAAGAGATGTATGCATTTTCCCTTAGGCTATGTTTAGCAGAACTTGTAGAACATGCAAAATTAGCATATTGTATCTTTCCTGAAAACAGATCCTCCTAGTTCCAGTAAGACCCCTTGCCACACATCCCATGCTTGCGATTATCCTGAAGGACCAATAAAGGTGGGAACGAAGAAGGTCAAAGGGTCTTTGTCTCTGAGGATTGACACCCTTGCCTTCTCCTCTCTTTCACAGCAAAGTTTGGAGTCATCTTTCATCTGTCGGTACAGGGATTGCTGGCCATTCCCGGCAAGGTGACACAAGTGTCTGAATTCCTTGGGGACATAACGGATGATGGTATATGGTTAACACGTAGTTTCTGTCAACAAAAGGGTGTTATTTACAAAGAGCTTTTATGGGACTGCATGTCCATTTACAGGGAGAAGAGACGGTCCTAAAAGGTAGAAAGGTAGGACAAGCTTTTAACTTGTTCACATTGAGTAGCACAGTCAATGGCAAATTTGAATGAGAGCCATACAAAGTATATACCTGCATCAATCCATTATTTACTAGTCAAGTTATCTGGTCAAGCAATGAAATTATCAACATTGTAATTCAGATAACATTTACCACAAAAAGCAGATATGAGAATTAAATAGAACAATAATTATAAAATACCTTGAACACTGGGAACCACTTAGTAGGTATTCAATATTTTTTGCATCTTTTTTCCTTATTCTTCCCTGCTTTTATTTTCCTTTGCATGAGGGTGGTGGTCAAAAAGTCAAAATATTAGAATAAGATTTTTAATGGGATATTTTATAATTTTATTTAAATCATTCAGTATGGGAGAATGTTACTTTATACAGTGGAAAACCAGGCCAGAGAGATTAAATGACTTCAGAGATCACAGCTACATTATGTCAAAACTAGATTAAAATCTGATACTTATCCATTTTTATTCTTTACAATTTTTCTTCAGATTTGTTAGATGAAATTACTCATACAGTAGCTAATGTCCTAAATGCTAACATGAAAATATTCTCAATATCAATATAATTTATTAACAGGTTCTTTTAAAGTAGAATAGATTTTTTATTTATGTGGAGCCAGGAATAGAAAAGACTCTAACATATTTCAAAGTTATTTTTTTCGATTCATTTGATATATTTTAGTTGTAAAATTCTAGTAAGATCCATTAAAATTAAATCTGAAAATTTAAAGAACTAATAGGCAGATAAGATTATAATAGATAGATGATAGATAGATAGATAGATAATTATAATAGTATAATAATGATCAGGATAGATGGAATTAACCCTCCCATTTTTATTGTGGAATTCTTATTTCTGTCCAAAACTTGTCAAAAAACAACAACAACAACAACAACAACATAAAAGTGATTATTTTTGTTGGTCATTTTTTTTTTTAAAGGTTTTATTTATTTGACAGAGAGAGACACAGTGAAAGAGGGAACACAAGCAGGGGGAGTGGGAGAAGGAGAAGCAGGCTTCCCGCAGAGCAGGGAGCCTGCTGCGGGGCTTGATCCCAGGACCCTGAGATCATGACCTGAGCCGAAGGCAGACGCTTAACGACTGAGCCACCCAGGTGCCCCGAGGTTGGTCATTTTCTAATATGGCATTTTATCAGCAAGATATTTCTGTAGCAAAACACATTCAAAAGAGGGAGGGAATGGGAAGAGGAGAGGGAAGGAAAACATAAAGAAACAAGGAAGAAAAATAGGAGGGCAAACTGTATTCTGAAAGATAATGGGGTATATATAACAGCTAAAGTATATTTTACAATAGAGTAGGCACGGAATACTGCAGAACAAATGGGGTGACAAACTGATAAATACTGATATATACAAAATAGAGCTAATTAAACTTTTTTCTTTTATACATAGGACAGAACAATGAGGGCAATGTCAGTGTGGCCAGAATTAGGAGTCAGAAATGAATATATGGATAAGTTGAAAGCAGATCTGTGTTTAGGAAAAAGAAAGAGGAAATAGAAATCATGGCCTATGCAAAAGGGAAAACGAGTGGAGTCACAGACATAGTAGAGATGGTATTTTTGGCTTGGACATTGTGACTTAATTTCTCTAGTCATTGGTCACTGCAACTTCTAGAATTTTCTGTAACTCATGAGGACTCACATGGTTGGACTTTCCTACAGTCTGTCTCAGCCCCTCTTTAGTCATTGGTGTAACAGGAGTGACAGTGCTTTGTGGGCCCTATGTGTTCAATGGAAAATTAATGCATGAGTGAATTAATGGATAAACAAATACAAAAAATGCAGGTAACCTTAGGGATATAATTTACTTCTCAGATGTAACAAAATAATCCCTATCTTAGATAATAATTGATTTTATATAGTTCCATTACATACATTTATATAGACAGAACATTTATTTATAGCAATATAGAGACAATTTCTTAATATAAATGAATACCCAACAAAAAAGGATATGTTAGAAATATAGAAGTTACATATCAGTATAGACTTCCTAGTAATATTATAAATATGTAAAAATATCCCCCAGATGCGTGTATTTGTCAATCTACCTATAGTATTTTTGTTTTTCTTTTAAACCTTTCAATTCTAATATGCCTGAAAGATAGAAACTAAATTATTATTTGGGAAATAAATAGAAGCAGAACAGAACATGTAATCTTTAATTATGTTAAAAGTTTTAATCAATGTTAAAACTCTTCTTGTCTTTGAACTATGTTATAGTGTGTGTAATGAGATAGTGTTTCTAGAATCTTGAAAGTTGGAGGAACATTTTTCAGAACAAATATTTGGGTCTTATTTATCTTAATTTTGTTATAAGAATAAACTTTTTAAGGGAAATTCAAGAGGATTAACACTTAGATTATTGGTGTGAGTTCATCTGGAATGGTTGAAGAAAAGCCCAAGGTAAAAGATGAGCAGTACAAGAACATTTGACTCTTTCCCAACTCTTGTACAATACCCTCCCAGGGGAGTGTATTACAGGCAGAGTCTTTTCCATTCAAAACAAGATGCAAGAAAAATGTCACATGGGTAAACCACTTATGTAGCAACTCAGCATCTTTGGTTTTGTTGAGTTTTTCTTTATAGCTAAACAAATTAGGAATATTTAGCAGGTGTGTATATGTACATATATGTGTGTGTGTATGTGTGTGCATGCATGCATGTAGTCTCTTTTTACAAGAATAACAATCCTTGAAAAATTATGGCAGTGAGTCTAAAATTAAGAATATCAAGTATCAGGGCGCCTGGGTGGCTCAGTTGGTTAAGCGACTGCCTTCGGCTCAGGTCATGATCCTGGAGTCCCGGGATCGAGTCCCGCATCGGGCTCCCAGCTCAGCGGGGAGCCTGCTTCTCCCTCTGACCCTCTGCTCTCTCATGCTGTTTCTCTCTCGCTCGCTCTCCAATAAATAAATAAATAAAATCTTAAAAAAAAAAATTAAAAAAAAAGAATATCAAGTATCAATATTGTAAAAGATAAAATTAAATGTGCAAACATGCTTGTAAAGTGATTACTCAAGTTTTCCCTTTAAGTCAAACTCTTCCACAAACACTATTTCCCATTTCTTATACAATAGAATATATAAAGCTATGATTTCCAGCATACAAATAAAAATTTTATTATAAAGTTATTTGGGTGGAACCCCTAAATTTTTAGTTGAAAGGATCCCTACTAAACTCTATGAATGGAATATTGCTGTACATTAGCTTTCTCTTTAAACACATGATCATTGTGTAAATTATTCCCCATAAAAGTACCTGTTTACATCTAACTAAAGATATTTTAAGAATGTAATTCTGCCATTATTTGTTTCTTCCTGATAAGTAGCATCTTGATATAATCCTTTAGTTCTAAATTCTAAGTAAAAATGGATCTTTCTAATGTATTTTAAATGCGTATTTTCTATTGAATGTTGGGTTGATATGCCTTTTAGAAAGGAGTGTCAGGGATCATCAAGTCCTACTATGTCATTTTACAAATGAAGGAACTTACTCCTAGAAAAATGAAATGACCATTTTCAGTGATGCATAGAAATGGGAAGATTGAGTTTTAAAATTCTGGGCTAAACTTCCTTTTTTAAAAAAAGATTTTTATTTATTTATTCATGAGAAAGAGAATGAGAGAGAGAGAGAGAGGCAGAAGCAGAAGGAGGAGCAGGCTCCTTGTGGAGTAGGGAACCTGATCCAGACTCAATCCCAGGTCTCCAGGATCACCACCTGAGCCAAAGGCAGATGCTCAACTGACTGAGCCACCCAGACAACCCTAAACTTCCTTTAAAAAAAATCTCCCTGTTTCTCTGGTCAGATAAGTTTATATCAGAAAGCTATTAAGTGAATGAGACCACATTTTGGCATTAATGTATTTTGTTTGGTTGATATGATGTCCAAATAATATTTTCAGGGTAATAATTGAAGCAAATAAAGGCAAGACAAATGACCATATGGATGGTTGATTTGACTCAGTAATGGGGATAATGTTATAACACCTTCAGGTGTTTGGATATCTTTTAAAGGTGTCATGCTATATGACCAAAGAAGGAATCTGTGAATACAGGTAAACCAGCTTCCTAATGAAGAGGTTCTAAATTCAGTACCATTATATCTGCCAGGCTTGAAAAGAAAATCAGAGGCAACGGAGGAAGATACTGACGTTAGATGTATAGCAAAAGAAAATGGACTTGGCTTCTAGAAACTGAATTTAGCTTAAATTACAGTTCTTTACTTCTTTGGTATTCAGCAACAACAAAAGCCACCTGCCAATCATTTGGATCCCTCCTGCTGTTTAAAATGTCCAAGGGAAAGAAACATGACATTGTATCCTATTGTTTCGTATCAGTGAGTTTACCTTAAGGTCCTAAAAATAGGAGATAAGATGACAAGAATTACCAATAGCTTTTAAATATTATTTGTCTATTTACTACCTGTTTTTCCCCCCCTCACAAAATTTCTCTTTGTCATCTTTTAAACTGGCTGCTAACTGTTTAGATGAATATAACTCTGCTACGAAAACCTATTTAAAACATGAAATTTCCTATCTATCATAAACATATAGGATGAATAAAGCAAAACAGCCCATTACCAAGTGTTTTTTAAAAGAGCTTTAAAGGGGCGCCTGGGTGGTTCAGTCGGTTAAGCGTCTGCCTTCGGTTCAGATCATGATCCCAGGCTCCTGGAATCAAGCCCGGAGGCTGCTTCTCCCTCTCTTCCCTGCTAGTGCTCTCTGTCACTATTTCTGTCTCTCTCAAATAAATAAATGAAATATCTAAAAAAAATAAAAATAAATAAAAAAGTAAAAGAGCTTTAAAAATTATGTATAGACTATATTAGATAATCCACAGCAAAGTTTCAATGTTCCTTAGGATAGCATTTCTTTATGATAAATCATAATTTCCCAATTATTACTATTATTATGTACAGAAAAAATAAACATTGGATTGAATTGATGATAGAGAGAAAAAGTATAGAAGTGCATAGAATAATAAAAGTCATTTGATTTTAAAAACTGGAAATCACTCAAACCAAATGATCTATACATATATAGATTTGGCTATGAGTAATGATATGGACTAATACTTTAGTAGATTAGAGCAAAACCACAAACTAAATCTAAAACAGAAAAACTTCAAATCTATGGAATATGCATTTAAACTCAGTGTAGCCAATAAACATAAGTGGTTAATAAAAGGTAAACCTCTGGAGTATGTGTTTGTATTTGTGTGTATGTGTGTGTGTGTGAAGTAACCACCTTTAGAACACACACGCAAAACAACAGTATCCAAGTAAATTCATTTTAGCAAATATGAATCAATAGGGTCTTCTTATTAGACAAAGGACTCTATGTGAATCACTGCTCAGAATGCTTTCATTGCAAAAAGAGAAGGCACTTGCTCTAGCATTCTAGTCATATGATTCACAGATCCCTTTGAAGAGTAATGCTTGAAGCTGCAGAGTAATATTTAAAGTCAATGTAGTGAAAAACACCGAAATGTCAAAATTTGACTTAAACTGTAACTGTCTTTAATAGAAACTGGTAAAATAAATTAGTGTCTATACGCAACATATAGGTAGCGAAATAAATATTTGCTAATAAAAACCCAATTGAAATAATTTTATTTTCTATTATAACTATACTTTAAATCAATTTGTTAATACTGGATATATTCGGTAGGTTTTTCAGCCCTTCCCACAAGTTAAAGAATATTATTAGAATATTATTGTGGAACTTAAAGTAACTCCTTTTATAATAAGAGGGCTAGACCGTTTCTAGCATTCTGAATTTCAGGAAATATTAATTCATAGGATTTCATTGGGATTCTTTAATGTGGTTTATTACACACACACACACACACACACACATATATATACATGTAGGACAGTATGACGTAGGACAGTGATTTTCAATGTATGTTTGCCAGAAGATTAAATTTGCTATATATTAATGTGTGTTACTACAGAATGTAGTTCATAGTCAAATAAGTTAGGAAAATGTAGGATTAATCACTTCAAATGATTTCCTTCACTCCAGGACCTCAAAGGGCATTTAAAAATACCGACTATATTTAAAATATTCAAAATTAGGATATGCTTTAATGAGTTTTCCAAGCTTATTTGACCAATATATCCTTTTCAGGCAACATCTTACAGGATAGGATCAGTATTCAACAGAAGTAAGCCTCTTAGGAAAACATGTTTCCTTTAGAAAATATCCTGTGCTAGCAGTACATAGCACTATGTTGGTCTCAGTATCTGGCATTAACCACCTTGGGGGATTAACTTAGTCAATTAACTATTTTCTCTTTTTTAAAATGTCAAACTACCTTCGAATATTATATTTTAAGGGTAAAAAGAGAAGATTTTCTGTGAGTAAGCTTCGGGAGGAATATGCCAAAATAAATATGCATTGCCTTTTAAAATATAATGAAGTAAAAAAAAATATAATGAAGTAACATATTCTTTGTTGTATGGTTTTTGGTACCTCAACATTCTGGACTTTAGCTGCACATTAGAATCACACCGGGAACTTAAAAACAATCAATGTCCAGACCCTTCCTAAATCAATTAAATAAAGATCTTTGGGTTGAGGCCAGACATTGATATTTTTAAAAGCTCTTAAGATGATTCTAATGTACACTGAAGGTTGGGAAGCACTGCTCTAGACTATATTTGAAAGGACAGAAATCAACCCTCTGAGCCTAACCAGAAGAATTGTCCTAAAAGATATATTTTATCAGATAGTGAAGTGTGTCCTTTCTTTTCTATTGTATTTTTTCTTCTATTCTCTTGTATTTGACTCAGCTTCACATCCTATGCTAGTTACTGGGGTTCATTTAGCAAAGACTCATCGTGATCTGGAATAGCATCTGGGACTAGGAGGTGAAGAATAGAGAGAGCAGATAGCAAGTTGCACGGTGATGGTATGGCATCAGGTTGGTTTGAGGGATGGGTGGAAGAGGCAGAAACAGAGATGAAGGCATCTGAGACAGAAATAGGGGTATGAAAGAACATTTCATAATCATCCATCGAGTGCTTCAAAGAGTTTGAGCCTGGCCAAACCCTTCACCTCACCACGCACCTCCTGATAGCAACTGCCCTGAAAATTTTGTTTTTCTCTCGTCTTTGCATTGAGAAGCTCTAGCCTGGAAAGTTCACTTCAGATTCTGGATCTTGGGTGAACCTAATACATGTTGGTTAAAAAGCAGTTAATTGTGAAAATGCGAGTATTATGAGGAAGAATAACACTGCAGTTCCCTTATTTATTTTTACCTTGATAAAAAAATTAGAACAAGAAATAAAGATCTTAGAAATTTTGAAGCCCAGAGAAGGAATGAAAATGAATACTGAGTAGACATGGAATGTGAAGAAAAAACTGGAATATATTTGAGAAAACTGAGGTCTTGAAGGCAATTTTTACCTATCTGATAACGTATCATCTACTGGAGTGTTATAAGAAATGCCAGCGCTGGACCGATAGATCTATAAACTACAGAGAGAATAAAAGGTGCAGAAAAGTTTTTAGGGCCTGAAGAGATATAGCCTCTACTAATTTCACATAGCCTTTGTCATTATTAAGACTCCAGGTCTGATTATGTATGAGATCATATATTCTTGTTGGGAAGAATATTGCCAATGGAATTATTACAACAAATAGCTGAATTATATTAGCAACAGTAGTAAAGAGATCATATTAACAGCATGGCTTCCCCCTTTTACAAAACTAAACAACCAGCCACTATTAATCAAGTTTACACTCTTCGAAGTTCCTAGTAGTCTGGCCTGGTTCCGTGTGAGTTAAATGAATTTGTTCTTTTAACAGCTTTTTTTTCCTCCCCAAATGATTTTATTGTTCAAATTACCTTATCTGGAAACCCTTGCTCTTTCAGCAAGCCCTCATACTGTAGCAGTCATGAATCAATAGCTCATATTGAATTTAGAGAAATACTGACTAACCCTATTGCTACAAGACAGGATTTGCTTCTAACTAGCAATTAAATTGCCATGTAGACTAAAATCCATTTCAAAATCATCGCCATAATGCTAGCTTATTTTGTTCCTAGACTTTCAAAATGTACTTACTGTTCAAATATACTGTTATTAAATATCACAAAAATCACAAAACTAAATCCAGGCTTCCTCATCCTTAGCTTCAACGTGTCAAGTCATAGCTGCCTGGAAAGATGTCTTATTGCACTGAGAGCGTGGAGATGTATTCTGGGTAAGAAATAAAATAGAGATTTGCAGACTCTACTCCGTTCTGTGGTTCATGCCTCAGTTTGTCTTAGACAGAGCTTTTGTGGTATGAGAAATGGATAGGAGAGTACAGGAGGCAGTGCCTGAAAACTGGACTCAGGTGGGTGCAAGTGTGTCAGAGAATCAGAACCTTGACTCCAGATACGTACTCTCTAAAACTAATGACTAATTTTCCTATACATCATCCATGTTTTCCCAGACCTTCCCAAAGTGTTGTTGAGCTGCCAAAAAAAAAAAAAAAAAAAATTACACCTGCGGTCCCTTTATAAACATTGCGTATATGTTAATTAGGTTAATACTGAAGCTAGTATTCATGAGGTAAAACATGTCAAAGTGGTGTTTGGTATTGGAAATAGTGTGAGGGATCATGCCACCTGCCTTCTTGTGGTGATGGTTGGGTGGTTGTGCTGGAGTCTGTCTGATGTGGTTTTTTCCACATGGAACAAGGCAATCTCAGAATTATAAAACTCCTGAAATATTGGCTACCCCAACATTTTAAAATTTCACTTTTTATCTGAAGGGATTGGAAAATGAAGCAATCATTATTATTTGTACTAAAAAGAATACACTAAACATTTAACTATTTCCAGTTTCCCTCTAACAATGAAGAGGGATATCTAGAATTCATTGACTGTCCAAAGGAAAGTGAATGACAATGATTGAAACTTAAAAGTAAATACATGAGGATGAAAAGATAATTAGAATAGATATCCTAAACAAATAATCAAAGATGTAAGAAAAGGCATTCATGCTTTTCTGGAACAATGAAATTTCTGGCTCAGGCATTGATGAAATACACCGCAGGAAACACGTGGATTCCACTGCTTTCTGGACATCCTTGTTTCTAGAGTAAAAGCATTTATTAATTGTATGTTGTTTCTTTGTACATGGTGTTTTTCTTTAGTTTTTGAAGACTTCCTTTGTCATTGTCTTTTAACAATTTGACTTTGATGTAGCCAGGTTTATAGTATTTGTGCTTATCCTACATGGGGATTTGTGGAGCTCTTTGGATCTATAAATTAATATTACATCAAATGTGGGGAATTTTTGACCTTATTTCTTCAAATATTTTTTCTACCCCTTTATCTCTTTTCGTCTGACAGTCACATTACATCCGTGGTGGTATGCTTGCTATTTTCTGAGCCTCTTAATTTTTCTTTAATCTCTTTTTCTCCCTGTTGTTAAGATTGAATAATTTCCATTGATCAGTCTTCAAGTTTATTGATTTGCTTTTCTGTCATCTCAAATATGATATCGGGCCCATCTAGTAAATTTTCCATTTCATTTATTGTAGTTTTCAGTTCTGGAGTCTCCATTTGGCTCTTTTTTCATGTATTTCTATGTATTTACTCAGATTCCCTATTTGTTGAGTCACTGTCATCATACTTTAATTCTTTAAACATTGTTTTCTTTAATTCTTTGAACATAGTTATAACAGCTGCTTTGAAATCGTTTTCTGCTAGTTCCAACATCCGGGTGCTGCTCTTGACAGTGCCATTTTTTTCTGAGCATGAGTCACATTTTTCTGTTTGTTTCTATGTCTTGTAAATTTTTGTTGAAAATTAGTTACTTTAGATAGTATATTGTAGCAAGTCTGTATTCTGACATTTCTCCTCTGTACATTTTTATTGCTGTCGCTTATTTTGTTTATTTATTTTTTTAAACTTGTCCATTCTAAATATGTCAAAAGCAAGAGGAATAAACTTAAATGGGCTCTCAGCCAAATGTGGGATAATTTGAGCATCAAAATAAATAATATAAAATCAATAGTGTATTATAACACAATAAAATAAGGAAATTGATGTTATGGAAGATACTAAAAAAAGTGTGGTGGACACTGTTCTTTAACAGAGAACTTACAAGAATAACAAGGAATACTAAATAAATTATAGAATTAAAATATTGCTATTTTGCAACTACCAATTTAATAAATGATTTAGAAAAAGATTATGAATGAATGACAACCATTGCTAAACTAAAACAGCAATCAGATATTGTACATGTGTTAGAGTGGTTAAATTTAAAAAAATGATACTATCAATTACTGGCAAAGGTGTGAAGCAACATGAAATCTCATCTATAGCTTGTGGGAATGCAAAATGGTATAACTACTTTGGGAGACATTTTGGCAGTTTCTTATAAAACTAAACATAGTCTTGTCATACAATACAGCAATTGCTCGTGTAATTATTCAACTGATTTGAAAACTTAGGTTTACCAAAATTCTACATGCAAATTTTCACAGCAGTTGTCACCAAAAAATGGAAGCAGCCAAGCCAAGATGTCTTTCAAAACATGAATGTATAAAAACCCTGTTATACCTCCATACAATGGAACACAATTCGGTGATGAAGAGGAATGAATATATACAATTATTGAATCATTATGCTGTACACCTGACAATAATATAATGTCATATGTCAATTATATTTCAATAAAAAAGAGGAATGAATACAACATGAATGAATCTTAAATGCACATTGCTAAATGAAAGAAGCCTGTTTGAAAAGGTTACATGTTACAATATTGCATTTATATGACATTTTGGAAAAGGCAACAATATAAAGATAGAAAACACATTAGTGGTTGCAGGAGTTCAAGGAGGATTGAATAGGTGAAGCACAGGGGCTTTTATTTTAGGGATGTGAAACTATTCATAGTGTGATAGGATAGTGGTATCCATGACAGTATGCAGTTATCAAACTCCTAGAATTTTACAGCCAAAGAGTGCAACTTTGTGTGTACAAGTGTAAATTAGGTGTGTGGCAGAGATCCCAGGATGAAATGCAAATTGTGATAAAACCATCTATTTGTATTACAAATGCTGAAGGAGGTAGAGGGAAAGCATTCTGTCCCAAGTGACTTTGGAAACAAGTGGAAACTATAAGACTAAGAATGAAATAAACTATACAAAAGCACTGTACTCTAGGTGGTGAACTTGTTTCTCACAGGTTTATAAGTTAGTAAATCTGAAACAATTATACATGTGTACTGAGACTGAACAAATGCACAAATGAAGTATGGAAGTTGGGAGCCAGGTTGCTCACTGTTAGGGTAAGAAGTTACAAATAAACAAGGGGGCAAGGCTAATACCGGATTAAGTTAGAAACATTAATATGAACTAATATTTGGCTTAATGTTAATACAAATGGACAGATACAGAAATAATTATAAATATGGGTTTATACTCATATTAAGTAACAATTATATATTGATAAAGTTTTATAATAATCTGTGTGTACATAGGTATAATATAATATTTCCAAGCCCTTTACTCTGAAAAATCCTGGAAGCAATGATACTTCAGTAGTAATAAACACATCCAGAACTCAGATCCTGGTTTTTAATAGAAGGAATGAGGGCTCCTTGGAGAAATGGATAATCATAAGTCTGGAACAGGAAATACATAAGATGAGCCTGGAGCATCTGGAGTACCAAAAAGTGTGGAAGTACTTAAAAAACAAACCAATGAAATATGTCAAAGAAACACAACTGAACTACTCTTGGTGACGAAAGCTGGAATAATTTGAACAACAAAATAAATAATGTAGAACTGGACTATAAACTAAAGTAAAAACAAATACTTATGAGTCCATACTGATACAAATAAATGATTGAATAAATACACAAAGAAGGGAGCATAGGCAAATCTCCATACAGAAGGAATACAAATAATTTTTGAAGATACTCCTCTCTTCAGCAAATGGAGCATAATGTCCCACCCGTGAGCTGCTCATAGAGATTTCCTATCAAAGAGTAGATTATGAAAAGAAAGAAAATGAGTCGCTTTACAGTGGAGAAACCTGACAAACACTACCCTAGCCACATGATCAGGTTAATATCCAGTGATAGGTCATGTTAGTAGCAAGCGACCCTAAATACGACGTGGTGTAAGTGGCACTTTATCTCAGTGATTTTCCTTCCCCAAACCCATAATCCTGTCTAATTATGAGAAAAACATCAGCCTAACCCAAACTGAGAGGCTTTCTCTAAAATACCTGATTATTCCTCCTCAAAACTGTCAAGGTCATCAAAAACGAGGGAAGTCTGAGAAACTGTCACCATCTAGAGAGGTCTAAGAAGACCTAATGAATAAATGTAATGTGATATCCTGGATGGGTTCCTGGATCCAGAAAATAACGTTGGATAAAAATTAAATAATCCATTTAAAGTATGGAGTTTTGTAATAATAGATTAATATTAGTTCATTAGTTGTGATAAATATGTCATTAAATGTCATTAACAGCACAACAATCTGCTTGTAATAAATAAAATAACTCTGTACCATCCATGAAACTTTTCTGTAGATCTAAAACTATTCTAGAAAAAAAAATATTAAAAAGAAAACACTGGAGAAAAGTTAGTGGGAAAAAGGATGTTCACACAGTTCAAATGACCACCTTACAAATTGTTTCTTATTACAAAGGGGAAAGGTACCTTTATTTATTTGGTTGTTTGTTTATTATTTTTTTATTTGAACAGGTGACACACAATGTTACATTTGTTTCAAGTATACAAGTTAGTGGTTTGATAAGTTTATACATTATGCTATGTTCACCACAAGTGTAGCTACCATTTGTCCCATTGTATAACTATTACATATCATTGACTATATTCCTTATGCTGTGCCTTTTAGTCCCGTGACTTACTCTTTTCATAACTGGAAGCCTGTATCTCCCACTCCCTTTCACCCATTTTGCCCAACCTCCCACCCCCCATCCCCTCTGGTAACCATGGGTTTGTTCTCTGTATTTATAAATCTGATTCTGCTTTTTTGTTTGTTTATCCATTTGTTTGTTTGCTTTTTTGTTTTTCTTTATATTCTACTTATGAGTGAAATCGTATGGTATTTATCTTTCTCAGTATGACTTATTTCACTTCCTTTTATGATGGAGAAATATAGATGATAACACTTTAACCAAGTGATCAAATTTTCCATTGCCAAAGATTGAATAATTATATATCAACATGCCTTATGCCACACAGAGAAGAATACAACAAATCACTGTTTCTCACTAAAATGTTTAACCTGATCTAATCATGAGGATACCATACAAATCCATGTTATGTAACATTCTGCAAAATAATTAAAATTTCTTGGCTTAGCTAAAAGCATTCTTAGCTAGAGGGCTTCAGGTTAAAGTATTCAGTTTTTTACCTAGTACAATGTGTTACGTGGGGTGATTGGAAAGAGCTTCTTAGAGTAAGTGGCATTAGGGATGCAAATGTAAGGATATTTTGGATAAGCTCATATGGGCTGAATGGGAGAACAGAATATGTATTATGGTCAATTAATGTGTTCCTGTACAAGGAGAATGAGAAAAATACAAACTTTTCTGGGGAATTTGGATCAAATAGGTCAGAGATGAGCAGGTGTACTGTCAGTGATATAAAGATTTAGTGTTTGAAGTTTGCTTAATGCTGAAGCTTTGTGTTAACTCTAAATATGACTGTCATCAGAAGCTTTCTTCTACTTCTTAATCTCAGATATAAGAAATATTCAACTATTTTTCTCTGCTCTTATCAGTTGGTATACCCACAGAGAAAGTAGTCATGTAAACAATTTGGGGGCATAAGATATCTTTTTAAATGGAAGAGATTATTCATCTTTTTAAAGTAAGAAATCTGACATAATCACTTTTTAAGTATAGGAAATGGTTTTGAGTCCATTTAACAGAGAGATCAGTGTTGAAATCTTGGTTGATGAAAAAGTGAAAGCGCTATTCTGTAGCATTATTTTGTCTGGCTATGCAGAGAAGTATGCAGTTTTTGATTCTGAACAATTTTCACTATTTGATCATTAATTTTGGTATCATTGATTACCTTTTTATTAAGTCTGTTAAAAGACAAAGTTAAAATAAAGTTCTATAAAGGGACAAAGGTGTAAAAATACCTTCCCACCATCGGGCTTTTTCTTGTTTTGCATTATTGCTGGGTTTCAGTAAGTCTATTAGAAAACCCATACATATTTCATCCATGCTGTAAATAATCCAATCCTGGCAGGTAACAGAAGTTGTATTTTTACCATCGAGCGCTATACCTGTATTGCTATGCTTGAAGCCAGTTTTTTTTTCTTGTTCCAACTCTGTGATCTTTTTCCTAGTACCTTAGCACTATATTTTTCTGGCAGAGTCTCCCTAGAATGGGTTGACTGTGTTATTTGATTTTGCCCTAAGCTTTGTAGGCCCCCTGTGGCTGGTTATAAGAAGCAGTTGGGGAAGGAGAAAAATGTAGTTTGCCAGCTAGTACTGAGGAGAGAAATAACACAGATGCCTTGAGACTCATATTCAATTAACCTCCTCTGCCTCCCAGCATTTTCATGACAAAACTGCTAACTTCCACAAAAGTTAGAGTCAATTCAACAAATATTTACAGAGTGCCTACTGTGTAGGGGGCACTCTGCCAACATAAGGCTGGTAGAAGAAAAGGTAAGGAGGTGACTAATGAAGACAAGGGTTTAGAAAGAGTCTTAAAGTCTGAGCTTTGAAATGAAATAATATGAGTTCAAATATTTTTAAGTTTTCCCTCTTTGACTGTGGATAAGTAAGTTACTTATCAGTCTTTTTTTTTTTTTTTTTTTCATTTGGATAGGGCTAGAAAATTTTTTTAAAGTAAAATTAAATATACAAAAAATTTTAAAAAATTGAATAAATCAATAACACGTTAAAATAAAGTAAAATAGAGTGAACAAATATAATATTTTAAATGATGTGCCTGTTACCTTGTAAGTGACTGAAAATAAAAGTGGGATAAAGCCAGTTCTGGGAAGCAGACAAGAGCTTGGAAAGACAGGTAAGTCTTCCTGAGAGAAGGCAAGTCAGATAGGCTGAGCTAGGTAGGGAACAAAAGCCTAGGGTGTCTGGAATAGAGTTACGCATTCACAGTCAGGTTAGCTACAAGAGCGCCGTGATGGTGTGTCTGAACAGATTATAGCAGTCTCTCAGGGAACTGCAGTCCAAGAGGGGTCGTCACAAATTTAATAGAAAATTATAAGAGAATACAGGATGAAGCAAGTGTTAAAATGATGTACAAGCTACACAGAAAGGAAAACCTAGAATAATTTATTCCCACTAAACTGGGCAGGCTAATCAGGGGAGGTTTCTTGGGAGAGACTGAATTGGTTCTTAGAGATAATAGTGGTGGTAGCACAGGAAGACAATGGGGAAGGATATGATCATGCCATCTATATGAGAGCACGGGAGATAATACAGAAACACAGAAGTATTAAATAATTATGAATACACCAGAGGGGTGTGGTATGTGAATGCAATTGGAGAGGAGTTTATAGGCATAGAGAGCAGGAAGAGCTGCAGAGGTAAACTAGGAAGAAGTTTATATAAGGAAAAAAAAAATGAGGCCCAAGGATTGAACCCTGCAGAATGCCAGTATTTGTAATTTGGGAGAGAAAGTAGATCCTAGTAATAGGCAATGAAAGGAAGGCATCCATGTAAAAGTTCTCATCACAATAAAAAAAGTGTTTGTAACTATATATGGTGATGAATATTAACTAGACTTATTGTTGTATCATTTTACAATATATACAGATATTATATCATATGTTATATACCTAAAACTAATATAATGTTGTATGTCAATTTTACCTCAATTAAAAAAAGAAGACATCGGTGCGCCTGGGTAGCTCAGTCGTTAAGCGTCTGCCTTCAGCTCAGGTCATGATCCCGGGGTCCTGGGATGGAGCCCCACATCGGGCTCCCTGCTCTGCAGGAAGCCTGCTTCTCCCTCTCCCACTCTCCCTGCTTGTGTTCCCTCTCTCACTGTGTCTCTCTTTGTCAAATAAATAAATAAAATTAAAAAAAAAAAACCAAAAAAAAGAAGAAGACATCACCTATGGGGTAGAAAATAAATCAGGAGGGTAGGAAACTAAAAAGACAAGAAAAAAGTAATTCAAAATGGGAATAGATAATTTGTAACAAGTGCTTCTAAGGCTTGAGTAAAAAGGAGGCAGATAGATAACGGACAGTGGATTTAGCAAGATGGATGTCTTTCGTGATTAGGAAAGATTGGTTTAATGGGTTGCTGGAAGTGAAAACCTTCATTAGTTTCTAGAGAAAACAAAATGAGGAATTGAAGACATGGACTGCTGACAACTTTTTAAAGAAATTTTGTTATAAAGTTGGGTTATATCCTTTTAGCCTGAAGGATAGCAGAGAAACATAGCTGCGAATGGAGAGGAGAGAAAGTATAGCACATGTATGCTGAGGGTGATAATCATCTTTGACTTGACTGAGGAGAATGCAGTAGAAATGCTAGATATTCAAGTTAAAGACCAACTTAGGAGTGATAGAGGAGACCTAAGATGCTGAGTTTTAACTAGAGCAGGACTACTGGAGAAAGAGGCAAATGAAAATACTAGTAAGACAATGTTGAGATAGAATGAGTAGGGGTTGGTAATTGGCTTTAGAGGGGAAAAAAGTGGCAAATGTGATGCTGTGGTATTTAGCTTGTGTGATTTGGTGGATGCCATTGTTCAGGCAGAAAACACAGAAAGTAAGTAGTGATGGGTACCAGTTAAAGTTAATGCCTGATTCAGAATAATCCCATAACCTCAGAGTCTAGCTTCACTCCACTTATGTGAGCTGAAAATGTCCAGGTGTTTCTCAACTGACCTAGAGTGAGCTGATGAAGGAATTCTCCATGATTTTGCAAACTGGAACTAGGGAAGAATCTCCAGTCAAAGCTTCAGAACTTGAAGCTTCAAGTATGAGAATCAGAAGGTGTTGATAAGCATTTTCCCTATTCTGTGGAGGATGTGGGTTTTTACTGAACTTAATAAAACCAGCACCTGAAAAGAAGCAAGGAGGACAAGTGTGTGGACTCCCGACTGTGGTTAGTCCAGTCACATCCCAGTATCTTTCTAATAAATCCTTGTATAGCCTAAGTTAATTAAAGTCAAATTTGTGTAATCTAAAGTGGCCTAGTTGATTGAGTAGTAACATATAATTACCCAAATTTTCAAATATTAAATGTGAGGTGTCAAAAACATAAGCAGAACTTGGAAATGTAGACTGGGAGTTCACAAAATAGATAAGAACTGCAGTTTTCTGGTTTGGAATATAGAGGATGTAGTTAAATTATTAGACAAGGAGATTGCTCAGTTTGTGTGTACAGGCATGGTAGAAATATTTTTAAATGGGTATATAAAATAGAATGGTTGAATATATACATATGAGAACAGCTGACTAAAATCCACAGAAGATAAGTTCAAGAAAAGTAATCAGAGACATAAAGGAGAGCAAGAATGTAGTGTCATAAAGTGTAATGGGGGGCTAAAAATTTTAGGGAAGCATGCATAGTCAAGTGTGTCAGATATTTTCAGAGATTAATTATGAAGATCATTGTCACAAAACCACAAGGTTTGATATTTGAGAAGATAGTGAGGAAGTTTGAGGAAGCAATTTTAGTTTAATAGAGGAAAGGGATGGGAACATTTTTGGATTTTCATATGAACATTGACAAAGAGGAGACAGTACGGGAGAAGTATTTTTTAAATTAAAGAAGGAAGAAAAGTGTAACTAGAGAGAAGATTCAGAATGGAAGAGAAGGATTTTAAATAGTAATGATGCTTGAGCATATTTTTTGATGAAAATAGAAGAGCAGAAGAGAGGGAGAGATTAAAAAGCAAACAAATAATGATGGAGCAAGGACAGAAATGCCAACACAAGTGTAAGAGTTAATGCTAGAAAGAAGGAAGGTCATGTCCTTGTTGAAGGTAAGATACAGGAGTAATGAAAGGCAGAGATATTTTCAGGTGAAACAGTGAGGAGTTTTTCTGTTTTGAAGACCACAACTAGAAAAGGGATAAATCTACAAACATGAAAATAAAGACATGGAAATAGATCAGCCAAAGTAGCAAATAGGAAAAAAAAAAAATTGCAAATAAGGCAGAAAATTATCCAGAAACGAAGAGGGGATGCTACTTATTTCCTTCCGTAGATGTCTATCCTTGATTCCCAACTTGTTTTAAACATATAAAACACCCAGGGATTGTGCCATATGAAGATAAGAAGATTAATATGAGCAAATACTGGGATTTGCTTTGAGATCTATATCCTGGAGAGGATGACTCTGGATCCTATATTATAAAGAAAACTTTGATTTCCCACATGAGAATGAGCCTTTCTAGAATGTTATTTCGGTATATGAATAAGAGCAAAGGACTATGAATTAGCTGGTGAAAGTCTTTCCATAAGAGAGGATTGATTTTAGAAGAAATGGGTAGCTTCTACAGGACAGCCAACTTTGTGCTCCCCCACTCTTGTGATAAGAAGCTCCGGTAAAGAACCCTCATCCTCTTTTATAATGGAGACTTGTGATTCCAGAAATACTTGCTTCAGAGGATTATAAATGAATATGCACATATATAAAAATACCATCCATTTACAAGTTATGGATCACCTTCAAGTTTACTGATGGTTCTTTATTTGAACATCAACAGAAAAGCACATTTACTCTGTAGCCTATGACTCCGATACATGGAGACATTGTAATTGCTCCACATTCCTGAGTAATCATTTTCTGATGGGTTTATTGCCACCTTTGCCTTATCAGGGCATGGCACTGTTACGGACCCTGGTGATAAATTACCCTTTAGAGAGGGATAAGACAGTGCCACTTTAACAAGTGCAATAAAGCACTTTTTATATTGGGAGAGTTCAGTGCATTTTCCATTCATCATACACCCTCAGTGATTTTACACAGATTTTACACTGTTGATTAGCTCATTAGTGGGGTTAATTGGATACATTAACTGGCAGAATTACAGCTTGACTATGAACCAGAGGCTGCAGCATTATAAATGACAGACAAACCACAGATATGCATGGCCAGTCTGAAGGAAGTTCCTCTCTTTGATTAACTTTCATTAGGTTTAATTCCTTCCCCCTCCCCACTCCTGTAATTGACTCCACATGAGATTTACCATGGATATAAGTGAATAGATGACATTAATATACATTTCCAATTGTCATAAGTTTTCTTGAAAAATAGTAAGAAAAAGAGCAGTTGAGGAAAGTGTTGAAAACAGTCTACAGGAAATCAAGCAATGATTGTCATCTAGAAATTCAATAAATTCTCCTCCTTCAAAATCTATGATTTTACTGAATCCTTTATAACACATAGTATGAATTAATTGTTCAAGGACTGCACATCAGTATCACATGGAAATCACAGAAATACAGATTCCTGAACTGTGCCCTAAACCTATTAAATACATACTTCTAAAAGTAGGGCCAGGAATCTTTATAATTAACAAATTCTCCAGCTGATTCTTACACAGTGAGTTTGGCACTGTGGTTAAAATATCATGCTAGTTTGCACCGAACATCGAGCAATGTGGAGTGTTCAGTTAATTAAACAACTATAAAGGGCTATATCACCATTTGAAGAAAGCCAATGTTCTTTAAAAAGCATGACATCTTTTTCTATAGGTCAAATTTTCCACCAGACTCAGGCTCTGAGTTTGTTGACCTCTCTCCGAGTCTCTTCTCCCATGTTTCCTTTAACTTTTTACTTCTACTCTTTGTATTGGTGAGATTAAATTTTAATTTTTTTTTTCCCTAGGAAATCTTACTTGTCTTAGTTGAAGCTCTAAGTATAGAGACAACGTATAATTTATTTATGTTTGTGATTTGTTTGCTTTCAGATAAGATTGTGGCTGGCAGTGGGAAGAGAGCTAGGTTACAAATATGGACCTGGGCTCTAGTGTCAACTCTGTTAATCACTTAGACATCTTCAGAAAGTTCCAACTTCTCTGGACCTCAGTTTACTATACTTAAATTGGAAATCAGTCACATCTCATGTACAAGGCTACCAATGACGACTAAATGAAATTTTACTTGATTCTATGTGCATTTGTGAGAACAGTGCAATTTGGAAAGGACCATCTCCAAAAGAGGGGGAGAGGAATCTGACAAGTTAGATGGCTGATTCACAAAGCAGAGGTATAAAAAAAGAAGAGCATTTCATATGAACAGCGTGTGCAAACTATGTGGAGGGAACAAGGAAGCTGGTAGAAAAGGAAAACCGTTAAGAGTTGTAGCTAACTTACCCCCTACCTGTTACTTGGCAGGCAGAGAAGCAGACATGCCTATCGACTGCCCACCCTGAAGGAAACCATTGAATGGGAAGGCAGAAGATTCAGGATTGATTTGTAGCAGTAGAATAAAGTGCAGGAAAAGAATGGGCAAGAAGAAGAAAGAAAAAGGAAAGCTTTGTTTTTGAGTTCTAGGGGGGAAAGCCAGGGGGACCAGAGAGAGAAAGAGAGAGAGCGAAATCATGTAACATTGGCAGGGAGGGAGAGGAAAAACTACAGGGAGATCTACTCAAAAATGCATGGAAGCAATTACCAATGAGTTGCTGCATAGTAGGGACTTTGATAAATGAGTTGACTAAGCTGAACCCAAAGGGTGCATTTACAATAATTCTAAGTTCTGGAATTCAGTACTTAATTTGCATTCCAAATCATGGTAAAACTTACTCCAAAAAATGTGTCATAGATTAAATATTGCTATTGCAGTTCCACCTTGGAAGGTGAAGGTAGTGCTCTCAGTGGGTCTCCGTGGTCATGAAGTAAAGCTTTTAAGACACATTGTGACTTTTCTTAAGAAGATAATGTGACATATTTAGGTGGCCTAAAACCCAGAATATAGTAGATCAAACTCCACACATGTCAGTGACTCAAACGTTTAAGAAACTTCGGTATTTGGCATATCATTACTTTAGGAAAAAATTATTTGTACAATGTTAGGGAAGAAAAATATTTCCTTCTACTTTTCTAGACCCTTTGGCCTAATAATCAAATTAATATGTAACAGACTGACAGGAGAAAAATGATTTTAATTACATATGAACGGGGGCCTCATAAGAATCTGAGACCCAAGGAGAATCTGGGCAGTTGAGGTTCATATGCCATCTTGAGCTAAGGAATGGGACAGGGGCCTGGGGTTTTGAAGGAGTGGGGGGAGAGTAATTCACAGGATGATAGAAAAAATGTTAGGTAATTAGATGTTTGTCCTGCCACTCAGATTAAAAAAGGTCATTCAGATAAAGTTATCTTCTGTAATAGCTCTCTTTCTGGGGTAGGCCCCCTCTCCAAATTCTTTCACGTAGTTTAAGGGAGAGGTAAAACATTTTCTTGAATCTGCTCAGTCTCGTTTTCCTTCAGCTCAAAATAATCCACATATCAAAGTGGCACATTTTGGGGATACTTGTCATGAACACCTTCAACTATTTTGGAAGGGCTGCACTCATGAACTGACTTTATATATATATATATATACATATATAGTCTTTGTTTTAAAATATATTAGTGAGCTTTTGGGTAATAGTGGCTAAAAATATGACAACACTGTCTCTTAAAACTCAAGAAGTAAAAATTTTCCAAATATATGCATTTTAAAAATATTCTCTGTGCAATGAGAACCAAATTAAATGTAACCTATTAAATATGGCTCTTCTTGAACAACTAGGTCTCTTTCTTTCTGACTTACAACACGCTATGTGTGCACTTTATGAGGTATTTATTTTAACTTCTGTCATAGTTACTTACACATGAACTTTGTCTTGCCTCCTGCCTGATCTACTTCGGGAAGACAGAGATGATGTTTAATAAAATATACAATAGCCACACAGCTAATCATTGTAATTCTCAAAAAACTTATAAAGATCTGTTGAGAACACAGAATGAGACAGACATTGATTGCCGCTTCCTTCAAAGTTCATACATTGAAGTTCAACAGATCTCACAGCTTGGAGCAAAAGTTAGGAATATACATTAATATTGGACTGATTATTTTTATATCTTATTGGAGTCTAAAATGACTGAAAATAAGGTCAATAAAATGTATATTTTGAAGGGTATTGAAATAGGGAAATACAATATTTTGTTGAGTATATTATAGGTTATTCTTGGTCATGCTGAGAAATGAAAATAACTTGCAGGAAAATAGACTAGATACAAACTGAACAATATATTGAAATGAAATCACAAAGTGAAACAAAATATATGTGTAAATATGCATAGTGTAGGAGGGAATATTGCTTTAATCTTGTTCTGGAAAGCAATTGAGAACAAATGAAGAGTGCTAAAGAGCAGAAAAAAGTTGAAAATGTATTTAGAATATAAAGTATCTCATCTTCTTATTTTTCTAGTCACAAATTCTGAAAACCTCATTCTCTGTTTTCCACAGTGGAAGCTCAGATCTTACACCTCCTGATTTAGACATAGTACCTGAGTCAATCACATCTGCAGGAAGAGCCCCAAATGAGTTGGGGCCAGAATCAACCTCTTGTTTTACCTGCCATAGAGCCTGGGTGGGCACTCTGGACATGCAAAATCACAGTTATGTTTATCTACTACATAGATGTGACTTCTTTCAGTTCTTCTTCCGTGCACTCATTACCCATCGACTCCAGGGCCTATACTTGAATATCAGGTTGCTCAGGGAGAGTCCTGTCATTGTTTAAAGCAATCACCAGTCCTCTCCTTCTAAGACCAGAATCTATTTCATATTCATTTCTTGCTGTTGGCCATGGTGTATCTCCAAACAGCCTAGGTCAATGAGCACCATGATGAGTACCTCCCTGACCTCATCCTGTCACATCTTGAGATTCTTGCTTCAATTGGACTCCAATTAAGTCAGTGCCAATGTGAAGTCTAAGTCATCACACCCATTTAAATACTATAATTTGGAGGGAAGTAAGTCAGTGAATGACAAATCAGTTAAAATATTGGACATACTGTCTTGCAACTCAACATGTTTACTTCCAAATTATTAATTCCATCCATTCATTTCATTGACCAAATTTTCTGCAAATTAATATAAAACAGTAATAAATAAGAATATAGCAACTAGAATTACCATTGCTTGTTAATACTCATAAACATATCAACATGGTAAAGGATGGTAGCAGATTTCAAGCTGACCAACTGCAATCTGGAATCTTAATCTCATTTTCCAGAGCTTGTTTGCCTTTTGGACAACTCCATTACCTAGCATAAGACCTAAACCATACTAAGTACTCTGTAAGTATGTGTTGCAAGGATAAGTATGTCTCCCCAAGCCAGAAGGTTTTAGCAAAGAGAAATTATAAACAGAAATAAAGCAAAAGTCAACATATCCATATAATAGATGAACAGTTGCAGCTGAATCAGAATCCAAAGTTTCCAAAGGCACAATATGCTGACAATGGAATATTGTATGTGGATTCCTTTTGCCTGGTATAGTAGTCTGGGCTCTCTGAAGAAACAGAACCAATAGCATTAAAAGGAGATTTTTTATGAGGAATTGGCTCATGTGATTATAGAGGCTGAGAATTCCCACGATCTGCTGTCTGCAAACAGAGACCCAGGAGAGCCAGTGGTGTAATTCGGTTGAGTCCTGAGCCTTGAGAAACAGTGCAGCCAATGAATCTTAGTCCAAGGGCAGGAGAAGATGAGATGTTCCACCTTAAACAATGAGTCCAGTGGAAAAAAAAAAAGGATGAATGCCTCCTTCCCTGACCTTTCTGTTCTATTTAGCCCGTCAACAGACTGGATGAAGCTCACCCACAATGGGGTGAACAATCTACTTTGCTCAGTCCACTGATGCAAATGCATATCTCTTCTGGATACACCCTTACAAACACACCTAGAAATAATGAATAACCAGTTATCTAGGCATTTCCTGGTCTAGTCAAGTTGATATATAAAATTAACTCTCATACCTACTTTAGGTATTTAGTTTGTGTATAGTAATTGAGTAGTTTAGTGATAGTATAGTTTAGATACAGTGCAGTATAAAGTCTAGTTATAGTTAGTAAGTAGAGTATATAGATGTGTGTGCGTGTGTGTGTATGTGTGTTTGTGTGTATTTTCATTGCAGGCTACATATCTTTGAATTCAGGCAACAAATAGATTGCATGTTGCTTACCAACTCTGATTTATTGGGAGTGCCTGCCCAGAGGATTACATTGTAAAAGATTATGATCCAGGGTTTGGACCCCATAAAAAAACTTCAAACTCAAGTTTCTTTATCTGTTATGGTCTGGAGCTGGGGAAAGCACAGTAGCATGTGTGCAGTGTATTCTGCTTTCTACACTTCACTGAGACTACATGCTCACTATCATTAGTAAAATATTAGATACTGTGATTTTATAATAAATCCCTACCCTTAAGCTGTTTTGAGTTGTGAATATAGCTTGAACCTAAAGGATATTTAATGTCAAAAGCATTTATGATATTGGGTATGTAGAAGGCTCAGATTGTGAATACAAAGTAAATAAGAAGCAGTCACTGTTTTCAAAGATTTATAATTTAGTAGGTATTCTTGGCCACAAATAGTGAGTGCCAGCCTAAAAAGCATAGAGAGCTTAATACAAACACTATTAAAGAAACCTGGCATCTGACAGTATTATCTATGTATGTAAAAATCAGTATATATACCTACTTGCAGTCCTCTGAGACACAGGAATTAGAAAATGCAGAATAGTTAGATAATAACTCAGGGAATCTTGAGACCGAACAGCCATTGTATGTATTTTCCACACCAGTGTTTTCTTCCAGAATTGAGAATGACTCTCTGTCTTTTATTTCTGGCTCTTTGCTGCCCCAGATCATAGTGCTTTTTGAAGACTGCTAGTGAATGAACAATTTTGTTTCTATTCCCAGGATAACATCTGTAGGAAAACAATTCAGACAGATATGTTCAGTTATGCAAGCAAATACTATTTTCTTTTTATCTGCAGAAAGTCATTTGAGACGTGATTATGCAGCACCTGCTAAAATGTTATTGGGTGTTTCCTTCCCTGTTAGAAAGATGTGGTTCTGATGACCCTAATTGTATTAGAAAGAAAAAGGGTAGTGATTAGGTGGTCATTGTCTCTCATCGGAAGGCAGATTTCTGGTTGAGATTTTTCTATTTTCAGTACAGCTTGTTTATGTAAATGAGAAAAATGCCACACTCACACAAATCCTTGAAATAAAATGGCACATATTCAGCATTTCAATCTGAATTTTATCTTCCACACAATAGATTTTTCTCTACAAAATTCCCAATCAATCTTTCCAACCCTTCCACTGTTGTTCTATTTTAATTAAACACGTTTTCAATGAAATAATCATATTTTGCTATGTGAATTAAATTTATCTTTTATTCTGTTGCCTCATTGTGAAAAATATTTTGTTCATTAAAAATATAACTGAGGAATGAATAGTTTTAGCTTTGCATGTTATCTCTTTAACTACCTATATTTGTTTTAACCATTTCATAGCCTGTGAATTGTTAAGTTCTATCATTTGCTTTAGGTGAGACTGCTGATCCCACCTTCACAGCCCTCTATGATCTCACTTTATATTTAATTGCTACCTCCTTTGATTTCTTGTCTAGACAGGTCAACCTTCTCATTTTGTTCACACATGCTTACTTTGGTCTCCTCTTTTCTGTCTGGAATCCTCTCTGGGTTGAATATTTATATTTGGCCCTAGAGTTTCACTTTCCACCCTTCTTTACCCTACTCTGTGCACTAGTATGTGACTTGGTGAGACTCCTTATTCTTACACCTAACAGTTACATTTGTCCAGTAGAAAATTCCAGTGGGAGATTGGATTGGTGGGTGTGAAGACAGAACTACCATTACATTTAAATCCCCAGTTTCTTCTGTTAGCTTATAATTCTCAATGTCTGGTTCCATTACTGTGTGCCAAGCTGCAATTGGGCAGCACTTACTGTACCTACAGGTCTTGCCATGTTCAATCCTAGAAAAAGCAGAAGTCACCAGCTGTTGCCAGTCCATGGGATGCTTCACCTTCTTTCTTGGTGTCCCATAACTGTAAAATATCCATGATTAAACTCTTTTTAATCACCTTTTATGAACATGCACATATCTTTCTTGCTGGAACTCTGCTAGATATACCATCTACCCAACCCTAACCAACATCAGCAAAGACTGAGTGGAGAACAAATGAAAAAGTAGAAAGTCTCAAAAAAGAAATAGAAGATATAAAGAAGACACAAATGGAAATTTTGGAGCTGAAAAATATAATAACCATTAGAAAAACTTGATAAAGAATGTACAGGATCTCCCTGTATTATTTCTTATAACTGCATGTAAATTAATTATTTCAAAATAAAAAAAATTACTTTAAAATATCTATTTTAGAAGAAGAAAAACATAATTTTACTTTGAAAGTACCAGCATTCAAGATGAAAAATGTCCCCAAGTAATTTTTTTTCTTTTTCTTTTTTTTTTGGCCTTTCTAAACCATTTTATTGGGGTGTAATTGATCTACAAAAACCTACTCATATTTAGTACATGAAATTTGATGGCTTGGGGCATTTGCATACACCCAGGAAACTAGCACCGCAATCAAAGTAATAAACATACCTGTTACCTCAAGAAGTTCCTTCATGCTTCTTTGCTGCTCTGTGTGTGTGTGTGTGTGTGTGTGTGTTGTACCATGCCTTTTAGCACTAAACCACAGTATTGACAATATTTTCAAAAATCCTTAACAATTTTTCAGTTCTTATAGCTGTAATTTAACTCTTGATAACTTTACAGTTTATTCTATTGATAAATGAACTTCCTCATACAAAAATAAATGACTGCTTTTATCTCTTAATTATTAAGCAATTAGTAGCAATGTTTATGTATTAAGAATACTAATGGATGGCCATGGGCCAGACTTGGTAGGGCTTTATAAGACCTGCATTGGATTTTGCATTTCATTATAAATGTGAGTGGAATTAAGATTGAGAATAGGGTAAAGTTTGGGTGAGAATTAGTTTATTATCTCTGTCTATGTGTCCTTTGCCAAATAGTATGTTTTCATATTATGTAATTTATTTTGTGAAAACTTTTACTCATGATTTGAACCTACCTAAATTGCTTAAATGGATTTCCTCCGCCTCCAGATTATATAAACATTTTCATATGTTTTTCTAATATGTTAATAGTTGTTTTTAATTTACATTTAGATCATTAATAAATTTAAAGTTTGCTATATGTTATGAAGTGGAAGTTTATATTTGTTTTCTTCTAAATAGAACATTAGGCACCCTGGCACCATTTCTGGAACATATTAGTGTGTTTTTAATCTTTCTTGTCTCTTAATGAGACTTGATCTTTTTAAGGAAAGAGAAGTTGGCTCTATTTAGGATTTTATATTAATTTATTTTCCACTTTAACTTAATCTAAGCTTTGGCATGATTTGTTTCAACTCAATTTTTAGTTTATTTTGTTCTTTTCTCTTTGCATAAACTAAATAGTGCACTTTTGTTTTCTTTCTAAAAAAAGGAAAGTATTTAAGCAAATACAAGCCACTGTTTATGGAAGCTTTGATATGATATGTTGTCCCTTAAAAATCTGTTTTTAATTTACAGATGATTTCCATTTTAAATTTCTGTTTATTTAGTGTCAAGCAATTTTTGTTGTTGACTTCCAGATTTATTACATTGAAATCTGAAAACATGGTTTCTAAAATCACTGTTTTTCACATTTACTGAGGCTGTCTTTGTAACCCCAAAAGAAGATTTATTTTTGTAAGGGATGCATAGACAAAAAGAAAAAAATGTATTTTTCTGTCTATTGATTCAGATATCCTTTTAACATTGGGTTTACATTCTGGTTTTCAAATTACTTTTTCCTGACTCTTGAAGTGACAGTGATTGTGAGGATGGGGAAGCAACTACATGGGGAGAGACAACAGCCTGCCTCAGATGCTCTGTGGAGTGATGTGCTGTCCTTGTTGCTCTTTGCAGTCCCGCAGCTATTCTGTGATTTGGACTATATAATGTGATTTTAGCTGCTTCCCCTTCTGTGTGAATTGATGTGTCCTTCTATTGCTATTAGCCAACCTGTTATTCAAATTTAAAACAATATTATATTGCTTTCTTTTTGATTTCAGATTAAACCTTATTAACAAACCTGAAACCTACTCATTTTGTTGTCAGTCCCCTTAAGGTATACCCAGTAACCTTCCTGCTTTTAAAAAGGGGAGGAGAGCACAATTCATTTACCAGGAGCTGACACCTTAAAGGCATGATGTTAAAAATATCTATAAATCAAAACTCATAAAACACATTAGCATTTTTAAGCAGGAATGTCCCAAAGCCACTTAGAGGAGGATGAATATGGGCTTTCTTTCCAAATGCCTCATACCGTTTCTTTTAAAATATTTTCCTCTTGGATATTTTGGCAGGGACAGCCATGCCATTATACGTCTGCTTTATAAAAGCCATTTAAAACAACTAATGTGAGAAAAATCAATCTGAATTCACAATCCATTTTAAGTATTATAGTAAAACGTCTGTCTTCATATAACATAGGTGTCCATGTTTTAGATGCTTGGAGAAATGTACTACATCCATAAAAGATAAAGTTGATGTAAAATTATTGATTTTTCAAAATACAAGGAATAAGAAGTGCATAATTGAGTGGATATAATTTCTAAAAATTACCTCAGTGAAAATTCAAGAATAAGGGTACATTCGTGGGATACTATTTTATGTAATTTTATTCATACAAATAAAGAATGGTTACCAAGCAGCAGTTTTCCCCAATGTCAAGCACACAAAGACATCACACACATAAAAACATATGTAACTAAACATACACACATTTGCACTTGCACATGCAGGACTGAACGGAACGTACACTCAGACACACACACGTAAACGCACACATGTGTATAATCCTGGATATCTCTAACTTTCCAGGCCCTATTACCAGGTCTTTTCAAACTGAAATATACTGAAGTAAGAGATGTTTTTTTTAAAAAAATCTAGGTCACCAGAGACTCAGATAAATAGACCTCTTAGGAATAAGAGCTCAGAATCTGCCTTTATAATAATCTGGTGTATAGTGCAAGGATTTCCTGAATCATTATATCTTCCCCCACATAAGGAAAAACAACCCTTGATGAAATAATAAGAATACCATTTGAAATATGACTGATTTTATTGGTGTGTTTTTTTCCCCACCATTTAGCAAAACTAAAAAAAAAAAAAAAAAAAAAAAAAATCTTGATTAGCTCAAGTCCGGACACTTTCAATGACTAGCTATGGATCTTTGCTCATATCTGTTTTCCTGAACCTCATCTTTCTCACCTGCAAAATGGGAATGATAAGCTTCCTTCTCTTTTTTCCAAGCCTGAGAAAGTGAAATTAGCTAAAACTTATGGATAACATTTTTTTTTTAATTGTAAGGCGGTATATGACACTATTGCCTTTTGAAAAACCATCTTGCATATTTTGATAAATTTCTTCTTTACCACTAATAATTAAAAAATTGCAAATTTATGTTCTGCCTCCTGGTTCAAAGAGCCAGAAAAAATATATTTATCAGCACACTATATAGGTAGATATATGGTTGCTTCCTAAAGGGAACCTTCCCCAAAAGCTCTCTAGTGTAAGAAGGGAACACACTTTTGTGGGAAGTGCACAGGACTGGGAGTTGGTGTACAGAAGTCTGAACCCTACAGTGGCCTATATTTAGTTATAGAGTTTGAATCTATCATCCATGGAACAATTTAGAGCTAAATTTCTATCTATATCAATAGTTGCATTTATATTTATATTTATAGATGAAGTTTTAAATTAAGGATTGGACAAATAAAATATCTCCTCGATTAAACTATTATTAATCTATGACTGCTAAGTTCTGAGTGCCTCCAAAATTCATATGTTGAAATCCTAACTGTCGAGGTGATGATATTAGGAAGTGAGGCCTTTGAGAAATGATTAGGTCATGAGACAGGAGTCTTCATGATTAGCAGTAGTGTCCATATAAAAGAGGCCCCAGAGAGCTAGCTCATTCCTTTCACCATGTGATGTGGCAGCCAAAAAGCAGTCTGTGAACTGGGGAGGGGGTATTTACCGGATACCAAATCTTAGGCACTTTGATCTTGGACTTCTTAGCATTCAGATCTGAAAACAACAAATTTCTGCTGTTTCCAAGCCACCCAGTCTATGATATTTTGTTATATCAACCCAAATAGACTAAGAAAATGTCTTAACCACAATTTTCATCATTCTTCTTTAAGAAAAACTGCTGTTTTTTTGTTTGTTTTTGTTTTTTTAATCCCAATTGGCTCTCATCGTAAAAAAAATATGGATTTGTTTCTATCTTGATTTTCACAGTGATTGGCCTTATCCTCTGATAATTCCAAAAAATTATATTGCTGATGACCTTAGTTAATAAAAACTGCGGTTGATTGCATTATAATGTCTAGCTTCTCCCAGCTTGAGGTGGAATTCATTTGCCTATCCCTTGAACCTGAGCAGGCCTTATGACATGTTTTCAGAGATGGAATGCAATGGAAGTGGCAATGAGCAATTTCTGGGTACATGCCCTGAAGTCTTTCTTGCTACCACATGAATAAGTCCAGACCAACCTGCTGGAAAAGGAGAGAACATGGCAAATTTGTTAGTCCTGCTGAACTCTCTGTCGGTTCCTCCAGCCACCAGCTACCCAATTAACAGGGGCAGAGCTGCCCTGCTGAACTGCACCTTTTTGCAGACATGAGGGAGACCAGCTAGGCCAGCAGAGGAACCATCTAGCTGAATTTTGAGCTAAATAAATAATAGTTTTAAGCCACTAAATGTTGAAAGGTTTTGTATGCCACTACTACTACTAAATTTAAAAATTGACCAAAAATGAAAAAATAAAACTCAAATGTACATATCAACAACTGACAAGCTAATTCTAAAACTTATATTGAAAGGAAAAGGTGCTAGAATAGATAAAGCAATTCTGAGGAAGAACAAAGCTGGGGGACTCATTTAACTTTATTTCAATACTTACTGTGAAGTCACAGTAACCACGACAGTGGGGCACTGACGAAATAACACATCTATAGATAGATCAATGGGACACATTTGAGAAGCACAAACACAATTAACTGATTTTTTACAAAGATATTAAGGAAATTCAATGTAGAAATGGCCATTTGGAGAAATGATTGATTCTAGGGGTAGAGCAAAGAAAATATAATATGGAGGGGCATCTTATAAGAAATTAAGAAAGTACTTAAAAGAAAAGAAATAGAGTCAGGGCTGTCAAAGGGACAGCAGAGCCACCCTGATCGAGCTGCCCAAGTTGGAACAATTGAGAAACAAAATAAATAACTCAGTATTAGTTATAACCTAAAGTATAAGATAAATATCCCTGACTCCATATTGATAAAAATAATTGGCTAAATAAATACATAAATGAGAAAGAATAGATGAATCTATTGTACAGAAGAATTCCAAACAATCTATGTAAATACTCCTCTCTTTAGGAGGTAGAGTTTATTACTCTCCTTCCTTGATTATGGGCTGCACTTAGTGACAGGATTCACAGATTGGAAGATGGAAAGGGGAGAAAGAATAACTTTATAGTGAAGAACCCGGCAAAGACTGCCTTAACCAAGACATCAAGGTAAACTCACTAGAAATAAAATGTCAAGTTAATAACATGTACCCTTGATATCATTTGATGAGAAGGGCAATCACCCATGTGGTATTCTTCCCCAAAAAACCATGTCCCTAGTCTAATCATCAGAAAAACATTTAAAAGAAGTCAAGGATCATTCTATGAAATTGTTAGGGGCATGAAAAATAAGGAGATATTAAGAAAATGTCCCAGACCAGGGGAGCCTATGAGGGATATGATGATTAAATGTAAGGTAGTTTTCTGGATAGGATCCTGGAACAGAAAACTGACATTAATGGAATGTGAAGAGTAATGTGCAAATGTTGTTTTCTTAGACGTTAAAAATGAACCATGGTAATGAAAGATGTTAACAGTAGGAAAACTTAGAGAGTGTTATATTGCAACTCTTTTTACTATCTTAGTGACTTTTCCGTAAATCTAGTTATTTTAAAATAACTTTTTTTTAAGTTAACAGGTATAATACCTCTCAGTGGTTGCCTTCTACCCTGCCAGACACTGTTCTATGTTTTACTTGTATCAATTCATTTCATCCTTCTAATGCTATGAGATGGGTACATTTCATAGATACACTGAGGCCCAGGGAAGGTACATAACTTGCCTAATGTTACATAACTAATAAGCATGCCTCCAGATTCAACTGCTATTACTAATAGCAAAATAAAATGTTATCAACTAATCTTTTAGTTAAGCTAAAGAAAAAGATTCCCTAAACATCATTTCTAACTTTTAATGCAAAAATATTTAAGTGTAGTTTAGAAAAGATAAAAGATATGAAAAAAATATTTAAGTGTAGGATAGAAAAGAGAAAATATATGAAAAACAGAAAGAAATGAAAAGCACAACCCCCAATTCTAAATACTGCTAGCTTTGGGGCTATTGATTTTTTTTTTTTTTTTTGGTATATAGACAACTACTTAAAGCATAATTAGAATCATACCTTACCTACAATTGCATATATTCCTCTTCTATTTTCCATATTAATTAAGCATTTTTCATAATCTAACTTCAGTGAAACAATTTACATTGAGTACTTTAGTTTTCAACACTTCAATAATTAACTTTCTATTCTTTTGGAAATATAAGATGGAGGTACAGAGTAGAATTCTTATTAAGAAATGTTGTACCTCCGCAAGCCAGCCACTGGATTAGACACAGGTTTTAAATAGGATCTGCACTTGAACTGCACTTGACGAATGATGAAACAAAGTGGTACAATAATGCCATGGATACTTCTCAGCACTAAAATGGAGCAAACTGTTGACACATACAATATCTTGGGTGTATCTCAAGGGAATTATATTGAGTTAAAAAAAGGTTATATACTATGTGATTTATTTATATAAAATGTTTGGAATGACAATATTTTAGAACAGATTAGTAATTGCCAGGCATTGGGGATTAGGGTGGGCTCTCTGGATGTGATTATAAAAAAGCAACAAAAGGTATGCTTGTGTTGATGGAACTCTTCTGTGTCTTGACTGTGTGGCAAATACATCAATCTAAACATGATAAATGGCACAGAACTGAACACACCTACACACACATAGTACATGCACACACAGTGGAAGTGATACTCGGGAAATCTGAATAGGATTGGTAGATTGTGTATATGTCAGTATCCTGGTTATGATACTGTATTATATCTTTTCAAGATGTCACTTTTGGGAAAATTGGTTAGAGAAAGGAAGAGGGAAGCGCCATTCTTGTCCATTGCAGGCCTGGAAGGAAAAGAGCTCCCAAACAGATCAATAGGACTTTTGGATAGAATATGACTTAAATAACTGAGATTGAGGATTTCTCTTGCACCAGAAAAGAACCAAATATTTAATGGGCTATGCTTGAAAGAAGAAGAATGAGATTAGAAAGTGTGTGTCCATCAACAGATGAATGGATAAAGAAGATGTGGTGTATATATATAATATATATATATATTATATATATACAATGGATTTTATGCAGCCATCAAAAAAACCTGAAATATTGCCATTTGCAACGACGTGGATGGAACTAGAGGGTATTATGTTAAGCGAAATAAGTCAATCAGAGAAAGACATGTATCATATGGTCTCACTGATAGGAGGAATTCTTAATCTCAGGAAACAAACTGAGGGTTGCTGGAGTGGTGAGGGGTGGGAGGGATGGGGTGGTTGGGTGATAAACATTGGGGAGGGTAAGTGCTATGGTGAGTGCTGTGAATTGTGTAAGACTGATGAATCACAGACCTGTACCTCTGAAACAAATAATACATTATATGTTAAAAAAAAAAAAAAGAAGAAGATAGTAGGAAGGGAAAAATGAAGGGGGGGAAATCGGAGGGGGAGATGAACCATGAGAGACTATGGACTCTGAGAAACAAACTGAGAGTTCTAGAGGGGAGGGAAGTGGGGGGATGGGTTGGCCTGGTGATGGATATTAAAGAAGGCACGTATTGAATGGAGCACTGGGTGTTATATGCAAACAATGAATCATGGAACACTACATCAAAAACTAATGATGTAATGTATGGTGATTAACATAACATAATAAAATAAAATTAAAAAAAAGAAAAGGGAAAAAATAGAGTTGCTTTCTGATTTTTCCCTATAGAGCTCAGCTCACTCAGTAAGCTTGTCAGGAATGTATCAAATTCATGTGTCTATAAATTCGAGTAAATGTACAAGTCTGAAAGGATCTCATGTGAAAAGTCAGAGGAAAAGATAATGATTTTGCTGTCTACTGCATATAGATGCTAGTTAAAGCCCTGAGAAATGTGGAGAATTGTAGAAGGTCAGGGAACCAAAGATAGGACTCTGGAAACCCCAGTATTTAAATAAGAGCTGGAGGAAGATCTCACAAGGCATGTAGAAAAATACTTATCAGAAATATCAAAGAAAATTTAGAGAAAGCGATAAATATATGACAAAGCAGAAGAGTCAATTAAAAAAAGAAAAAAAATAAATCAATTCAGTGGTTTTGATTTTTTATAGCAACCCAATAGTATATGTGAAATGTGGAGTTTTGTTTTTTGTTTTTGTTTTTTAAGAGGCTTAGTAAGCAACAGAGGAGAGACAGGCCAGTAGTTGTGGGTTGGAAGTGAAAGGTAAAGCAAAGGTTTTGTGTTTTTAAGATTTTATTTATTTACTTGTCAGAGAGAGGGAGAGAGAGCACAAGCAGGGGGGAGCTGCAGGCAGAGGGAGAAGCAGGCTCCCCACTGAGCAAGGAGCCTGATGCGGGGCTCGATCCCAGGACCCTGGGATCATGACCCGAGCCAAAGACAGATGCTTAACCGACTAAGCCACCCAGGTGCCCCTAAAGCAAAACTTGTAATTTACATGAGACAGAATGTATGGGTATTTATAAGGTGCAGGTTAAGAGCCATTAGACATATAGATGCTTAGAATTTAGGAGCAAGTTGTAGCTGCGGAACATGATCCCAAAGGAGGGATAGTGGACACAGGAGAACAATATTCTTTATTGGTTAAGCAGCAGGTTGTTTAAACAAAATTTCACGATGGTTCATTAACAACAGCAATTGAATCATTATTAACTATTGAAGTATAACATTTAGACAGTAAGTGGTTCTAGAAATCCTTTAAATCCTGATCACCTAAAGTAGCAAAATTTAAATAATAATTTAGTTATATTATCTTAGGAGGCCTAATGCTACAAAATATTAGTTTATAATTCCTTATTAAGCCCATGCACATGAATTTCAAATAACACCTAACTTTCCTGACAATGGAATCCATTTCCCCCATTGGCCTTTCACTTATTTCCATTATGACAATAGGTTCAATCAAGGATCTTATCATCTTCCAATTCAGATTCAGATATTTTTACTTTTTATGTGGATTTTAGCTTTTATATATCCTAGTAATGGTTGAAATAAGGGCTATAGCTGCTCATCAGACAGTTGAAAACTGTAAGGAAATTATATAGAAGTATTCAATGTTAGGATTCATAGCTTTTATTTATTCAATCATTTACTTATTAATTCTTTAAACAAACACATATTGTGCCAGGTACTGTTAGCTGTGGTGACATCACAGGAATAGGACATGGGTGCCCCTGCCTTCATGGAAATGTAAGAGCCATGATGAGGAGGATCCAGGCAATTAAGAAAGAATCATCAAACAAAATGCCTGATATGATGAGGTAACTACCTGTTGTATTGGTGCACAGATAAGGTTGGTTGAGAACATGAGAGGGACAGTCTAGAGGGGAGGTTAGAGAAGGTAGAAGTCCAAGTCAGGTTGTATCCACATTTGAGAGTAATAGTATGGAGATTTAGTCGTGAGGAGTGGGTGCTTCAGGAAGGCAGGTAAAACACAAATGCTAAGGCCCAGAAATCACATGGAACAGTCTAGAGGTCGGTAAATAACTTAAAGGTCTGTTGTAGTAATATTTTTATTACAGACAGACATGAGTCTCAATCTCACAACCCTGAGAAAATGACCTGAGCTGAAACCAAGAGTTGGAGGCTTAAAGGACTGAGGCACCCAGGCGCCCCTGTTGTGATAATCTTAATAAAAGCAGTGCTCTATATTATATTCATAGCAATGAGAATAAAGAGAAGTAGACATATGTGAAAAATACTTTTGAGGTGCTATCAGAAGGATTTGAGACTGAAATAATTATTTGAAAACCCTGGGAATGGAAGGGGTCCTATCAGACATGTAGCTTGAGCCAAGAAATCTGGTTGATCTTATCCAAGAAAGATAAAAATTTAATTTACCCCCCCTAACCTCCTCATAGGATTGGATAGACCAGTCCAAGATACTAAGTACTACTAGGGCACTGCCTGCCCTGGATGAAGAAAAGCAAGGATGCAACAGGCCTCAGATATTTGGCTGAGTCTGGGGGAAAGAGTCCTCCACTGTTATTATCAATTTAACTGACTGCTTAGTGCAAAGTACAGTAGGAAGATTAGAAAAGGGTACCAATCATCTGGAAGATAGAGGTGACACCCATATTATAACTGCCTCTCTTTGAGATTAGAAAGTAAAGTAGATGGTCCAATAGGGTGACATGCTGAGGTTGCTGGCAAACTAACCCATTGTCCCTTATTCACACAACGTGTCTGCCCACACAGAGGCATTGACTCTTCCATGTAGAAGCTATCTCACGAATTTCAGGCACTAATAGGACAGCACTGTTCATAATTCCCCTCCTTACTCAGGTAACACAGTGCTGGTCTGACTGGGGAGTATTGGAGAAAGAAAGAAAAATAACATTCAAAAAAATCAAACACACATACACACGTGTGTGTGTATATATAACATATATTACATATTACACACACAGTGAATAATATATAACACATTTATTACATTATCACATGCATATATATATAGAATAAAGTATATATAACATATATATTATATATTACATACATATGTACATACATATTGAATAATGACCAATGACCAAGTTTAGGCTCTGGTCACAAGGATGGGTATCTCAGGCGGAACAAATATGATAGGAATATCAGGTCAAGGAACTGGGAATGCAGTGTGTTGTGTGGGGTTTTTGTATAAGCATTTAATAACCCATGATGATAGTAAGAACTTGAATGGAGAGTAAGGCAAGAAAAGCTAGCTAAGGAAATTATCCATGAGAAAGAAGAAAACGACAAGAACCATCAATGAAAGCATGAGGAAGGGTACTTGGTTGTGTAGTCAACTGGAATAAGCCTCAAAAATACTAGATGGTTTTTATATGAGAAATTAGCAATAATTTCTTGAAAAAGCCATTGAGAAACCAAGAATATACCAATCTCAGTTGATATTTGTATAGTAGTACAGTGTAAGAGAATAACTTCCTCTTGAATTTTCTGGAGGGAAATCTATATTTACAAGACCACAAGTTTAGAGGGAGAGGGTGAGACTGTATTGGAGTTTAATCATGGAATGGAAGTTTCAGAATTCACAGTGGAAATATTTGGGAGCAAGAATAGGAGAAGAGAAATTATGAATAAAGAGTGCCTGGGTGGCTCAGTAAGTTAAGCATCTCAGGTCATGATCCCAGGGTCCTGGGATTGAGTCCCACAGCAGGCTCCCTGCTCAGTGGGGAGTCTGCTTCTCCCTCTGCCTCTGCCACCCCCTCCCCGGCTAATACACTCTCACTCTCTCTCTCTGTGTCAAATAAATAAAATAAAATAAAATAATAAAATAAAATAATAAAATAAAAAGGAAATTACGAGTGTATTGGTAGAACATGACAGAATTACTTATGGAAGAACCTTACATCTTGGACCCTGGTCAAGGGTTTCAAGGATGTGAAGAAAGGTAAATTGCAAACTTTGTATATAATAGGGTGCATTTATTAAGATGTGTGTGCAGAGAGAATGTTATATAGAGAGTTGGTTGTAAAGAAAACCAGAAATGTTGTTATGTTGAAGTTATGAAACCCTCTCTGCTATGTCATCAGTTAAAGAACAGATTCCAAAAGTGTTTGGGGTTTTATATAACTTTAATACGTTTATGAAGGAACTAAAGTTATGGAGAAACATGATTATAATACTATGAAACAGACTTTCGTACATGGAAGTCTTTCTAGAATTTTCTAATTATTCATCACTACCATCCCTACATAGATAAAAGATTGTTATTATTATTATTTTTAGTATTTTCAGAGGTCATAGTTTTGACTAAAAGAATATATATCTTATTCTATTACTATTAAAATTTTACCTATATAATTCATTTTCTCTAGGGCAACTGTAAAAATGTGAATATTTAATTAATGTGAGGACTTTATGATTATCAATTTTGTACTCTGTCAAACAAATCACTTTACATATTGTAATCTATTTAATTTCTGACTTTCCAGAAATAATTTCAATAAAGAGAATTTTCAAATGTGGCAGTTCCAAGCACTTTTTTTTTTAAAGATTTTATTTATTTATTTGACAGAGAGAAACACAGTGAGAGAGGGAACACAAGCAGGGGGAGTGGGAGAGGGAGAAGCAGGTTTCCCGTGGAGCAGGGAGCCCGATGCGGGGCTCCATCCCAGGACCCTGGGATCGTGACCTGAGCCAAAGGCAGACGCTTAATGACTGAGCCACCCAGGTGCCCCGCACATTTGTTTTTTTAATGTAAAATGAATTTATTTTAATTTTAATGAAATTCTTTATAGAGTTGGTTTTAATATATTTTAATTTTTCTTATTAAAATAAGGAATTTCTCAGGGTGAATAGAAAGGGCTGAATGCTCACCATATGTTGACAATTCACAGTTCTTCCCAATTCAGTTTCCCCTTATCACCATGGTAACAGCCAAGTGGGTTGGCTGTTTGGGGTATCATCATTGATGGCAGGTCCTTTTCTATCCAGTCCAGTAAGTGATTGTCAGGATATGCTTTACACATTGACTTGTGCTAGGTTAAGCCAGGGGCTATGATTTTTACAGAACTTAGGTCCATTTATAGATACATGTTTTGGGGATGAGGTGATTCATTTTGTCCCCTCAGTTTATTCTAAGTCTCAGAAACTTCAAACTTCTAGGTAAATTAGTTTTGTGTATCCAGGGACAGATGGAAAAATTGGACTGTGTTCTATCTTGATGGAACTGATAATGGAGATTTTGAGTAGATTTCTTCAAATTGTATTCCAAAAAACTCTCTACCATCATCCTCTCATTCGTATTGAATGGAGGTAGATGTTTTAACTACTCTTAGGTAAACACTGGGGATTAAGTTAATTATCAACCTGAATTTTTTCTATCATTGACGCTAGATACGGATAGCTATTCTTGTGATGACTTTAATGCCCCATCGTTACAAAGGGACAAATTAAACTGGATGGATGTGCCTTCCCTGACACACACTGTCGAATTTAATGTTTGTTCAATATTTAAGTACAGTTGAATATTCTGTGATTTATAACTCAATTAAGTTAATAAACATTTTCTTTACTCATAGCCACATTATAATAAAATATTTACCTTATGTGTATAGAAATATGCATAGTTTTATTTGTATTCATGATAAAATGTCCAAGCTGCTTTTATAAGAACCCTAATAAATTCGGTTTAGACTTAATTCTTTCTACTAAATTAGAGCAAGAAAAGGGTAATTTTTATAACTAATAAAAAAGAGAGTTAAAAAAAAAAAAAAACCTCTAAAGATAGGCTTTAAAAAAACAGAAACCATGTAACTCCAGGAATTACAGCAATAAAAAAAAAAAAATTCACATTCTCTTTAGAGAAATACATTGTTTTAATCATGACCAAAGACCTTCCATTCCTGAGTATCTCTGCTCTAATAAAAGTTCTGAGAAAGGAATCAGCCTTGCCTGGTGTATGCATCCTTTATACAGGAGCCTATATTCTATGGTTGGTAGCTTTACCAGAATCAAATTAAACAGGAGAAGGTATATCAAGAAAATTGAGCCTGGACTAATAATCAACACACACACAATTTATTTTTGTTATTTGTGTTATTTTCTTGATACATCTTACACACACACACAACTATTTCCATATATATTCTTTTCCAAAAATGCCCTTGTCCACAAAACTAACGCACTTACAATTGCAAACAAACTCACTGACTTGTCAACGAGAAACAGCCCCAGAAAATGTCTAGCTAAAGCCTGCAAAGACCAATGTCGTAAGGCTTTTTTTCTCCAAATCCAGGATCTAATATTAAGGATTATTATGGATTTATGGAGGACTCAGTATTGAAACAAAAATATTGCCCCAAATCATGTGTAGTGGAAATGAAGAGGAAAGACAACTTCTTGTCTAATCCTCCAGTCTAAAGCCTTCTGAGAACCTAATTTTCTAGTCCATTAGTCATAACTCATGAATTATTGTAGATCCTGACCCCGGGCCGTCACTCCTTTTAAGCAAAGTGGAAAAGAAAACATAATGATTGAAGTTTTTTCCTAATCAAAGAATTTTCCTTTTGTCCTTAGGGAATTCCTCTGAATGAGGTTGCTATATTCCAGTTCCTTCAAAGTTTGGGGAAATGGCAAATAATGGCTCTTGTCTGCGTATTTTCAGAGCCATCTGTAGTCTGGGCAAGAGGTTTGCCATTCCTTAGGTAACGCACGGGAGGCACTAGCCTCCTTTCAATAGCTGGTGGTGAGGAAGTGGCGAGTACACAAGCGCTAGAGAAACAGTCACTCACGAGGGAGGCTTGTGTGTTCCTTCAGACGCTGCCCACGTCTCACTTACATGTGCCAAGTCTGCCTGGTGCCCCGGGGGGCATTCCCAGCTCTACAGCCAGGTGGCTGAGAGAAGGCTGGATTCGTGTTGTCATCTTAGGTTCACCTGCTGGACTAAGGATAGGTGTACTGCCACCTTCAAGGCTCAGTGATAAACCCCAGAATTTGTTCTTCAGTCCATCTGCAAATCCTTCTGGATGAAACTCTAACTTTTATGACTCTAAGTTTCCTTAACCTGAATTTATGTTACCTTTGAAATTTTGGTATCTCGTAAGTATTAATGGTATGCGGGAAGGTTTTTTTGTTTTGTTTTGTTTTGTTTTCTATAGGGGAAGCACATTATCTTCAGTCAGATAAGGTACAGTAGAAATAATTCTCAAGGGATTTAGGAAATTGGGATTCTTTAATGCTCTTAGCTCCTAACGGTATGATTAGCCTTAAAATTTTCTCCTAGCAGCCAACTGCCAGTAAAATCCAGCGATTTCCACCATCAGTCTCTTTATATTATTTTTAACAGATACAAACAGTAGGCTGCTTTTTCATTATTGTTACATAAGGTCCTGAGAGATAAAAATCTCAAATTTGAGTTAGCTTTTTTTTTTTTTAACTTAACTTCATTCAATGCTTTGAAAGGAACCTTCATTTCTTTGGTAAAAGAGCATTTCCCATCTCAATTTTTTTTTTAATTTAATTTAATTTTATTATGTTATGTTAGTCACCATACAATACATCATTAGGTTTTTTTTTGTTTTTTAATTTTTTAATTTTTTATTCTTATGTTAATCCCCATACATTACATCATTAGTTTTAGATGTAGTGTTCCATGATTCATTGTTTATGCATAACACCCAGTGCTCCATGCAGAATGTGCCCTCCTCAATACCCATCACCAGGCTAACCCATCCTCCCACCCCCCTCCCCTCTAGAAGCCTCAGTTTGTTTTTCAGAGTCCATAGTCTCTCATGGTTCATCTCCCCCTCCGATTTCCCCCCCTTCATTCTTCCCCTCCTGCTACCTTCTTCTTCTCTTTTGTATTGATCTATCATAGCAGCTGCTTGGTCTCTCAAAACTTTACCAAAAGCTTACTATGAGGTCACATGGAATAAGGTGATTGATGGAATTGGCACAGAGAGGCATGGAATAATTCCATCTCATCTACAATTTGAATAGAGACTTCAACTGCATTTGTCCAATCTGAGTTTGATGACTAACACCAAATACTCCCTATTTCGTGAGGATTTTTTTTATAAATTTATTTACTTGAGAGAGAGAGAGAGAGAGAGAGTGAGCAGAGAAACAGGGGGAGAGGCGGTGAGGGGAGAGAGAGAATCCCAAGCGGACTCTGTGCTGAGTGTGGAGTCCCCTGTGGGGCTCAATCCCAGATGCTCAACCAACTGAGCCACCCACGCGCCCAAGGCTCTTTTTTGTATAACTCCTCTCTTTGTGTTTTGCATAACTCCAGTTTTTGTGTTATTTAGCTTATTCAGTTATCATCAACAAACTCCAACTTCAACTAATTTAAACAGTAAAAGGGGGAAAAGGAAAGTAAAAGATTTATTTTAAGAATTGTGTAGCTCAGAAAATCAAAAATCACCATTATTTAATAAGTTCTCAAGATGCCAGAAATCAGGGCAGCTGGAGCATGACAGCCACGGGAATTTTAGGGGCAGCTCTTTAGGACAATGCAGCAACACTCCTGTTCTAATCATTTCACCCCTCATGTGTATCTGGAGAAAAGATTCTGAATTGGGTCTTATATAAGAGGTGGAGGGCTGACTCAGGATTAGCAGGCTTAGAATCATTGTGAGTAGAAGAAGGCTGATTTCACGGGATGCTTGGAGAAGATAATAAAATATTTGTTTCAAAAAGTTCTACTTATCTTTCTTTTTTGGAGATTGTATTTTACCTGACTAGAAATTTCTTAATATGTAATTTTCAAAGTAATTGTGGTCCCCCAACAACAACAAAAATGCTTATGAGACAGAAAAAGTTTGGGGAAATGGCAAATAATAATTTTACCTGCTCTAGGCTGTTATAACAGCATAAACACTGACTCAGAACTCACTGTGTGTCAGGTGTTGTTATTTAAATAAAGTTTCTTATTTAAAGTATCTCATTTAATCCTAATTTTTACATGGGCTAGTTGTAATTATTATCCCATTATGTAACTTGTCCAAAGTTGCATAGCTAGGCATAGATTGAAGCCCAATTTTGTCTGAATCAAGAGTCAATATTCCCAATAACCAAGTTGTATAGCCTCATTACATAAAGCCAATGATATGAAATTCTTGAATCAAAAAAGTTTTAAATGACCAAGGAGTCCAAATGCTACACTAATGGATGCCATGCTAACCTAGAAATTTGAGTTTTTCGAGATTGTCCTTAATAATAATAATGCATATCATTTATGCATTGTTTAAATTAAAAGCTCCTTATGGCTAGAATTATTCTCATCCTTTTCAAGCATAATTATGTTAGCTGAGGTCTCTAGTATTTTGCCATAATTACATGCCGTTTTCAATAGGAGTGTAAGTGATGACAAGGGATAGACATCTAGGTCCCCCAAGTATCTCAAGCCCAGCATGTCCCCCAAAGAATGAATCGCCTTCCTTCTCAAAGGTATTTACTCAACTGAACTTTCCGAGCTTTTGTGGTTAAGCTTAACTCTAGTCATCCATACTTCCATGCTAAAAATCTTACAATTGTTAACTCTTCTCTTGAGCTTTCTCCTCCAATCAGACTCCAAATTCACTTAAACATATCAGAAAAATATCCCAAACTTAACCATTTCTTTGGATACATGCTTATTATTCTTTTTGGTTCTGTCCCTTCATGTCTTTCAACTGCAACAACCTGGTAAATGCTCTCGTCAATACCATTTTTGTTTATCTATCTATCTATCTATCTATCTATCTATCTATCTATCTATCTATCATCTATCTCTCTATCTATATCATCTATCTGTATAACTATCTATCATCTCACTGTAGTTACCAGATTCAACTTTATAAAAATATTTAATCACATTTTTTAACTAAAAGATTTCTGTTGGTTCACCATTGTTTTCATTATAAAATCAAACACTGCCATATGGTATAGAAGGCATCCAACTGGCACACGATTTGGCCTAAATGTACTTCCTTCATCTAACCAAATATAATCATTCCTATCTTCTCTAAAATCTTTTGTTTCAACAACACATAAATTCTCAAATATCGAAGATGGCAACTCAGACATATTTTGGTTCTATTACCTTACGCAAAGGCATTTCTTCTCCTAATGATATCCTTTCCTTCATTCTTTTCCAGCACATTCCTGTTCATTATTCAAAACACAACACATATGTCACTTCCTGGCCATCTCTAAGTGCTTATTCCAAGAGTTCACATGTACCCTAAGTGCACTGTAATCTGTGGAATAAATAATCCAGGACAATTAATATGAATTTATTATCATTTTTATCATATTAGATTGCAATTTTTTTGTTACATGGCTATTTTACTGAGCAACTTCTGAGTTTTTCAAAAGCAAAGGACATAGCTAACACACCTTGGATATACCCAGTGCCTATCATTGAGCATGGTTTATATTTGGTGTTCTATAAGTTTTTAATCTAATAGTTCAATAATTGAATTTCCTAAAACCAAAACATAATACTTACCAACCACAAAAGATTCTGAGTTGTAATGATTCTATATTACTGTTAAACCCTTTAAAATGTGTAACGATATCTATTTTCCTCAGAAGACCTTAGGAGGTACCTAATCATTCTCTAGATTTATTTTATGTGTATTAAGGAAATCTAAACCTTTGTCACCCAACGTGAAGATGACCTTGGTTCACTCTTTAAAAATTAACAGTGGAGAGAACTATTTTAAAACTGCATGCTTGTTTTGGAATCTTGTCTTACACATTAGGATAAAGATGTTGCATTAACTATTTTGTAAAGAATATATTCAACTGATCAAGTATACTTTGATGTATCCTTAAATATTCATCTTACTAGAAAGAAAAGAAACTTCCAATCAAAGGGATTCTCACTAAAGCTTGGCCTAGTGGGAGGTAGAATGTGTATTGAGTGAGGAAGTAGCAGATTTCTCAGTCACCTTGACCTATCCAGATATGCCAGAAATGAAAACCTTTAGATATGATTTCAAAATATCCCATTTCTTTTTCAAAAAAATGTTTTACACATAAGAAGTTTAAGAAATATTGACTTGATAACTCAGAAACCTAAGGGAGACAAATGGGTAATAAGTTTTTGTTCTCTTTAATTTTCCTTTAATGTAAGATTGTAAGGGACAAATGAAAGCAAAGCAAAACACAGTTGGGTCCTTGAGAAGGTTATGTTTCTGCTCTTTGTATGAATTCAACTTTGTAGATATTCAGGATAGGATATGTTTTAGTACTGAAGATTGGTAATTGTCTCAGGAACACCAGTATTATGAGGGGCATCTTTATGGTACAGGGTAGTGACTCCATACATTGACTCGTTCAGCAAACATTGCCAGATATATTCTAGATCCTGGGGGTGCTGTGGTATGAAAAAAACCTTTGCCCTCGAGGATCTTTCCTTCTACTGGGGGAGAAATATAAGGCAACATAAAACAATGGATTGCAATATAATGACAGTAAGTAGATGGATAGTATATATGTTAGGGTGGTTAGGGAAAAGCTCTGTAAGCAGGTGTCATTTCATCTAGATAGAAATGTACCAAGAGGGAAAGCCTTATGAAGATCATGAGAAAGGAAGAGGGAAAAGAATCTGAAAATGACCTTGAGTGAGAAAAAGCTTAGTATATTCTAGTAGCAGCAAAAGAAGGCAAGTGAAAGCAAAGCCTCAGGTGGTAGTAGATGAGAGCAGGAAGTTGGATGGAGGCAGTATCTTTTAAGACATTGTAGGTTATGGTAGTGTTTGCATTTATTTTACCTTGCTAAGAAGCCAGTAGACAGTGTGAGCAGGAAAGCAATACTAGATTTGTATTCTTAAAATGTGACTCTAGTCATTGAGCTGTGGAACCAAGAGTGTGAGTAAAGACTAATTAGCAGGCTCTCACTGTCCTCAGGGGAGAGGTAGAACAGAGCATGCATTTAGCACTGAATATGGTCAGAGTTGGGATATATTTTGAAGGTAGAGCTGATAGGACACATTGATGGGATGGCTATTGTATTACTGTGCTACTGTGACTTTTCAAAGAACCACAGACTGGGTGGCTCAAACAACAGAAATTTATTTTCTCACAGTTCTGGAGGCTAGAAGTCTGAGATCAAGGTGCTGGCAAGGTTGCTTCCTTCTGAGGGCTGTGAGGTAAAGTTCTCTTCCTGGCCTTTCTCTTTGGCTTATACAGGACAGTTTTCTCCCTATTTCTTCTCATCACCTTCCTTCTGGACCTGAGTTCATATTTCCTGTTCTTTTAAGGACATCAGTCATACTAGGTTAGGGTCCACTCTAATTACCTCCATTTTATTTTAATTACCTTTGTAAAGACCTCATCAATAAATATGGTCATATTCCAAGTTACTGAGGGTTAGGACTTCAACATATAAATTAATTTAGAGGAGGAGACAAAATTCAAACCATAATAGATACAGTTATTTTTGAAAAAAGTTGCCTGGTATAATTACTAGTTAGTTACCGACCTAAGCAACTGGAGGGTTGAAATTGACATTACTGAGGAATAAGAACATATTTGGTCAAAGGTAAAAGTGATCATAGGAGGGTAACCAAGATTTCTGTTTTGAACATCTGTGGTGGAAATGCTCATTAGATAGTAGGATATATTAGTCTGAGACTCAGAAAAAAGATTAGGGCTGGAGACACAGATTTGAAAGATACACATTTGGAATGCATCAGCACAGAGATGGTATTTATTTATTTATTTATTTTTAATATTTTATTTATTTATTTGACAGAGAGAGCACAAGCAGGGGGAGCAGCAGGCAGAGGGTGAGGGAGAAGCAGGCTCCCCACTGAGCAAGGAGCCCGATGTGGGGCTCGATCCCAGGACTCTGGGATCATGACCTGAGCTGAAGGCAGACGCTTAACTGACTGAGCCACCCAGGTGCCCCCAGAGATGATATTTAAAGCCAAGGGATGGGATGAGAATACCTAGAAAGTGAGTGTGGAGACAGAAGAGTTCTGAGGACTTAGTCAAGGGACACTTGAAAAGTCTAAAGGTCAGAAAAAAAGGAACAATCTGAAAAGGAAATTGAAAAGAAGCAATCATTGGCTTAGAAGGAAAACCAGTATGGATATGACTTCCTAAGAGTCAAGGGAAGAGAGTGGCTCAGGGGGAGGATGATCAATGGTGTCAATGCTGCTGAGAGAGAAAGGTGGGAACCCACTGAGAATTTACCAGTGGGTATGGCAAGATGAAGTTTCAATGACCATAGAATAATTCTTTCAGAGGAGTTGTGGGAAGTGAAGTTGATGAGGACAGAATGGAAGATGAGGACAAGGAAGCAGCAAATATATAGTACATTTGGTGGCATTTGCTATAAAGATGGATAAATTAAGGGAGCTGCAGCTAGGCAATATGGGATCAAGGGAAGGTTATGGTTTGTTTGTTGCTCTGGTTTGGTTTTAAGTTGAGAAATATTGCAAGAGGTGTCTGTGAACTAAAGGAAAACAACCGAGTAGTGTGGGAAAATTTTATGATACAGATGAGAGAGATTGCAGTGAGATTCATTGCACAATATACTGTGATAGGAAGAAAGGCAAATCTTATGGAAACACATATGAGTGGGTTATTAGATTTGTTGGTGGGAAAATGAGGTAATTCTAATCTGATGATTCCTGTTATTTTGGTTGTTCCTTTATAATGAAATCACAAAGTCTTTACATGATATACTTTCTAAAATATTTGCCTTTACAATGTATGACAAAAGGCATTGCCATTGTAGATTTTATATTGTGCCTATAATGATACTAGTGGTTTTTTACTCCTTGTTTTTAAACTTATGAGAAGATTTTTGCAGAGTACTATAAAGGCTAAGGATTCCAATAAGAGGTTGTAAAATAAAATTGAAAAAAAAATTAGCAGAATTTTTTTTTTTTTTTAAGATTTTATTTATTTATTCATGAGAGACAGAGAGAGAGAGAGAGAGAGGCAGAGGGAGAAGCAGGCTCCAAGGAGCAGGGAGCCCGATGCGGGACTCGATCCCAGGACCCTGGGATCATGACCTGAGCTGAAGGCAGACGCTTAACCATCTGAGCCACCCAGGCGCCCCTCAGAATGTTTTATTGTAATCCTCAAGGAGCGTCAAAGCCTTTTGACTAGTTAAAGCAATTTGATATACATCGAATAAAGAAAGAGGGACTAAAAAATTAAAAATATGAGGTTAAAATAATTTCTATTTTATCCTTTATATCTCCCTTACTTTCTTTTTCTTCTTATATTTATTTATTATTTTAGTTATGTAGCTTTCTTTGTTCTATCAATCACCTTTGAATTTCTAGATTACTCATGTGGAGGTAACCCCAAAGATAAATTACTAAGGATTTCTCATAATTGTTTAGCCTGATTTACCATCAGATGTCTGTATTTTTTTCCAGACTTTAAATCAGTTTGAAAGGTGAATATATGATTATCTATTTTCAACTGGGAAATGGAAAGACAAGGCAGGAGACATTTCTTAGCTTCTGTGAGAGATGCCTTGTCTCTCTTAAATAGTTTCAGATATGGGATTATTAACGTAGAATTAAGGGTGGTCATACAGATGAAAACCATATGTTAGAGGTCAGAGTCATGATTACTATTGCCGAGTACAAGTGGATAGTGACTGGATGGGGCATGGGGATATCCTGGGGTGCTGGCAATATTCTATTTCTTGTCGAGGGCACTGTGTCCGGTTCATGTTCCCGTGTCATCCAATAGACTTCCCAAGGGCAGATCAGCTTGCACCCTTTCCCTTTCTCTCTGTACTGCCCTCCATTGCATATACTCAAGCAGTTCTGCCCAGTACACACTGTGACTCATGTTTGACCTTGTATTTATCTCTAAATTTAGAGATGATCTGGAAAGGAAAAATAGAAGGATTAAGGCAATTTAAGAGACAGGGATTGACTGCTCAAAAATTCTTCTATGATATTAATGCATTTCCTGTGAAATAAATGCATCTTGAAGACATTTTCCCCTAGAGTGAGATTTTTCCCAGGTTTGTCATCAGTGATTTAGGCAAACGGCTCCACGATGGGTACCTAAGGTGGAAAGAGCTGTGGCTTATGTGGGATTCTCTTTAACTCTGTAATACTTTTTTGTCTTTTGTTTTTATTATTTGATATAATGTCACAAGATTGCCTTTTGCCCTTCAAGCCAAGAAAATACTCCTTAATGTCTTGTAATTTCCATAATTAAAGATTACAAATATGAATTCTGAGAAACTCTATAATTGAAACATTTCTTCTCACTACCAATTTTCATTATTTTTCTTCCTTCAGTAGCAGTTTATAGAATGCTAAACTATAGAAATAAAGTTGGTGAGATATGGCTTTATCTAAGGCAATATAAAGGTTAGAGGTATATACTAGGAATCACTGCATTTACTGTGATGGCAGGTTTATAAGATATGGAAAGCATATTGTCTTATTTGAGGATAATCATGTTTTATCAGTTCAATCAAGTTAGTTTGGAACATATTGCTTGGTGGAAAGGAACCGAGCCATTATTTTCTAATTTTTAAAAATATGTGCTGCCTTTCAGAAACTTATGGTGACATTGCAAAGTACACATGACAAATTTCAAACTGAAAATGTTATAAAAGTTTATCTTGTGGGATAATGGTAAGTTTTACCTGAAGGCTTATCTTCCGTAGTGGCAATGATGATGACATTGCTCCATTTTAAATGCATCTATATTGAGATGATAAAACATGGCAAAATATTGGTTCCATAGAGAATTGCAGTAATTGCTCTGACCCTAAAGGGTAAAACATTAGGAACACCAGGAGAGCCATAGAGCAGTGATAGTGCCTCCAAGCAGAAGCTACCCTTTTCATTAAAATGCTACAATTTCCTTCTATGCCCTTTACTATAATCATTGATGGCAACAATTTAATCTCACTTTTATAGTTCTAAATAATGTAAATCATCACACACCACACTTAACATGGAGACTGTGAAGTACAATTAGTCACTGATTTATTGCTTCTGTGAATGTGCAAGTGAGGAGAATAACCTTGTGATATTTGTAATAGGAATAATGTCATAGAGTTTCTGAGATTGGGAAAGAAAAAAAAAACAAAAGCCTAGACTCTACCTGGAAGCTTCTTATTTTATTCCATACGATTTATTTTTCCATGGTTTAACTGTTTGAGGATAACCTAGAGACTGGATTTGTGTACCCATCTTGACAGAAAATTACCAAATGTTTTCAAATTTGGTACCCAAAGGAACACACGCTATTAGCAGATTGATTGTTTTATTTACTGATGTGCATTTCCCTCACAAGATGATTTTCACCTGCATAGCATATGTGCTTCATGCTTTTAAAGAATCTAATTTATCAACCAAATCTATCAAGCTATCATTATTATGCAATTTAACTATTTTGTATTATTTTAATCCAGAATAGGGATTTAGAGATCAAAGGGGATATATTCACCTTGAATTTTTCTCCAATCCCAGCTGGTTTTAATATCTGTATTTTCCTTCTCAAAGCTGGATCCTTTTGCACCCCGTGTACACCTTTGCACCCATACGTGTTTACTCATCATCTGTCTAGAAAGTAAAACACCCCAGATTTTAGGCAGAAGAGATTTAAGCAACACTAACATCATACTTTGGAGCTCAACATTAAGTTAACCTTGCTGCTTGTCTAACTCAGACCTATTCATCTGAGTTTTAAAAACTCAACTTTAATTTTTTCCTTAGAGACTAAGTTTTTGGCTCATTAACTAGGATCCCAGTTATTCCGGGATTCTTATTCTATTTTCTTCTTGTGAGGTTCTGCCCCAAACAAACCTCCCTCCACCGATCTCCCCTTCACCCCCTACATCCCCAAAAGAGCACTGGTTATCAAAGTATAGCCCTGGAAAAAATGAATTACTCCGGCTAATTCAGTGCAAACAGATGGTCTATAGTGAGATAAATTTGGTAAATTCTACATACTGTATGTGTGGTTTTCCACATATACAGGAAAGTGGAATATGAAAAGAGTTTTGGTTAAATGATACCACCGTCTCTACCATCTCCCCCAAAACTTATTTTTTTTGTAAGGAACATCTATCAACAACCTTAACTGGGACCTTAATCACATAGGGACAGCATCTTCCTGAATACCAAGAAGCACTGTGTAGACTTCAGATACTGCCTAGACACTGTGTAATGCCTCATTTCCCCCCAATGACCTTATGACAAATATTTAATATTACCTCTGTAGTTATAAAGATATAAATTAATAAGGATAGATGACAGTGAGATCCCTTAACATTTTACAACTTGTGTTATTTGAAACAATTTATACTTATTCATCCCAAATTGCCCAGCCAGGGGGTGATTTATTGATTCGTATGCTAATTAAATATAACATGATTATCATGTTCAATGGGTTAAGGAATTAGGGTCAGACCAAGTGCGAATACCAGGTACCAGTTATAATGAACCTAATGGTTCACAGTTTCCTTTTTCATAAAATGAAAACTATTTCAGATTACTGAGGATTAAATGGATCAAAGTATGTATATGCTCTTCCACTCTGGCACCCCCCACACCTTTCTGAATTAGTTCTATTCCCTCCACCTTTGAAGACTTTCCTATTGTTGATTTCCTGATTACTGGTCTGGTCTTCATAAATATCATTTGTTTCTGGATTCCTTATTGCTCTTCCTGACTTGCCTATTAGAAAAATGTCTCCCATGTTGAAGCTTTCTGATGCACAATTTTGTATGGAATTGTATTATTCTCTATGGCCTATTCCTTCCATACCAGGTTTGACGTGCATGGCTAGACTTCCTCCTGGCACCTGCTGCATCAGCTGTGTCCTATGTGTGACCCAACCCTGGGGGGCGGATTCCATGATCTGGCCCTCCCAGCCTGCTTTGTCCTGTCATAGTGAACACGCCATCCCTTTTCCTGCCCCAGCCTCAAACAGAAAACATTTGTACAAATCTTTATATCTACAAGAAAATGTCTCTTTGCTATTCAGCAGTTTTGGATTTGCTATATGCTGCATGGGAAAGAAAGAAACAAATACAAACTGTTTACTCTTTTATAAATTCTCCAAAGAATTTGCATATATAGAAAACCTAATACTTCCCAGTATTGCTGATGAGTTTTGGAAAAACTTCTTAATATTTTTCTAAGGGTAGAGATGGTAAAACCATTTGTGGAAATACATCCCTTGTTTTCCAAGGGAATTTAATTAGCAGATCATGATAGTCTAATTAAAAAGAAGCATAACTTTATAAAAAATAAATATTCCCATTTGAAGATAATTCCTACTCTAGTTAGTTGTGCTTCCTGGGGGAAAATAATAAAAAAAAAAAAACAATCAACCAAAAAATTTAAACACTCAGATAAGAACACTGTTTTGCCAATTATTAAAGATAACTCAGGGTGTGTAAATTTGTTGTTAATATGTAAGCTTTTCTAGAGGCTTTCTTCTCTAGGGAATTTTCATTTCAGGCTTTTTGGTGCCTAGATTAAAATCTATAATACTCCCATTTTTCCTGCACAGGGACTGGGAGTTTACTCATATGGGGTCTGCAGAAAAGATTGGCAATATTTTATTTTATTTTATTTTAAGATTTTATTTATTTATTTGACAGAGATAAAGAGAGAGCACAAGTAGGCAGAGAGGCAGGCAGAGAAAGAGGGAGAAGCAGGCTCTCCGCTGAGCAGGGAGCCCGATGCGGGACTCGATCCCAGGACCCTGCGATCATGACCTGGGCTGAAGGCAGCCGCTTAACGACTGAGCCACCCAGGCACCCTCTTTTTTTTTTTTTTTTTTTAAGATTTTATTTATTTATTTGACAGAGATAGAGAGAGAGAGCACAAGTAGGCAGAGAGGCAGGCAGAGGGAGAGGGAGAAGCAGGCTCTCCGCTGGGTAGGGAGCCCGATGCGTTGACAATATTTTAATAGTGTTAAAATATTTCCCTGCCACGGATATGAAATATTTTCCTGTCAATCATCCCCCTTCCCCTGAAGGGTCCCTGAGGGAGCCCTGCGCAGAGCTGAATGGGGATCAAAGTATACTCTGTGATTATTTGGGTCTGCCCAAATCAACAGCAATACAAGCATACTGGCATAAACTAACCTGGGTTGTGTGACTCCGACTTGCACTCTAGAACAGTCTTATACTTCTTCCTTGATTCTGAATCTTGGAAGTCAAGCCTGTCAGTAAGAAAAGAGAAAATATGGCGTGTTCTCAGAGCAGGTGCTGACTAACCTAACATGGATAAAAAAGGAGAGAAGACACCCCACCTACTTGTGTTCCACATGAGGCAGTATGGAGCCCAGGGGAGAGGGGGGAGCTGAATTCCTGCATTAGGCTAATGTACCTACTGGGAAAATGTGGCACCATGAGGCAGTCCTGGATTCTGAGCAGATAAAGTGAGAAGCAGATTCGGAATAGGGAAGGAGAATGGATGCATGTCCTCCCAATAGCTATGGTGCTGGAGAAGGGAGGGGACTCTAGTCGCTTTACTTAGCCTTCCTTCACATATCCTTCGCCCCTTCCAGAGAACACAGGAGAGAAGCTATCTGGGCATTGGCAGTGCAGCCCTTGCAAAAGTAAGCTTTATGCTATGAACTTCACCCCCAAAGTGTCCGCAGACATATTCAAAGCGTGGGGTTGCTCAGGAGGAAAAAGAGCTACACATTAAAGCCACTTAAAACACATCAGCACTTTAATCTTTTATTACAATCACTTTGGCACTTTTTTTCAACGCAACGTGTTCTACCCAATATTCTATCACCCTGTAAAATAATCCTGTAGTGGAGTATGTTGTTACATTTGTGTACGCGTGTGTGTTTCTCTATACAAAGTAGAAATTACCTCATATGTCATCTCCGTAGCATTAGGCTATTTAAGGTTTCCAGTAATATCCCATGTAGTCTTAAGTTGAACCATTACTGGGCCTTGCCTGGGAAAATCACTGATTTTATGTTAATATATGCCTTACCTAATTTATACTATAGTAAAGTCACGATTGCAAACTATTTTTGAATTGCAGTTTTGCTCTTAACCAAATCTTTTAATATTTTTCCTCTAAAAACTTACTTTATGTAAAATAATGAAAAATATCCTATACATATAGAAATTAACAATCATAAGAGAAGAGGCACACATGTACTCACCATCAAGATTAAATAGATACTGGCTTCCAAAAAACAACTTAAAAAGAAAACCAAAATGATACAGATAGAAGCCCCCTTGCACTCACTCCTCTTACCTTTACCTTTCCCAGAGGTAAGAAGGACCCTGAGGTTGACATTTTCCATTCAGATTTACAGATTAGAACTTATATATTTGAGCCATTATAATATTAATATTTAAAAATGTATATTTTAAAACATTATATAGTTTCATACTTGTATGTATTCTTACTCATTTGGCCCCATAATTATAAAATCTTCATAGGGATATGTGTATCATTCATTTACTTTTACCACTTAGTAGTTTTACTCATATGAATAAATCATTTTATCCATTTTTTTGTACCAATGGAGAGTTAAATTATTTTCATAGTTTCCTTTTTAAAAAGAAACTGCAATAATTAGCATTTTTTGTCTCCTGTTCACAGAAGGATACATTAAAGTTTATTTTCTAGGTCAAAGGATATGTGCATAATCAACTTTTCTTGATATTGCCAAATTAATTTCAAAATTATAGCAATTTAACTCTCATCAGCAAAGCTATAAAAGGTTTCATTTCCTCATACTCTCATCACATAATAGTAAATGTTATCAGACATTAATTTTGGTCAATATGATGGATATTAAGTGGTATATAAATTCCTTAACTTGCATTTCCTCCATTTCTAGTAAAAATAAGTTTGTTCTTATTCTTTCCCATTTTCCCAATGCTCATCTTTTCTTTCTTACTGATTTGTAGGCGTTCTTCCTCTGATTTCTTTGTCCTATGTAGGCCCTGCCTAAGAAATATTTCCCTACCTGATGTAATAATAAAGATATTTTCTCTCTCCTTTGTTTTGCTTTTTTTAGTTTGAAAAATAATTAATCACACCTATTTGAGCACAAATATATTTTCTATTTTGTTTATATCTAGTGAAGCAACATAAGTTAATTTATAATTTTCTAAGAGTTTCTTTTTTTTCATTTTTTGATCCATAATGAGTTTGTATATTTTAAATAATGGGTAAAATCCTATGAATCTTAGGATTCTCTTCTGGCTTTCTTGAAAAACATTTTCTTTCTTTCTTTTTCCTTTACATTTGTAGCTTGAATATATTTTGGCATACCTCGTGGCATAGGGATCTTAATTATTTTTCTTTTTATACATATTTAGTCCAGCAAGTCTTTCCTCACTGATTTACACAACTTTATCATATGTAGTGGTCATATGTCCACACTGGTCTATTTCTGAAACTTCTTTAATTGTTTTTTTTTAATTTTTCCAACTTCATGCCAATGCCACACTTTCTTAATTATTGTAGATTTATTTAAAAAATAAATGTTGAAAAAAAGGGGGGTTACCTGGGTGGCTCGGTAGGTTAAGCGCTGGACTCTTGATTTCAACTCAGGTCATGATCTCAGTGTTGTGAGGTTGAGCACATCAGGCTCTGCTGTGCTGGGCTTGGAGCCTGCTTAAGATTCTCTCTCTCCTTCTCCCTTTGCCCCTCCTCTCTCTCTCTCCCTCTCTAAAAAATAATAATAAAAAAATAAATGTTTAATTACTGTAGGTTTATATAAATCTACGAAGGGTAAACAAGGAGTCCTGGTCATCATCTGATCTGGGTAAGAGTCCCCTTTACCAGCTTCTGCCCTTTGAGGGTAGAAGTCAAAAAGCTCAGTGCAACTAGCCTGCAGCTAGCCATACTGCTTCTACTATCAGGGGTCCACCGGAGTCCTTGAAGTCTTCCTATCCAAGGCAGTCCACTCTGGCTTTTACTTCCACCATTATCTGCCTTAGGACCATTGTGAATAGTTTGTTTATACCTTTTATCACTACTTTTATACCAGCATACAAAACCAAAGAATTTCAAGTCATCTTTCTTCTCCATATGATTTTGAGTTTATCTCTTTTCTGATTATATCCACCTCCATTCCCAACCCCTGAACTATAGAAAAACACAAAGATTCATGTCATTTAAAAATTCTGGAAAATTTTAAGACAGTATTTCTTCAAATATTACCATTCTCCAATTTCAATGGCATCTACTTTTGAATTTCTATAGGGTTCCTACTTTTTAAGCTTCTTACTTTTTATTCACCATGTTTTTTAATTGCTCTGTCATAATTTTGAACTCTGTGCATTTGGTCTTTTCCTTGATTTTATCTTGCAGTTTGTTCATTTTCTAAATAGTTTAACTCATTTATTGTGCACATTTTATTTCAATGACTATTCTTTGCTTCTAAGAGTTTTGATAATTTGTAAACAATATCTGGCATGTTTTTCATATTTTCTTATTTTATCTTATAGTGATATAAATTCATTGTTATATGTCTTTATCTGTTCTAGCATATTTCTTTTGCATTCTTTAACATATTATTTTATTATGCAACTGTTTGAAGATTATTAATCCTTCTGACTGTCACTCCTAGTGTTGGTTTCTCTTATTAACTCCCATTGTGATGCTCTTCTTCAGTGGGCTATATTAGTAGTTATCCTGTGACCTGAGGAATTTTGTATTTTATTTTATCAAGTACTTGAGGGCTGTCAGTAGTGCAGGACCAATTTTTATGGTCTTTCCTAGTTTGGAGGTTTTGGAACTACTGATCACTTCAGACAAAAAGTTTGTAAGGTACAAGGTATGATTATGAATTTGAAGACTTTCTTTTTTCCACCTGGATCCTATGATGGACATTCAAGTTTCCTTTTTTCACCTATTTATACGATTGGACAGATGAGCTTTTCTCAGTTTATACATTTAGTAATTTAATAGTTCTTTAAATTTCTCCATATTTTATTCAGACTTCTCAGTTTCAACTCTGCATTTCACAGGCTAAGACCTTACCTTCTGACTCCACATGAATAAGCCAATAGGTTAATGTGGCAACTGCCTTTATCCTTCAACACCACTCACCCTTGTTTTTATTTTTAATTCCTTTTGCATTTTCTGCATCCATTGATTTATTTATTTCATTCTAATCTCAGGTTTGAATGTGTAAATGTGCTGTATATAGTTTTCATAAATGTTAGTGTTTAGAAAGTATGCAATTTACCTGGTCATTTGCATTTTTGGAATGGGAGGTCAAATGATTTGTTACTTAGCTACTTTATTGAAGAATATTAACATGCCAAAGGAACACTTATTCTGATAAATAAAAAATTAAAGATTAAAAACCCTAACTGTTATGTTGGCAATTTGAACAATGTAATAGTGATGTACTATCAGCTCCTTTAAATAGGCAGAAGCCTTTAGGCAAACTTGAATATGGAAAAAATATGTATTTCAATCACAGCATATGGCATTAGAATATGCTATTTATGCAAAGAAAATCTTATATATAGAATTCTCTTAACCAATATTATTTATAAGATGAGATTATAACACATTTAGTTGGCCATTAGTTTGAACAACAAACACTGAAAATCAATTTTTGAAGTATATTATCTTAGTAACTTTGGTCAAAATACCTAATTTCCTGAGTCTAAATATTCTCAACTTGAAATAAGAATGAGAATTGTATGTACTTCATAGATATATTGTGAGGATTACACGAAGTATTTTAACCAATACAGTTAGAACAATATCTAACACATAGGAAATTCAAAAAAAAAAATGCTTGCTATTTGTTGTTGTTGCTATTATCTGTTTTGGTTCTGTACAGCTGCATAAGAAACAATCTTATATACATATGTGATGGTCAATTTATGTCAGGTTGTTGACTGGATCATAGAATGCCCAGATATTTGGCTAAACATTATTTCTGTATGTGTCTGTGAGGGTGTTTCTGGATGAAATTAACATTTGAATTGGAAGATTTAGTAAAGCAATTTGCCCTCCCCAGTGTGAGTGGGCATCATTTAATATGTTGAGGGCCTGAATAGAACAAAAACTTGGAGAAAGAAAGAATTCAGCCCTTTCTGACTGATTGCTTGACCTGGGACATTCATTTTTTTCCTGTCCCCTATGTTACTGGCCATTAGACCTGAATTGGAATCTACACCATTGGCTTCCCTGATTTTCAAGTCTTTGGATTCCAACTGAATTACACAACTGGCTTACAATCTCCATAATTGCATGACCCAGTTCCTTAATAAATTTTATCCTATAGCTATATGGTATTCGTTCTGCTTCTCTGAAGAACCCTAACATAACTTAATACTGAAAGCAACAAACATTTATTATACTCAAGGATTCTCAAAGTAAAGACTCTGTATAGGACATGGCAAATATGACTTGCATCTGCTCTCCTACATCTGAGGCCTCACTTGGGAAGTCTAAACATCAGGGATTGACTCAAAAGGCTAGAGTCTAGAATTATCCGAAGGTTTCTTCAATCGCATGGCCGGTATCTGGGATGGGATGACTTAAAGTTTGGTATAGCTGGATCTGTCAATGAGAGCACCTGCATATGGCCTTTTGATATGGCTTGCAGTGTGGTGGCTGGGTTCTGTAAGGAGTGTACCTGGAAAGAATTTCTAGAGAGCAAGCCCTCCAAGATACCAAGGTGGAAGCTTTAAGAGTTCCTCTGACCTAGCCTTGAGAATCACATAGTGTTATTTCTGTTGTACTTTATGGTCACCATCCCACTGAGATTCATGAGAAAAAAGGACATGGATCCCACTTTTCAATGAAAGAAGTGTCAAAGAATGCTCACCTATGTTTTAAAACTGCCATATTTCATTTTTGTTAACTGTTTTGTCATTTAACAATCTGCATAGGGGCAGACATGTTAAAATAAATTAGGTTTTACTTATAAAAGCTTGTTTAATATAACCATTTGTATAAAAAATAACACATTTAACCAATAATAAGTCTTTTTCATGTACTATTTATAAGGGTAGTTACAAGTATATCTTTTTAAGTATCAGACATTTCAATTTATGCGTCATTTGGGTCCTATAAGTTTGGATAGTTTTTCTTAGAACTTCTTGTACATTTTGTTGTTTTTGTTAAATCTGAAAATTTGTCACGATTTTCCAACAGTATCAATAATTAATTATCAGTTATTAAGCTTAATCATGTTGAAGCAGAGTCTTGATAGAGAAACTATTGCACATACTGTGCAATATACTACATTTCTAAATAAACCTAAATATGTTAATGGTGCTTTTGGGGGAAAAATAGGATAATGTTACCAGACAAAAGCTTATAGAGTTACATTTATGAATTTAATACAATCCAGAGTCTTGCCTTGTTCTTTTAGACCAAGAAATTATTGTTTCAATGTTCCAGAACATAGCTTACTTGTGGAGGAACTGTCATTATCAAATAAATAAATAGATAGGTAGATAGATAGATAACAAAGATAATAATAAGTAAAAATGAATGTGTAAATCATATTGACAATTTATTAGATATCCTGCAAAATGGACAAAGAAAATATATCAGCAAGTTCAGTACATTATCTTCTTGAAGAAGAATTTGTAAGAGAAGTCAAATGATTTTCAAACAATGGCTCTATAAGCATGGACTTTGAACTAAGGGAAATTATATGATACTAATGTCTAATGATGTCAGGCTATACTATCTGGGTATATCTATTCTACCATAAATTTTTGTCTGTCACAAGGACAGAGTATGTCTGGATCCATCTTTCATAGAGAATGCCAGAGAATCACTGCCAACAATGATCTTCCTGATATGATTGTTGACCATTCCTATATCTTATGGCAAATACACTGTCTTTGATAGTTTATTAAAACCAATTCAGCTATGGTCAACAATTACTCTTTCCTTGGATAGACAAGAATTTTCTTCTTTCCAGTTTCAATTATTGTATGTTGATCTAATAGCTTAACTCTTCAACTTATAGAAAAGTTACAGTGTTTTCAGGAAATCTTATTATTCTCTCATGCTACCTCAATTTGTCAAAGTATACCCGACAAGTATGAACAGATATTTATAGTTTTTATCTATTTATTATAATTCAAATTTTAATATAAAAAGTATTTAACATCTCTATTTTAAAAAGCTCTCCTTTTGAGTTATATTAAGAAAATAATCTTTTGAATTTTTTTATATTTAAAAAAATAAAATTGTCACTTCTTCCCGAGTACAATATCTAAACCTGCCACTGTAATAACTTAATAGGCTCCATCAGTTTATTTCAACTACAGTGGACAGTGAGCATAAAATGCATTTTTGTCAGAAGAAATTTTTTTTCTTCTTGCTGCGGTCCACTTTATTTGTTTATTTATTTTTAAATATTTTATTTATTTATTTGACAGAGAGAGAGAAAGCTCAAGTAAGCAGAGCTGCAGGCAGAGGGAGAGGGAGAAGCGGGCTTCCCGCTGAGCAAGGAGCCTGATGCCTGGGTCCATCCCAGGACCCTGGGATCATGACCTGAACTAAAGGCAGATGCTTAACCATACTGAGGCACCCAGGTGCCCCAACTGTGGTCCACTTTAAATATCTCTTTTATTAGGCAAATGCCCATAGATCATAATAATTTCCTGGGACGTTTCCTTGTCAAACTTCATCTTGACTATATGTTTCTATTTAACCTATTAATGTATTCTTTGTAGAAAATACATGTATTTGACATTTATTGAGTTTTTGATATGAGCCAGGCATCATCCAAGTGTAAATATAGATAGAAAGTTGATAAGACATATACTAACAAAAAGTATGTGATTATATAATAAATACATTTTAAAATATTATTTAATATATTTAACAAATATTGGTCAAGCATCATTATTTCAGTGGGCTGGATCCTTATACTCTGCAAGAAGTTTTCTAGTTTATATAAGTAGCATATATAAGTAGCATAAAATTTTCTTCACTTTAATTATGATGCATTTCCTTTGCATTTGGATAGATAATTATTGGTAACATGATAACTTACTTTACATTTAACAACTTACATATTCTCTTGGTTAAAAACTCCTGAAGTCAAAAAGAAGGCTTAAAATTCACAAAAACAACTTCACAAGTTGAAGGAAGCAGTGAATCACAACACAAAACTTTTGTTATTTCAAATATGATTCTATGTCACTGAGAAAATCATGAAAAGGAAGAATTAAAAAAAAATTACAAGTCTACATGGGTATGACTTTGTCGTGTCTCCATGATAAAATACTGCAAATATTATTATTTTAATTTTGTGATTGTTAGTAAGATACTCACCCATATAATGAACTATTAACACAAGAGTATATAGTATACATTCTTTAAGGTAGACAGACAGATAAAAGTAGTAGAGAAAATCCCAAGCATTTATAACTAGATGTTATTCTGTATAAACATATAGAATATTGCACAAGAAGCACGTTATATCAATGGAAATTCCACAGGTTAATTAGAAAATGATATTGGAAATATTTTTTATCAACTTGGAAAAAGACTTGAGTCCCTACCACACATGTCATCTAAATAAATTTCCAAATTTGGGGTGTCTGGGTGGCTCAGTTGGTCAAGCATCTGACTCTTGATTTTGGCTTAGGTAATGATCTTGGGATCCTGAGATCAAGCCCCACATTGGGATCCCCACGCACGGGGGTGTGTACTTCACTCCCTCTCCCTCTGCCCTTCCCTCTCCCAACCTCATGTGTGTGTGCACACATACTTTCTCTCTCTCAAATAAATAAATCTTTAAAAATAAATAAATAAATTTCAAATTCATTAAACATTCAAATGCCTTAAAATTACACAATATAGGGTGCCTGGGTGGCTCAATTGGCTGGGCTTCTGCCTTTGACTCAGGTCATGATCCCAGCGTCCTGGGGTGGAGTCCTGCATGGAGCGGGGAGTCTGCTTCTCGCTCTGCCCTTCCCCGCTGCTCGTGATCTCTCTCTCTCTCTCTCTCTCACGCTCTCACTCTCTCTCTCTCTCAAATAAATAAATAAAATCTTAAAAAAATAAAATTAAAACGTATATATACTAGAAGACAATATGGATTATTTTGAGATGAAATCATTCATTCAGCCATTATTTTTTGCTTGTTTATTGCTTGTTTATTACTTGTTAGGCAGAACAAATGTTGGAAGATGAGGGCCTACCCAGATTTAATATCAAATACAGAAATAATAGATGAAACATTATAGATTTATCACATAAAAATTAAACATCACATAAAATAAGTCTCCATAAATAAATTTAAGTCTCAATAATAAACTGACGGAAATTTGCAAATCATATAATAAGCAAAATATTTATAGTCCTTAATATACATTTTTCCTATTAATAAGTGAGAACTTGACAGAGCTCCTGGTGGCTCAGTCAGTTAAGCATCTGACTTTGGCTCAGGTCATGATCTCAGGATCCTGGGATCAAGCCCGGAGCTGGGCTCCCCACTTAACAGGGAGTTCGCTTGTCCTTCTCCCTCTGCCTTTCCCCCTGCCCATGCTCTCTCTCTTTCTCTCTCTCAAATAAATAAATAAAATCTTTAAAAAAATAAGTGAGAACTTGGAGCCCTGGGTGTTATATGCAAACAATGAATCATGGAACACTACATCAAAAACTAATGATGTAACGTATGGTGATTAACATAACATAATAAAATAAAATAAAAAAATAAGTGAGAACCTGAATACTACAATATTAAGGCTCTGAATCATATAATTTATATTCGTTTTATATTCATTCTTTCCGCAATTTTGTGCAGTATTATTGTAAAGTACCAAGTGATAGATGTTTAAGGTAAAATTATATTCTTATCAAACTGATTTCTTTATGTTGGAATAGATATAGTATCTTTGAAAACTTGAACAAAGTAGTATTTCTAATTTCCAGAATATTTTAATGCTTCCTTACAAATTAATAATTCTATGCTATTTTAAGTGGAACATGACATCATTTTAGTCTTTATGAAGTACTTAGATTTATTCAATCTAAGATTTGCAGACTGCTCTTGAGGACCATAGGGATTCAAGATCAACTATGGAGAAAGAGAACCAGGTAGAAAAAAGATAGAGGAAAGGTTAACCATGACCATCTTTGCCTCAAACAGGGCAGCTCTGCCTTATGTGTTGATCAAATAAGATTTCCTTTTTGTACTTCATTTAGAGAGAGATTTCCAATGTATTATTAGTAGTAATAGTAGTAGCTGCAGTAAGAAATAATCCTACTGTGATAGGCTGGAAAATGCCCCCACCCGCTATGATAACAGATCCAAATCCCTGGTACCTGTAAATGTTACTTTATTTGGAAAAAAGGGTTTTGCAGATGTGATTAAGTTAAAGCTCTTGAGATGGGGAAGTTATCCCAGAGTATGCCGGTGAGCCCTAAGTATATCACTTGTATCCTTACAAGGGAGAGATATAGGGAGGTTTGACTCACAGAGAAGGTGACATGAAGATGGAATAGAGAGAAGTTTGGAGATGCTGGTATTAAAGCTTGGAGTGATGCAGCCCCAAGTAGAGGCATCCAGTCAGCCACCAGAAGCTGGAAGAGACAAGGGACAAAGTCTCCCCTAGAGCCTCCAAAGAGAGTGTAGCCTTGCCAACACCTTGATTTTCGCCCAGTCTTAATTATGTAGGAATTCTGGCCTTCAGAACTGTAGAATTTCAAGAGAATAAATTTCTGTTCTTTTAAGCTACCACATTTTTGGTAATTTGTTACCATCCTGAGGAAAGTAATAGAGCACCAGTAAAAACCAGTAGTCTAGTCCAGCCCTACTCAATCTTCAGTTTGCAAAATTCAGGTCTAGAAGAATTAAAGAGAATCAGTCAGGGTCACACAATCAACAAATTAGTATTAAAACTGCAGTGCAGTCTAGGTTGTAGGTCTTTGGAGTTTTAGTCCAATCTTTATGCCCACTGCATTGTGTGAATTATTAGCTAGGTTATTAATGTGAGTAAAGCTGTACTGAAAAGATAAAAAGGGTCCTTTCCACCAAACAATTAAAATTTTGGCTATTTCTGTTTAAAAAGAAATTATTCTCTCTTTCACCATTTTTCTTTAACTTTCTTCCCTTGAGATTCAAATACATACTCAAATAAATATATAAATTATTAAGTGAGCACTGGTGATTCAAGTGCAAGGGAGTTAACAACTTTGACTTCATAGAAACTGCAGTTATAGTAGGGTGATGGGCAATTTGCCTTTCAATGGCAATGTGGTTTGCTGTGATAGCAGAACTGTGGGGGTTGCTAGTGAAGACTCTAATGCTTCCCAGACATGCTGACAACTAACGCAGGTCTCATGGGGCTCAAAAGTATGTTAGTGTGTGTGTGTGTGTGTGTGTGTGTGTGTGTGTGTGTGTAGGGAAAGGGAGCATGCATAAAAGAGAGAGTATGTAATGTACAGCATGGTGACTGTAGTTAATAACATTATTGCATATTTGAAAGTTGCTAAGTTAATTTTTCAAAAGATATTTGTTGCAGTTTTGGGTTGTAGGCCAATAGTATCCTGAGCAAAGAAATAGGATCTTTTTAGATATAAGCATCAAGAAGTTATGAAATGAAGAATAGCAAGTGTAACTGAGCTTTTCAATTAGATGGCAGCTACAAATGAAAGAATATTCTTTATAGCTTAGAAATTACTGTGCTTACATGGCTCTTTTTTTAAACACAGTCCTATACACAAATGAAAACTATAGTTGTATCATTTTCAAAAATCACTTATTTAACAAAATTTCCAAATTTATAGAATGTCTTACATCTGCACTCAAAAGAATACACTATGTAGTGGAAAGGGGGCAATCCAACTTTTACTGGTCTGCCTGAAACCTGGTCTTGAACAAACATTGTAGTATACCTTTTGTCCATCCCACTAACACTCATTTCCTTTTGCTGAACCAAAGCAATTCACTAAATATCCATCACTCTTGTCTGCATTCTTGGTGATTTTGTATTTTTAGTGAAAATAAAGCTGAAAGGGAATGGTGAATTATATATGAAGTTAAGCGAGATGGCTAAGTAAGTGCACGTATCATCGCTTTAGAAGACAAAAATAAGTACCCAGCTTTATAATCTTTAAATATTTTTTGGAACAAGCACTTCTGCATGAGTCCACTCCGCTGTTTTTTGTTCTCATTTTCAAAGGGACATGTCTCCTCATTCATTCCTTATTAATGTATCATTTTGGAGTGTGCCACCACACTCTATTGAGTGCTTGCCTCTATTGAAGTCTGTTTCTATTTAAAAGTAGCATTCTGTTTTTGAACTTTTAAAATTTTATCACAATATGTTATGAAATAACTTTCTTCTTAATTTTTAAAATTTGAGATTGTTACAAAAATGCAAAATCTACCCCTGGGGCACATTTGTGACCATCTGCATAGAAGTCATAACGGAAGGCCCAGTTATGGATGAGGTGGTCTCATGAGGGAATACATTGTGAGTGAAGTTTAAGGTATGACAGCCTTCAAGAATTCCTAAAATGAGTGGCCCAGGAGAAGAGTGGAAGCATAAAGGTATTTGAGGAGGACTAACTAGAGAAGGGATTAAAGCAGGGCAGTGTCACATCATCTGTGCCAAGAGAAGACTGTTCCAGAAAGAAAGGAGCATCCAACAGTGTGGACTACTGATGGGGAATCAAGCAAATGAGGTGTGGAAAATGTTACCAGTTTCCAAACATGGCCATGGAGATGAGGGACTAATAGCAAGAAGATCAAAGAACATATCCTAAAGATGTTAAAATCTCTTTAAGTCAGAAGAATGATGAATATTAACATGAAACACTGTCAAAGAATGTATACAGGCTATATAGTAGAGAATGTGCAAAAAATCTCTAGCCGATATTTAACAATTTTTTTTCAAGCAGTTGTTTGTGAGTGAGAGGAGAGATAGAGGACCATAACTGAAAGAGATAGTGGGGTCCAAGAGAGAAATTTGTCTAAACATGTTTTAAGGATGATGGAAAGACTCCAGGGAGAGGAAGTTTGTAAAACAAGATTAGAGAAATAGTTTGGTGGTATGAGGGCCCTGAGAAGGAATGGGTGGTGTTTCCACAGCACCTGCAGAAATTTCCTTAGGGTACCGTGAGTGATTCCTCTTTTACAGCAGCAGGGAAGGAGAAAAAGAAAGAAAAGGATGCTGGTAATTTTGACGGTATTGAAGGGAGCCTCTGTGATAAATTTTCTTTTCTTTTCTTTATCGTTTTCTTTTTTTAATAAATTAAGAAGCAAAGTCATTTGTAGAGCCTAATGGAAGTTGTTGACCATTGGTTAATGGTTGAACCAATCTGCTTATTTTGCAGTTATACCCAATAATCCTCAGCTGCTTGGGACTGGGTATTTGATATAATTCGGAGTATCATTAGATATCATTTGATATCATTAGAGTAAGTATTTTATAACATTCAGAGCTATCTTTTTTTTTTTTTTTAGGGGGAGGAGGGGCAGAGGGAGACGGATAGAGAGAATCTTAAGTAAGCTCTACCCCCAGCATGGAGCCTGATACAGGGCTCAATCTCACATCCCTGAGATCATGACCTGAGCTGAAATCAAGAGTTGGATGCTTAACTCACTGAGCCACCCAGGAGCCCCCAGAGCTGTCATTTTTTATCAGGTAGGTGTTATGAAAAATATGGAGAGTTCATGTAATTTGAGACAATGACCAGAGTGTTCTTGAAATGGTGCTCTTAGGAATCTAATCCATAAGGTTTGTCTCTTGAGAATTATGCTGAAACAATGGAGTCGGTGACTGGAAATCTCCATAAAGGTGAGTGAAGCTCCAGGCGCAGCATTTCAGAAGCAATCTGGAAGGAATGAGGTTCTAATAAGATAGTGATTCTTGAGTAGGTGAAATTTATAGGTTCAGCAATTTGGGGTTCAAGGTGAGGCTGTGAGTGCATTGTGGAGACGTGAATACTGAGAAAGGAATTAATAATAATATTTTGTATTTATTGGGGTCTTATTATGACCCAGGTAATATTTTATCTAATATTTTTTTCTCTCAACAATCCTAAAATGAGTTATTGTATCATCCCTATTTCACAGATGAGAAAATTAAGATACTAAGAGTTTAGTAACTTGCTTTGGATTTGGAGCTGTCTGCTTCAGAAAACAGGCAGACAGCCTACACAGTCCACATCTTTTCCCCTACCCTATATTGCTTCTTTGACATGCTTGGTATAGGGTGAGTCTTTTTTGTGGATGCTAAAGTGACCCAAGATGTTGGTGGTTGTGGCAGAAGATAAGACTATAGTCAAAGGGCTAAACTCTCCAGTGAATCAGGGAAAGTGGCCCAAATTCAAACGACAATCAGCATGGGAGAAAGAGGTCCACTGAACTACATGGAATGGATGTAGTTCCATTAGTAATTAGTCAAGTTTAGCAAAAGGAATAATATGGGAGGTCTGGGAGAGAGTCTATAGATATAAGGGGGATACATCTTCAATGCTTGAGGATAAGAATATATATGATGATGAGGATAAGAATATACACATAGCAAACATGATGATGAGGATAACAATATATACATAATATACATAATATATGCATACATATATACATAGCAAACATTTGAGTTAGTTCCAGGAAAAAAAAGAGCATTCTCAAGGAAGATCCTTATCTCAGATAAGTGAAAAGATAGAACAAACAAACATGAGATTCAAGATACAGGGGATGTGTTTGTGAAGAAAAAGGTTCAGATGGCTCTATGGATGAGTTTGAGAGAGAAGTGAAGAAAATGGTTTGGGTAAAATGCAGAAAGCATAATGCATTATGAAAGAGGATAACGTACAGGAAGATTAAAGGCTAGGGTTGGTTATACTTTGTGCTGTGACCTATGAAAATAGCCTCCAGCAATCCCTTTGAAGAGGGTGCATACTGGGTTCAAAAGCAAAAAGACTTGTATTGATGGGGTGAAGGCAGTCTCAGAAAATGCAGACCTCAGACTCTCCATTGGTAGAGATGGCCTGGAGTACTTACTTTGCTGATAAAAATTATAAGGTTATATCCTAACTCGGTAGGAAGGAGCAGTGTGACTGAATAGATGGCTCTACCAAGAACATGAAAAGAGATGTGGAGAACCCATAGGGAAGCTTGTTAACCCAGATTAATTGTTTATCTGGCAATCACATTTTCCATAGAAGTAGCCATTGGTGGGCACCTGGGTGGCTCAGTTGGTTAAGCGTCTGACTGTTGATTTCAGCTCAGGTCATGATCTCAGGGTCATGCGATTGAGCCCCACACCATGCTTTGTGATGGGTGTGGAATCTGCTTAAGATTCTGTCTCTCCTCTTCCTCTGTTCCTCCCCCGACTTTGCACACCCATGTGCTGTGAGCATGGTCTCTCTCTCTCAAAAGAAAAGAAGTAGCCATTGTTGTGATAAAATATTTAACAAAGAAGCTACTTGTCATATGCTTTCCTAAAGAAATATCTCTTTATAAAATTTTTTTCAAGATAATTGTGTTTAAAATAATGTATAACAATTTGGGTCAGACCAGAGAATAGATAGCACACTCAAAAAGGTTAGGTGAGGAATGTTAGAAGAAAAGACTACTGACTGTGATGATAAGAGGCTTAATGGAACCAATAAGAGACATTAAAGCACCCAAAAACTTCTTTTTTTTTTTTTTTTAAGATTTTTATTTATTTATTTATTTGAGACAGAGAGAATGAGAGAGAGAGCACATGAGAGGGGGGAGGGTCAGAGGGAGCAGCAGACTCCCCGCCGAGCAGGGAGCCTGATGCGGGACTCGATCCTGGGACTCCAGGATCATGACCTGAGCCGAAGGCAGTCGCTTAACCAACTGAGCCACCCAGGCGCCCAAGCACCCAAAAACTTCTAATAGCAGGAATATTAATGCTCCTAGGCTTGAAGGGTCAAAGTAAAGAAGTGTTACCAGAATCCAGAGAATGAGACTGCATGAATCTAGCTGTGGCAAGAGAAAGAACAACAGAATGGCTGATAAAAAAGATCCCAACAGCAAGAAAGCTAGAAAAATGAGCACCCTGGCCTTTCTCTACTAAGATCTCCAACCTCCTGCTAGTGCCCTTTTTTAAAAGCCAAGAAACATGGGACCCTACAAATGGCATTCATTAACGTCGGCCTCGCGGAGAGATTTCACAAGGCAGAGAATGGTCTGGAAGGGCTGCTGTAAAATGCTCCCCCAAAAGATGATGTCATGGGCTACCGCTCGTGTTGTGCCAATTATGCACTGCACAACCCCAGTAAGCACCATTCCCATAGATAGCAGTATTGAGTACAACTTATATAGCTCTTCATTTAGTGTTGCAGCCAAGGCTGTGATTTATTAATCTTTGAATGTACAACCAGGCTGTGGGTTGTTTTTTTCTCACAATAGTTACATTCAAATGGAAGGAGGTAGAGGGATGAAAAATAATTTCCCTCTCCTCTTCTGAATTCTTAGCTGAGATCTCTGTAATAAAAGACAGATTAACAAGAGAAAAACAAACAGTTTACTAACACGTATACCTGATTTATACTTGGGAGATACGAGGGGAAAATGAGTAACCCCCTGAGGTGTATTAGAATTGAGAGCTAAATACCATCTTCATAGGGAAAGGGGAAGGAAGATATAGGCCTCTTAGGGGAAAGTGAATGATTTTCAGGAGAGATGAATGGGCCCTTAGAAGAATAGATAAGAAGTATGATAGCTTGTGACAAAGTTTGTTTGGGTATGGTGTCAACTTCTAATTTCCTGTCCTGTGATAAGAGTCAATCTTTCCTGGTTGATAAAGCTCCCAGGGAGGAGATCTATGACAATTGAGTTCCTTTTGGAGGATCTGTCTTTAAACAGATAAGGGAAGTTCAGAGAAAGACTCTCTTTCTGCTATCTGCTCTTTTTCAAGGGCCCGCAGCTCAAAATAATATAACCAAAGCAGCATAATTTGGAATGCTATATCCTGAACTCCTATAGTCATGTTTGGGGGTGGCATAATATGGTACACTTCAGAGGATTCCAGGTTGTCATAATATGTGGTGACAATATCTGTCACAGATTGAGATTTAATGGACAATTCAGATCCATTCATTGGGATGCAGCTGTCATACAGGATAGTCTTACACAGGTGCCTATTTCTTTCCTGATATTTGTTTATATATTAGTAACACATGATTGCTTGTAGCCCCCAACTGAACTCTTATCACATCAACAAATACTCTATTTTCTAGTAATGATGTGTGAAATAGACTCAAAAAATTCTCAATACAGTTCTAGCCTTGAGAAGTTTAAAGAAAGACTTTAGAGAGCACTGAATGGAACAGATGATGTTTGTAAAGTGCATTAATATCTTCACCACTGTTGTTATACTAGTCTCTTGCAAATAAATTTTACATATTTCTAATAGAATCATGACTATCAATAATGTGACGCATTTTCCTTTAGTAACTCAACCAGAAGAAGTTTGGGAGAGACAGGAAACTAATGAAGAGGTGAAGTTGTGTCATTGGCTACTGATTCAAATTTTGAAACATAATTTGAATGTGTGTAAGTTGAATAAACTTTAAAAAATAACTTTAATGGTTATAAGCACTCAAGGTACAGATGACCCTTGAACAACATGGGTATGAATGGCACGGATCCACTTATATGCAGATTGTTTTCTGTAAATACAGTACAGCACTGTAAATGTATTTTTCCCCTTATGATCTTCTTTTTTTTTTTTTTAAGATTTTATTTATTTATTTGACAGAGAGAGATACAGCGAGAGAGGGAACACAAGTGGGGGGAGAGGGAGAGGGAGAAGCAGGCCTCCCGCCGAGCAGGGAGCCCGATGCGGGGCTCGATCCCAGGACCCTGGGACCATGACCTGAGCCGAAGGCAGACGCTTAACAACTGAGCCGCCCAGGCGCCCCTCCCCTTATGATCTTCTTAACATTTGCTCCTCTCTAGCTTACTTTATATTGAGAATAGAGTATATAATACATATAATATACAAAGTATGGGTTAATCAACTGCTTATGTTATTGGTAAGACTTCCAGTCAACAATAGGCTATTAGCAAAGTTTTTAGGGAGTCAAAATTATATGCAGACTTTCCACTATGCCAGCGTCATGCCCCTCACCCCCACTTTGTCCAAGGGTCAACTGTACTTAGGTTTTATGGATAACCAGATTCAGATAACATCCTTTTGCTAGTTTAAATTCTAGTATATAAACTGTATACTTACAAAGTATCTTAAAGTAGCAGCCAAGTGGGGAGAAATCAGAAATACTGTAAAACTGACCAAGGATGCTTTTAGTTAGTGTTCCATGTCTTATTCAACCATATCATGTTGCTTAAAAAATAGGACTGCTAAGAGCAGGTGATTACATTTTACCACATATTCACCTTAATATCCATAGAAAGAAACCTTGTTAGAGGATGGAGCGAGTTTCATTATCAAAGTTTATGGTGAAAAAAAAAAACCTGACTGGGTTTATAGAGAAGCATCAGGGTCAGAAAGGAAAAGCTAATATACACAGCATGGGGCATCTTTACTAAAGCTTTTTGTTCACTCAACTACATTGCACATTATGTAAATATGTGATAAAGCACTGAAATACTATTTGAACTACATAATGTAATATTTTAAAACTTTACCTAATAAGAAAATTGCAGAATATGATTTTTTATTAATTGTCATATTACAGAATATGATTTGACATGGTGTCTTCAAATAAAAGATATCTGTGACATGAACGCATAGAAACTGTAAAGAAAGAGAAGTGAGGGGAAATTTTAATGTATTCATACCTCCTGTCTATTTCCTTAGTTAGAATTTCAATTCAAAGAGTCAGGTTTTTGCTCAAACTTCTGAAATAATGCAATTGTGTTGTACTGTCATTCCAAATTCTACCACATGTCACTTATGTCTCAAAGTTCAATTAAAGTGACAAGTATGACACACATCAGTAGTTTTGGAGTAAAAATGAAAAGTGAGGGAACTTCTAAATGAGATTTAATTATGATTTTATGGTAGAAATTATTCTTCTAAGGAGGGAAATGCAATAGAAAGCAAGATTTCATATTTTGGAATTTTCATCCCCAGAGACAGTTAACCAACAAAAGCTGTAGCAGAGTTTGATTAAGTCCGCATGTTGTTCTTGACCTCATTAATGGAGTCAGCTGATGGATTTCCAGATCAATTTGTATGCAAATATAACAGAAATAAGAATGTAGTTTCATAACTCATCTGTCCACTTGTACTGACTACTTTTTCCTTTCTTCCCATCTTCATTTATGCACTAAGTGATGTTTGTTGGTGCACTTGTAACAGCATTTTGATAACTGATTATATATGTTAAAGCAAAGGAAGATGTGATTTTTAAAAAAGATTTATTTATTTGTCAGAGAATGAGAGAGAGAGAGAACACATAAGCAGGGGGAGTGGCAGGCAGAGGGAGAAGCAAGCTCCCCCTTGAGCAAGGAGTCTGATGCGGACTCAATCCCAGCACCCTGGAATCGTGACGTGAGCCAAAGGCAGACGCTGAACCAACTGAGCCACCCAGGTGTCCCAAGGAAGATGTAATTTTAGACGTCTTTTCATATAAGAGTGTGCAGTATTTAAATACAGTCTAACGTTTTCTGAAGACTTTTCTGGCTATGATTTTCTTTATTCCTAAATTATTCTAATGCATTCTAATATACTGGGAAGTGCCTTGTCAATAAATACAGAACACTGCACAGTAAAGCCCATCCACTTTCTAAGGTAAAAGGGACATCCAGCCACAATAAGCAAAATGAGCCAAATAGAGACATTCATTGCTAGCATGGAAAAGTGTAGAATTATATGTTGTAAGAGTTATATCCATTTTTAGAATAATGGTTGCAGTATCAATCTGATTTCTCAGTAAACATTATCTATATGGCTCACATATGTTTGAACAAGTGTTCATTCAATTAAAGTCAGTCAGTGAATAATCTCTTGTGAAATATCTACTTAAGATACATTTTTACCAGGCATTATTAGAAATGTTTGGAGAAAGTTTATATCTATCTATCTATCTATCTATCTAGTTTTACTATGTTTATTTTACTTTGTCTATTTACTATGTTTATTTTACTGTGTTTATTTGCTATGTATATATATATATATATATGTAACTGAACTGGATTGATGAGGTCAATAAACCTAAAAAGGGGAAACTTAAGAGACTTAAAGGAGGAAAATATTTGTAAGCCTTATGACTGGGTATGTCAAAGCATGTGAAAGCGAGTACTAGAGTCCAGCGCAACTGACTGAAGACCTCTTCTAGGGCACAAAAGAGTGACTCACTGACTAGCGTGGGTGCATTAAATAGCAGCTTAATGAAATGAACAAGACTTTATGGAAAGACACTTGTATTTTATGTTCCATTTCAGTCACATGGACTGAGAGTTGGTGATTTTTCCTCTTTTCTCTCACGATCCTATTAAAAATGATAGTCAATAACAACGAAAACCGTGAGGTGCGCATGAACAGAGACGCTGTTACCATGGACTTGGAATGCGGAATCCTCACTTATCATGGCAAAAGTCAATAGGCAATATCCACAGTTACTGAGTTAATTTACAATGCCATAAACATGTGATCTAGAGTTGTTCAAGTAAGCAACTGAATAACAGGTACAGACAACTGTTAAAAAAAAAAAAAAAAAAGGAAAGGAAGAAAAGTTGTGGGGGTGGGTCCCGGAGCAATGAGGCAATGGGACTTTTGTCACTTTCCCTTGTATACCCTGTGAAACTCGGGATTTACGAGCTGTCTGTGTGTATGTGTGTGTTATTTTGAGAAAACATAACTCTACTAAGGGGAAAAATAACACTTGCAGTAAGCATTGAGTAAATAGTAAATACTCTATTTTAAATGGGGAAAACGGATAAGCCATTTGAGCCTCCTTCTGCTGCTTAATAATTTAGTCAATACTGTACTCTCTCATAGCTATCAGTTATTTAAAAAATTTTATAAAACTTGAAAAATTAAATATGATACTGTATTTTCATTGAAATTACATATTAAGGGTTGACTTAAAATGCTAATTAACCCTGTGGTTCAGATGTGTCCTCATTGTTTGCAAATGTGGTACACTTTCATATACCACAGAATATAATACTCTTTTTGTATGCCACAGAATGTGATATATATCATAGAATATTATATATACCCTATATTATAGAATATATAATGTACTACAGAATATAGTATGCAATAAAATTTTATATACAACATAATATGTAGAATTACAGCTTTACAGCACTGGTTATAGTTTAAATTAGCACGAAGATTTATAAAACTGCTGGTTTGGGGCATCATTATTCAGAATCAGATCATCAAAAATCATTTCAATACCTTTTGAAAAATAAGGAAATATGTTGCCCACTGTTCTTCAAGTGTACCGAAGGATAAGGGTTCTCATTTTAATCCACTTTCTATTAAACCATCAGTCCCTGTAGATTCACAGAAAACCTTCAGCAGGCATGAGATTGAAAAGTAATGCCTACTATTAGAGGAGGTCAAGGCCCACAAAACCCTTGATGACTAGATGCCTTTGTTAAATGCTTTGATTTTTTTTTTATTAACAGCGTCACTGAGATATAATTTACTCATCTTAAATGTACAATTCAGTGATTTTAGTACATTAACAGAATTGTGCAAACATCACCAAAATCTACTTTTAAACATTTCTAATATTCCAAAAGGCCTTGCGCTCATTTACGGTCACTCCTTGTTCCCACCCCTAGCCCTACGTCATCACGCGTTCTGTCTCTGTAGGTTTTACGGTCAATCCTTTATGAATAATTTGTGATTATGTTTTCAGTTAACTAAAAGTTTGGATTATGTTTTTCAGTTAAAGTTTTAGTTAATTAAATAATCATTAATGCATAATTTTGCTTAGTAACTTTTCAAAAAGCAGAATAGAATCCATGACTACTCTCAAAGGTCACAAATAAATGGTTTGACATTGGGATTTTGTTGTTGTTGTTGTTGTTTTGTTCTGTTTTTTTAGCCACATCCATTTAATACAGATTTGATCAGAACTGGTTGTGAACAATCATTATTATAATTGTAAAAATAACCAGATAATATACATAAATTAATAGCATAGTCTGGGGGGGGGCGGAAACTGGTTCCCTGTCAAATTTTCCTCACCCCAGAAACTCAGATTCAGGATTAGATCATTATGTGTTTGCAATTGGCTAAAAGATTTCTTCTGAACACAAATCCAGTGATTTGCATGTGTGCATTAGGCAACAATTATATTGCTAAGTTTTCCCTGAACTGAAGAGTTAGCCTAATTATGCCTAAACTTTTATAAATAGTGATGTGACTTTCCAGTATAGTGCTAACAATTTCTGGGGCACCTGAGTGGCTCAATCGGTTAAGTGTCTGCCTTCGGCTCAAGTCATGATCCCAGGGTCCTGGGATCGAGCCCCACCTGCATCCGGCTCCCTGCTCAACAGGGAGCCTGCTTCTCCCTCTCCCTCTGCCTGCCTCTCTGCCTACTTGTTCTCTCTCTCTATCTCTGTCAAATAAATAAATAAAATCTTTAGTGCTAACAATTTCTGCAAATTATTAGTTAAAATCATTATTTTATAATTTATTCAAATCCCAGTGAATAGTTTGGATTAAGAACAAAACACTATCATTTTGTAGATAAATATAAAATAATATAGAAATGTTTCTTTTGAAAATTATGCATTGGTTAGATGATGGCTTTGGCAGAATGAGTCCATTAGCCTAGTATCTTTCACCCCACAGCATGAGTAAGAGGAAAGGTTTGTCATTCTCAAGCTGGTATCTTGTCAGCCTCGCTGCAGATTTATGAGGCGATGTTCTAATCCCTCATGATTATCTGTCCTGTTGTTCTCCATTACTGCTTCCTCAAGGAGGATGTTTTTTGTGTTCTTCTCATGTCATGCTCAGCTGAAGTATAATTGACTGGAAGACCACCTACACTTATGGTGCATTCACACACAAATGAATGGATGCTAGAAAAGTTGTACATCCATTAAGCGGAGCATTAGTTTTGATGTTATTCATTTATCTATCAAATATACTTAGACATATGAGTTCTCTGAAGGCTTGTTTACTGAGAAATGGCACTTTGCTCTTAGATAGGGGAAATGAAAGATATTGCTGCTGTCAATGAATTTAAAGGCTTTTATGCAAAAGTCTGAAAAATGAGAACGCATGTCATTCTTCCATTGTCTATTTTGTGGTGCTTTAAAGTGAAGTCTTTCAGCAGGCTATTTTCATATTATGATCAGAGAGAAAACACACACACACACACACACACGTGTGCACATGCTACATTGAGTTTGCTTATTTTATCTTTAAAGAGAAACAGCCAGAGATATAAGCCATTGGTGACTTAGATAGTTCTAGTGGTATGTAGTTCTTTTTAATAAAATAAGTAGATGATTAAAAATGTCAATCTTCATTTATTAGCAAAAGTAGACTATATTTAATGTTGTGTGGCATAAGAGGGAGGCTAGGAAGGTAAGTCAATAGTCAGGAGCATGATCAATTTTGTGAAGAAGAAGGAAAGGATGTGTAAAAATATAGTGGGGACGTTAATACTGGTCTGAGGAATCATGAAAACTCTTTGAAGAAGTGGCAGATAGGTCTGGATCTGAAAGTGGAGGAAGAGAAGTGAAAAAAAGAATATTTGTGGGCGCCTGGGTGGCTCAGTTGGTTAAGCGACTGCCTTCAGCTCAGGTCATGATCCTGGAGTCCCTGGATCGAGTCCCGCGTCGGGCTCCCTGCTCGGCAGGGAGTCTGCTTCTCCCTCTGACCCTCCCCCCTCTCATGTGCTCTCTCTCATTCTCTCTCTCTCAAATAAATAAATAAAATCTTTAAAAAAAAAGAATATTTGATAAAAGAAATAACAGGTGTGAATAATTTGAGGTAGAAAAGAACAAAGCACCTTTGAAAAAAGAGTCCAGTATCCCTGGAGCATAGGGAAATAGTCCAGTGTCCCTGGAGCATAGGCTGGGCTGGGTGATGTAGGGCCTTGCAGGCTTTGTTAGTAATTTAAGACTTTATTCTAAGGAAAATGTTAAGCACTAAAGGATTTTAAGTTGGAGAGTGATAAAAGTGAATGTCAATTCTTTAAAAGGACCATTTGGGCTGTCATTTGGAGAAGAAATTGGAGTAAGAGAGATGAGCTTATGACTATTGCAGTAGTCCAGACTAAGAAGAGCTGGTTGGCACTGGTTGGTTGGGGAGATAAAGAGAAGTGGGGAAAAAAAAAAAAATCTAGGAGATATTCAGGGGAGGGTTATATGAAAGACAGGCATTAAGTTAGATGTTTTCATATGCATTATTTCATTGAAATTCCAAATAATTGTAATATAGTCATCATCATATCATTTTTGAATCTGCAAAAATAGAAGCTTAGTGAAAACTAAAAAATTGAAGCTCAGAGTAGCAGAGACGTGAAAGTGTTTAGACTAAACTTGATCTGCATAAATTAAAAATCAACCATCTGCCAAATAATAGTCAACTTTTAAAATATAACCTTTACATTAAGCTCATTTTAATAAACTATCTTTAACATTGTCACTAGA